>NC_059372.1:31205430-31530430 GCF_019703515.2 Myxocyprinus asiaticus
GTATCAGTACTCGTAATCAGTTTTAAAAAATGGTACCGGTTTATTCCCAATTCCACTTTCACTTCATATTCATGCAGAAACATAAGGATAAATTCACTATCACAAAGTCCACTCGTAACACCTTAAAGTCAATAAAGGCAGGAAGAGAAACAAATAGCTGCCTTGTCTTTTATAAGACAACATTTATAAGGTTCTTCAGCATTCAATCTTAAGGAATATATCGTAAACTGTAAACTTTTCCGTTTTTTTTTTTTTTTTTTTTTTTTTTAAAAGCTATTCGATTGTGAATGGGGATGTAAGAACTGTACCCAGTAGTTTCTTCCAGGTCTTGATGAGTGATTTTGCCAGAATTTGCACCTCCTCATCAGAACTCTGTTTCCGCACGGCATTTACAGACATCCCGATCCGCGTGGACTGCACCGTACAGAGGATGAGAACAAGGGAAGAACATATTCATTACAAATAAGTGCTACACTGCACTACTAACATTTTTCCAATGGTTAATTCTGAACTAAATAGTGATTATTTTGTGACTTATGATACAAATTGGACGAACTTTCCCTATACTACTGTCTGAAGGCAAAGGCCATAGATTAGGGCTGCACAGTTAATCGAAACAATAATCAATATTACAATTACAGCTGTTGCAATTAAGTAATCGTAAAAACTGTCAATTACATCATTCAATTTAGATCTGTTGTAGTGTCTAGTCTATTGTAGTATCTGTAGTGTCAAAATTTCTATTTACAAAATGTTTGGTCCATTGTGTGCATGAATGCGATAGTAGACATTCAGAAAATCGGTTTAAATTAAAATAGTATTCTAGTATTGTACTGTATTTTATAGTATTGTATATACACTACTATACACTATATATATTGTATAATATTGCAAAATGTAAATGAAATTTGAAAACAATTGTTTTTTATGCAATAAAGCAATTCAGGAACAATTCTCAGCTTGTTTTGGATGTGTAGCCTACATAAAGAATATGGCATGCAGTTTCCCCACAAAAAGTATTTTAATCTAAATGAATAATCCCAATTACAACATCAAGCATAATTGTCAATTATGATTTTCGTCCTTAACGTGCAGCCCTACCTTAGACGAACTATGAGCATGAAACTGCAATGTCAGTCACAACCGTAATGGATTTGCACCAGTACACTTTCCCCAGAGCAACCTGACAACTGAGCACTGACTTCACTAACTATTCACTCTTCTGCACTAAAAATGATCGCAATATATGAATAAAGGGAGGGGAAAAAAATGAGGAAGTTCAGAAGTTCACCTATTTTATTTACTGTACGCTGCCCAATTCTTAATGATCTGCAGTTCTTGACAGATTTTTTTTAAACCACTTATGTCGAATATGTTCAGGCATTGATCTCTGGGATAGGACATATCTTGCTCTACATGTATTCATTTTTCTTCGGTTCTATTGTGTCTGAATTTCCCCTCAGGTATCAATAAAGCCTGTCTGTTTGTCCGTCTTCTCCACCCATAATGACTGAATCCACCCAACTACAATATCACTACAGACATATCACATGTCAATGTAAAGCACAAGTTATTATGGATAAATGTACACAAAGCATTCAAAATAAATGTCTGTGCATTCTAATTTTCCAAAGAAAAAACATCTGCCAACTACAATGTTACTGTTAAAAAACTGCTATTATTAACTACTATGAGGTAGTTAATAATAGCTAAATGAGCCATCTAGATACAGTCAGAAATCCATTCTGGGCCTGACTGTGACTTATTAATAGGGAAAAGTTGACAGAGAATCTTTCATATGGGTTTTTCGTCACACCTCATAGCCTTTAATCCTGCGCACAGTAGCATAACCAGTGGTGCATCAGTGATACTGTTATGCCCAGGCAAGAAACAACGATTTGTCGTAAATGTCAGTTATGATGCTTTCTATCAGGCCCACTGATTACACAATTTCACACAGAGCACATTTCCATTTTGATTTCTTTTCTCCACACGAAGACATCACATCTCAAGAAAGACACTGGCTATGCTCGGAATGGAATACTAGAAGTTCGCTTATTGCATAGGGTCTACTGCATACTGGCTTCAATTTTCAAAAAGTATGGGAAGCAGTATGCAATTCAATCTTATACATTTTCAAACAGCAGTATGCTCCATTGGTCACCTGCCCTCAATACGTTGCATGTTTAATGCTGAGAGTGCCAACCTGTTGTCTCGAAAATAAAAATAAAAACTATTATGTAATCCAACACAACACATGCTCAGCCAGCAGAACCAGTGTCCAGTACGACTGAGCTACCTGTAGGGTCTCCAGAGACATTTTCATGTTCTTCAGCTCCTGAAGCAGGTCAATGGCCCCATCCTAAAGATTAAAACACTTTAATTAGAAAAGATCACAGGCAAACAACTTATCAAATGCAGTGCTAAACATTAGGTTCGGTTGAGAGGAGAAATACAACCTAAATGCACCTGAATGTTGTGTTTTGGGTACAAAACAGGGACTGACTGGTGCAAAGTGTTAGATAAAAGAGTCTTTTGTTAGCGCTGGAGAAATTTGGAGAATAACCAGCTGCCAGCTCATCATCACAGCACACAAACGCTTCAAACATGAGAGCAAAAGTCACATGTGATTGTGCAGCCAAGCAGGTTGTCTGTCTGGATGAAACAGGCGATAATGATGTCGAGTTAGTACAACTCATGATTGTTTAATGAAACAAACAGAAATTAGCGCGTGGATAAAAAAATAAAAAAAAAATAAATAAAAAAATCAATCGGCCTCGCGCTCCTATGTAGTAATACATCAATATTTAAAAGCGTGCAATAAGTCTTAAGCTGTCACTAAACGATCTGCCATAAAAGAGTTGATGCCCAGTTACAGGAATCAAGTCACTGTTGATGTTATCGCCCAAACATATCTGTTTACATTACATGTTGCATTTACTGATGGGACAACAGTGCATTGGTGCACATAAGATTTCAAGGCAACAGATGGCGATTTGTGTTTTAGTGCATGACAAATGAACACATGCATGCATTTCTGGAATTTTCCTCCATAACTGAGTGTTGCTTTTATCTACTACCTGTTTTTCCCCCCGATGTTATAGGAAATAGCATCACACTTACTGTGTTTTTCTTATGCACCATTTTGTCCAGCTTCTTAGCAATGCGCTCCACTTCTTGGTCCTTCACCATGTTTCGGGCTTTAGGGCTGTTTGGTGGCGCCCTAAGATCGAGCCTCCATTTATGCGTGAAAATGTATGAGAGGAATCCACTGCCTTTCTGTACACTCTCGACTGTTGTGAAGCACGGCATTATGGGAAGTGAAGTTCATGTGGCCCACCGCAGAGGCTTCAAGCGAGAGGTGGTTCAACTGACAAGGCTACAGGTTAACAAAACATAGTTTTTCTGTCATTTTGGAGCTTAAAACTGAAGTATGTTACTTTTTAGGTGTAAAATTACTTTCTTCTATCCCAGTTTAATATGCAGAGGCAACTGAAAGTAAGCCATTCATAGGTACATTTTCTCGAAAACTGTAAACAATGTGTCTCTGTGGCGCTATAAAAATTCCTGTTTGTTTTGAGCGACCTGCTTAGACCCGCCCCAATACGTTACTCAACCAATGGCGTGAGTCGGGGGCAGGACTATATCTTTGTTTGATCAATGGCAGATGAGTGTATTCAGAAAGCTGTTTTGAAAACATTGTTTATTTTTTGCACTCCCATTCGGTGGTGCTGGTGTCGCAGAAATGACATATTTAAGCTTTAACAGCCTTAATCAAACTGTGATTGTGTTAAGACCTGCGTGAAGATTCATCAATATATTTTTTGTTCCACATATGAAAGAAAGTTATATTGTTTTGAACGACATAATAATGAATAATGATAAATAATGATTTTTTATTGTTTTTATTTTTTTATTTTATTTATTTATTTATTTCATTTTTAGATGGACTTTTCCTTTAACCCTCAGAAAAAAACACAGTGCTAAAATTGTGAGTTGTTTATAGCAATAAAAATACCTTTTTTATTTTGGGTAAATTTTGGTTAAAATGACACAGCTCACCATCTGCAGTGTATCCATAATACAAATTTTGGCTGGAAAATATTTACAATTTTAATCTCACTGAATGTCATAGTCATACAACTAGCCTACCAGCTGTTTTAGATCAAGTTTTGCAATATTCCAATGTACAAAAAGCTTTTGTTTACCTTTAATATTTCTCTCCAGCATGTTTAGTGATAGAAAAATGACAACATCCCAAAGATATAAAACTTTTCTGGCTCAGTTTCATCCCTATAAGGGAAAAACTATTTAACATCGACCACATATGTTTAGCTAATGATTTGAATTCCGTTTCACTTAGTAATTGTAAAGTAAATGTAAGGCATAGGCCTACACGTGGAGATAACGATAATTAAACATCAATCCGTTCACTGTATGAAACTGCTAAATGGGGACAGACAGTGGTGCAGATATTTATCCTGAGATTATTTGCCAGTATTTTGTTGTGAGGTGTTTTACTGGATTAATCAGTAGAGGGCGTCATTGTAACACAACTGAAAGAGTGTTCCTATATTTATTATGTTCAACACATTTGACTCACAGTAAAGACTTATTGACTGACAATAAAGTATGCAAGTAAACATAGGAAGAAATGCTCCTATTCATAAAATCTAAAAGGAATGTGTACATGATTCATATTCAAATTTCTATAATCTATTTTCAATTGAAATAGCTAATTTGATTCTTAAAGGTTCTAAATTGATTTCATCTGGATTGGTTCCAGATGATCAAAATCCTGTACAGATTCTTCTGTAAATGTTTGAATATAGGTTCAAGGTGAGGATCAATTTTATTCCTTATCAGTGAGTTTATCATACTTGTAATTGACAGACACAAAAATGTAATGTAAGACAAGAAAACTTTTACACAAATACAAGAAATACTACACTCCCATATTCTTTGGACTGCTGTGCATACTATGCAGCATCTTGTCCTTCATGTATTATTTAATGCTCATCCGTTTGATTCAGATTTAAGCATGTCACGTGACGTGCAGACAACAGTGATGTGCAAAATTCTCCAATCATCTCTGAGAATAACTGACCCCTAATTGACCCGTAAACAGACCCCCAAATACACACAGCATGTGCACATGCAGGAAGTGAAGCTCGTACATGTGAGTGAGGGTGACAGCGTGGCATGTTCTGAGGAAACCCCACCTCAGCCATGAGTGAATGCATTCGGAAGGGGGGAAAGTCCCCTAAATGGCCAGCTAAGGTCTCACTCACTCAGGCAGGAAACTCCATCTTCATTACCCTGCTGAGGTCATTTCTGATTATAACTGGACCAGGCTAAGTCAGCCTGGACGGCTCACCTAAACTTGCCCTGTTCCTTCCATACATTCCCTTTATAGAGGCGTTGCCATTCTTACTTTAGTTTAGACTTTTTGTGTGGTTCAAAATTGTGCTGATTGACATAAGTGTGTATGATGTCATTTATTTCACTCCGTTTATCAGTGTGAGGCTGTGGCCCTACATTAATCTATTATTACAAGACATTGTGTCATACTGGTTTTAAATGGGAATTTACAGACTAAAATTTTACTCTTTTCTTAACAACAATTTTGTTTTTTTTTTTGTTTTTTTACAATTTCAATTTTTTTTCTTAAAGTGATAGTGAATGTGAATGGTGGCCAGAAATTTGAATGTCCAAAAAGCATAAAAAAGCAGCATAAAAGTATCCATATGATTTCAGTGTTTAAATCCATGTCTTCTGAAGCAGTATGATAGGTGTGGGTGAGAAACAGATCAATATATAAGTATTTTTTTTTTTTTACAATAAATCTCCACTTTCACTTTCACATTCTTTTGTTTTTGGCTATTCACATTATTTGTGCATATCACCACCTACTGGGCAGGGATGAAAATGTATAGTAAAAAAGGACTCACCCACACCTATCATATCGCTTCTGAAGACATGGATTTAACCACTGGAGTCGTATGGATTACTTTTATGCTGCCTATATGTGCTCTTTGAACCTTCAAAGTTCTGGCCACAATTAATTCACATTGTATGGACCAACAGAGCTGAAATATTCTCCTAAAAATCTTTGTTTGTGTTCAGCAGAAGAAATTAAGTTATACACATCTCGGATGTGTGAGTGTGAGAGTGAGTAAATGATGAAAGAATTTTCATTTTTGGGTGAACTATCCCTTTAAGCAGTTGTTATCAACAATATTATTTTAACAATTTTGACTGTTATTATTAACATTTTCTTTACATTTCTCAATAAGTACATTTTTGCCAATAAAACAAGATGCTCTAAAAGTTAATGGGATAGTTTACCCCAAAATTTTAAAAATTCAGTTTTGCTTCCGTGGAAAACAAAAATTGCTGTTAAAGATGTAAAAAAGTTATTCACTTTCATTGTATGGAAGTTAATTACTTTTAAGTACATTATTTAGGTTGGACATTTAAAAAAAAAAAAAAAAAATGTATGTAATATATATTTAAAACTTGAAGTTAATATGTATGTATGTTTGCGTTTCTATGACTGCTGAAGGGTGTGTGCCCCCTAACACGCGACAAATAAATAAACATTATTTATTCAGAAAAACTAATTTTTTTTCTGCGAAACAAGTTTTAGAGTAAGTTAAAAGTAAAGTAATTAGTAATGAAATTACTTGTTTCTATGAAGTAATAAGTGGTGTAATCTTATTAAAATTTTAGAGAAATAAACAGTCATTTGTAGTGGAATACTTTCTTTGAGTAACTTACCCAACACTGATGGTGACTGATGTCAACATTCTGCCTAATATTTTCCTTTGTGTTCGATGCAAAGAAAGAAAGTCATTAAGGTTTGGAACAACATGAGGGTGAGTAAAGGATGACATAATTTTCATTTTTGAGTAAGCTATCCCTTTAAGAACTAAATACACGTGTTTTCATTTTTTCAAGTTCATTTCATTTTCGAACATACAAAGATAAGAATACCTTATCAATGTAATTGATGTGGTTTTGTCGTCACACTTCAAATATGCCTTATTTAAGCAGCATACACTATGTAAATAATATAGCAAATGAATGTTTATGTACTTCCTTGGACATTGACATGCAAGTAATACACTGTGTGTAAAAGCTTCTTCCTAGAATCCTTGCTCATTTTCATATTTTCATACAGTGTACATTTGTTTCACTCTGCCTATTGCACACAGGGGAACAGGGCTGTGTTTTTTGTACAAGAGAGAGAAAGAGTGAGAGAGAGAAAGAGAGAGAGAGAGTGTGTGGTTGTGTGTGAGAGAGAGAGAGAGAGAGAGAGAGAGAAAGAGAGAGAGGGTGACATGACATCTCATGCAGGCAATATCATGTGTGTTGAGTTTAAACAGATCACTCTGTCAGTAAGTACTTTCAAATTGAAATCAGATGCTGACCACTTCTAGTCCTAAACCTACATCCTCTTTTACAGTCACAGAGTATATTTAACAACACAAGAGTGAGTGTGACATGTCCAATGCAGTTAAGAGTCCTTTACAAGAAGCCTTCGTGTGATTGCGAACAGCTTTGGCAAAAGGACAGGTCTTATAAGATCATACCTGTATGTGCTGCGCTGTTTCTGTAAGCACGTTGGCATGTGTTTATTATGAATAACTGATGCAAGATCGCCCTGGCAGAGTCAGACATGAACGAGTATCTCGGGCTCCAACTCGAATGGCAAGATGCAGCATATCTGCTTGACCTAAATGAGAGCTAATTGTGTTTATTTAGCTCTCTGCTGTGTTTTCCATTTGTTTCCTTTTCTCCCTGTAGCATTTTTGCATTGTTGTTGCTGAAATGTGCTCTCGTATTACTTTTGTAACAAATGTATCTTTCTCTGGCCATCCTCAATAAGATAACAAAATCTAGTCTATGCCATATTTAACGTCTGGAGTAATTTTTCATGGTCTGTTCCACTCTCAGGCAGTCCCTCATTCAGCGAGATACCGTAAAACATGTGAGCCTGGTAGAAGCGAATGATAAGTTACATAAAAACTAAGGGAGAGGGGGACTGAATATCATCCAAGATCTTGTTAAAGACAAAGAAGCATTCTCCTTTTCTCTGTCAGGGGTCCTCTCTGTCTGCAAGGAAAATGCATGTTCTTGATTTTTAACACATGTATCTGAACACATAAAACAGTGTCTGTAGGACTGCAGGAACAGCCCCAGGCATGCTCTTTATGTGCTGGGAAAGAGATCCGAGGCCAGCGGTGATCTGCAGAACACAGATACAGTATAAGCAATCAGAGTTCTGCTGGTCTGCTCACATCATTTTCATCCTGAAATACTATCAAAGCAAAAAAGAGTGGAATTGATTCTCTTTTTCAAAACCCTAACCCTAAATAATAAAAGTTTATGCATAACTCGTGCCGCACTTTTACGCTACAGACATGAATGATACCTTTTGGCTTGGACTTGCCAACCAGCAATCATTCAGAACACCCTATAAACCACCTAGTAACCGCATAGTAACACCCTGGCCACCACCCAAAACATTACATTTTATTAAAGATTTGAAATATTTGCATACTGAATTGAAATCTTTCTTACACCTGTTTGCATGAATTCTGATTGGTCAACAGAAATCAAAGTGTGTCAAAATATGGTGGCAAAAAATGCACCCGCAAAGAGTTGCTGTTCCTGTTGTTTTATTAATAACATCTGATATAGGCCTAGTCCAAATACACACATCGCATTCTTCATTTGAATTTTATTTGTTACATGCCATCCGTTGTGCAGATGTTGCCGAGTCAGTGGCGGATCTTGCGCCATTTATTCAAAATATACTGTCCTAGTGATGAGTAACACTGTCGCTCCCTGTACTAGTTCCCTGCCATCGGCTCATCTCACGTTTCTGTCTGTTTGAAGAGCCTCCTCACCAGCTAGAAGCCAAAAGTGCAGGAAGGATGGATGTTATACTGTATATTTATTAAGTATATGATAAATGAGAGAACCCAAAATCTAATGTAACCAAATGCTACAATGTAGTTAATAATAATAAAAAAAAAAATAAATAAATAAATAAAAAATAGCTAATGTATTAATGGATAAATAGCCTTGATGTTAAATAAAACATTATTAATGATACAAATAATAATTTTACATTAACCACTTTTAGTGTATGAATAATATCTCTGACTAATTTTCATTGTGAAATGTTTATTTTTTTTTTATTGTTTTATTAAATTGGCATGGAGTTGCTAAGTTTAAAAAAAATAAATAAATAGTTGATTTAAAAATGAAAATTCTCTCATCATTTACTCACCCTCATGCCATCCCAGATGTATATGACTTTCTTCAACAGAACACAAAATATCTCAGCTCTGTTGGTCCAAACAATGCAAGTAAATGGTGATCAGACCTTTGTAGCTCCAAAAATCACATAAAGGAAACAGAAGTAATCCATATGACTCCAGTGGTTAAATCCATGTCTTCAGAAGCGATATAATAGGTGTGGGTGAGAAACAGATCAATATTTAGTCATTTTTTACTGTAAATATCCACTTCCTAAGGTATTTTTAGCGTGTCGCTAAGGTGTTCTGAGTGGTTTTTGGTGTTGCTATGCAGTTGCTAAGGAGTTCTGAGTGTTTTTGGTGTGTTGCTAGAGTGGGTTGCTAAAGTATTTTGAGTAGTTTTTAGTGTGATGCGATGCAGTTACTGTACTAAGGTGCTCTAAATGGTTTATGTGTGTTTCTATGTGGTTGCTAAGGGGTTCTGAGTGTTTTTGGTGTGTTTCTAGGGTGGGTTGCTAATGTGTTCTGAATGTTTTTGGTGTGTTGCTATGTGATAGCAAGGGTGTTCATGGTGGTTGCTAGGGCATTGTCTGGTGGTTACTAGGGTGTTCTGAAAAAAAAAAAGAAGAAATATAAGCACTAATTACAATGTGTATGTAAAGCATTATGAAAACATTATCATTATCATCGTCCTTTATAGATATTGTTCTGGCTGTCTGAAAGGGTTGTATTGAATTAGATCACGTCTGTGAGAGCATGCCAACAGCGAGAGTGACAGGCAGCAGACCAATTCGCCTACTTATACTATGCGCTTAAAGGTGCAATATGTAAAATTTTTCATGTAATATTCGCCTTTTTTTGCCAATGTGTGAACGGCATGTAACGCAACTTAAAAAATGAGCCCTTCCCAGACTTCCTAGGTTGCCTATTAAAGCCTGTAGACCGATTTTCATGCGAAGGGAACAGGTCACTTTTGCCGGGAAAATCCAAAGGATGTGACGTTTATGTGCGCTACCGAGAGCCTTGCCTCAGACAGTAGCTTCTCTTCTGCTATTCAACAGCGACAATAGACAGTCTGCAACATTAGGTAATGTTATCTTAGAGATGGAATCCAGCAAACGTCCGGCTCCCAGCACAACACCGACTCCTACACAAACTCAGAGTAAGCCAACACATTTATCACATTTATCTACTGAATCCCGTCTGGCTAAGCGGGAACGTGATCATCGTGAGGGCATTTGATTCCTGGAGGGAACTTCGTTCAGTTTTGGGGATCAAAACTGACCCTGAATTGGTGTTCTTCTTATTGGACAGGTAAGCTTACATAACTGCAAAGCATGTGAAATATAGTGCCATAAGGATTGATCTGTGTAATTTTAGTTAACTTGATCTTGCCTGCTAACCCTGACGAACTGCAAGCTACCTTGCTTTGTAACTTTCAAATAATTTCAACAATCTTCTCTTTACACTAAAAGTCAGGTTAATGTCAATGTTAATCTGTAATTATTCAGCAAGGTAAACTACAATAATACATTAAATGAATGCTAGACAATGTTCAAGATAATGCAAAAAGCTCCATTCATTAGTGTAACGTAACTTGGTTATACAGAAAATATATACAATCTATTATAAAACAATAGCACATCAATATATCAAAATGACAGTTGTGATGGAATCACATCAGTACTGAATTGTGTCAACATATTTATAATGTACAGTCTATTTTATAAACAGCTACTGTCATCATCCACCAAATTTAGCTAACAGCTATTGATAAATCTGGCCAGCTAGCTAACGCCGACATAGGCTATCATATAAATGCAGCCAATGTATCATGCAAAGAAAAGTGATTACTTCAAACTAAAGTCTTGCATAGTCAGACCTATATCCACACTTTGTTTTAGCCCTGTTCCAGCACTAGAGATTCAAATATAATATACAGTCTCAAAGTTTGTAGTAAAACAATCATAACTGTGTAATTTTAATTATGCTACCTCATCTGTCAGCATGATGTCGGTGAATCACATTCAGCCTGTTTGTACGTTATGTCATTGTTTTGGTCATTGCTCGCTCTCATCCCTATGGAGTGTGTGCACGAGCAAGAGGTAGCTGGCTGCAGTTCACTTAACGGCCACAGGTGTCATTAATAACAAGGGTTTCTGAATCTTACATACTGCACTTTTAAAAGAGTGTACTCATTTTGTAATGGAAAAGTGTCTACTTTTGAGTGTGTAGCAAAAATTGTGCCAGTACTGGGACATTCTGTCACGTCATGTCGCATAGTTATATGCATCCTGTCACCGTACACCAACATATCAATCATCCTGTTACAGTTATCATGACTTGCACATTCCTCATTTCATTTTTACTATAATTAATTCATTATTCTTCATGGGATTTCATTTACGATACCCAACAATGATTCCTACCATATTGGAGAAGAAACAGCGAGTCGTTGAAGACGATGGGCTCTATTTTTGTGAGTGTGCAAAGTGCAGCACAATGCGCTAAGGCTGCGCACAACATATCGTGAGAGAGCTAATTCTAAGTGCAATTTTCGTGCCAGCGCAAAGCGCAAATTGGCGTTGGTGGGAGTATTTGTGCAAATGTGGGTATGGCGTGCAAACTGTGGGTGTATTGTATGCAGTGTTGGGTGTAATGCATTACTAAGTAATTAATTACTGTAATTAAATTACTTTTTCATTGAAAAAGTAAAGTAAGGGATTAATCTTAATTTTTTGGTAATTTAATTACAGTTACTTTTGATATAATTGTGTTAAATACTGTATAGACTATAGAACAATTTTATATAAAACAATATTTATTTTAAATTTTTTCTCCCCAATTTGGCATGCCCACTTTCCAATGTGCTCTAAGTCCTCGTGGTGTTGTAGTGACTTGCCTCAATCAGGGTGGTGGAGGATGAATCTCAGTTGCCTCCACGTCTGAGACCATCAATCTGCTCATCCTATCACGTGGCTTTTTGAACGTGTTACTGTGGAGACTTAATGCGTGTGGAGGCTCACGCTATTCTCCGCGGCATCCACGCACAACTCACTATGCACCCTACTGAGAACCACATAATAGCGTCCACGAGGAGGTTAACCCAATGTGACACTACCCACCCTAGCAACCGGGCCAATTGGTTGCTTAGGAAGCCTGACTGGAGTCACTCAGCACGCCCTGGATTTGAACTTAAGACTCCAGGTGTGGTTGTCAGCGTCTTTACTTACTGAGCTACCCTGGACCCCCTTATATAAAACAATAGTGAATTTTACGTTAGAAATGTAATGTCTAATGCTAAAATGAATGTTTTCTAATTTAATGCATCCCCCTTAAATTCTTTGGCCAGTTCATGAATAATTTATTTGATTTTATATGATTTATTTGAAAGAATTAAAAGAACAATTTCATGACTGTCCTTGTATTTTTCATCTGGTCGAGGTTAATAAGTGTTTTAGAAAGTAATCAGTAATAAGTAATGCAATTACTTTTCAGACAGAGTAATTAGTACAGTAATCTAATTACACTCTAGAAGATGTAATTAGTAGTTAGTAATTAATAACTTTTTTAGAGTAACTTACCTAACACTGATTGTATGTAAATGAAGTGGTGCAATTTGCTAAGAATTTGTACGTTGCGCTAAGACGTTTCAATACCACCTCTTATCTCAGCGCAAAGTCCAAATTCAGTTCTGCATTTGCAGTTTGGAGATTTTACCAGCAGGTGGTAATAAAGTTCATGTGATCACAGTCGTAGCCGTTTTGAGAAAAAATAATAATTATGAGATATGTTAAACTATCTAAATTTCATGGCTTATTTTTCAATTATTATCATTATGTTTATATTTACAATTGTATTTATGATGTAATTTATATAATTTTTTTGTTTTGTTTGTTTTTGTTTTTTTGAGTGATTTTTAAGTCACTGCAAAAAGGGCCGGTGGAAGTTGGAGAGGGTAAAATGTATCGTTTGAATTGTAATTTGAATGTAGAAATATATTTGGTTTAATTTGTTCGTGTTTCAATAAATAAATAATTTTTTTCAAAATCAACCGGTAGAAGTGAAGTGTGTTCTGAGACAATCACTGTTAATACCAGGGACTAAAAACTGTATTTTTTCGTTCCGATTCATAACTTCAGCAGCCTTCTTTCTAAATGGTAACTGGTTAGAACAAAATAAAAGGACGGTTAATAACGTTCTTTTTAAAATGATAGTACTCGGGGGGGGGGGCCTGGGTAGCTCAGCATGTAAAGACGCTGACTATTACACCTGGAGTCTTAAGTTCGAATCCAGGGCATGCTGAGTGACTCCAGTCTGGCTTCAAAAGCAACCAATTGGCCCAGTTGCTAGGGTGGGTAGAGTCACATTGGGGTAACCTCCTCGTGGTCGCTATAATGTGGTTCTCGCTCTCAGTGGGGCATGTGGTGAGTTGTGCATGGATGCCGCGGAGAATAGCGTGAGCCTCCACACGCGCAAGGTCTCCGCGGTAACGTGCTCAACAAGCCACGTGATAAGATGCATGGAATGATGGTCCCAGACGTGGAGGCAACTGAGATTCGTCCTCCGCCACCCAGATTGAGGCGAGTCACCGCATTGGGAATTGGGCATGCCAAATTGGGGAGAAAAGGGGAGGAAATTCCCTCCAAAATAAAAATAAAGTAAATAAATTAAATAAAATGACAGTACTCTGTGCTGAGAGATGGGTGAAATACCAATTGCAGTGTTGCCAAATCTCGCAAGAGAAACAAGTGACCTGGTCTGGAAAACAGTGTGGTGGATTGATCAGCATAGAAATCATAAAAAGCAGTTAATTAACAGTTAAGTATAATTTTATTTACAGATCTGCTTCTCAGTCAAAACCCAGCAGCATGACATCTGTATTAATGCATCATATCTAACAATAATTCAGTGAAGACTTGGAAACAACTGAGAAATGTACTTTTTACCTCTAATAAAGTTTTCCTTGTATTTGGATCAGCCGTGCATGCGTACTGTATGTAGTAATTATACATAGTTATTAAAAAGGTCTTCATTCAGAGAATGCGACATCCACAGTGGGCAAATAGGCAAAGATATGTGTGTTGCATCAGTTTCCCCTTTAGGATCAAAGCACATTTGTATTTTTTTGGGGCAACATGAAGTAGTGTAGTTCCAAAAATTTATTGTGATAGACACTTTGGCCTTTGGTTTCATGAAACAATTACAGGAACAAAATTAACCGGTTATAACCAGTTACCAGCATTTAAAAATAATGTTTTCACTCCGGAACAATTGAAAATTACTTTGTTCCGGTTTTCGGTTATATCCTGCTAAAAATTTTGTTCGTTTTCGATTTTCGTTCCTTGAACCATTTTTAGTCCCTGGTCAATACTAGTCATGGTTTGTGTCAGTATATGAAAATGATTAATAATACTTACATTCGGGGGGGAGGGGGGGCAGCTTAGTGAGTATTGACACTGATTACCAAATCATTGGTCCTTTAAGGAATGTACTATATAACAGGATGCAGATGCTGAAATAAATGGAGAAGAGCCTCAGAATTAAATTGCACTTGGTCCAGCCTGTTGCGGGTTTCACACATGATTTCGCCAAACCCACTTGCGCTTAGGCTTAGCGCACGCTTGCACAAAAACACCAAAACTTCATGGCCATGCCCATTGACTTTGCACTTATGACTTAAGGCATTGCGTTGCGCGTAACACTTGCACTCTTAAAATTGGGCCCCTTATTTCTTTTCCTATCATTATCTCTATTTAATATGTGATGTTCACAATGTGTTGCAGATGAAATATAACATGGATAACATTTATATTTAAATTTAAAGATGTGATCTTATGAGTCATCATCAACTAAAGTAAAAATATAAAAATATATTTCAATGATACAATAAATGACAAAAATAAAATGAGAACAAACAATTGTGTTAATTTGGTTCATTTTCTGTTTGTCATAATCCCTTTTTAAATCGATATGGAGAGCTGACATTTTTCCTTAAAGATTATTTTTAAGAAAGAAGCTCTTAAGGAAACATAAGAACATCCACAATAAGCAGTGCAAATAAAGAAGATGGACATAAAAAATGCATGATGGTAAAATGAGGATTATTAACCACCCTTTTCTGATCACTGTAAATGGAGCCGCTTGAGCATTCGCAATTCAATGAGCCGATCAGCATCTTCGCCCTACAGCGAGAACAAAGTAGTTTCTCTTCATTGTGTTCAACCAAACTTACGTAATGTTTAATGTTGATTTTATATTGTAAAAACATGATGTACTGATGATGCGCCGTCGGTCTCACCACAATGTTTGTAGTTTTTCACGGATGACAATTTTAGTTCTGAAGCAAACAGTCAAACTCCTCTTCTGTTGAGCAAGGGATTGTGTGCAATATTAGCCGAAAAAGTGTTTACAGATACACACTTCGAAAATCTACTGGAAACAGTAGACCATCTGGGCAACTGTACTATGATTTGGGCCACCCTAATTCTAATCTCAGATACTGTTTAGGTTGGATAGGGTGCGGATTGGGATGCAGGGTGAGATGCTGAAACAGCCGAAGGCCTAATTTTGCCAGTGCTAGCAGAGGAAATGCGCACATCTCAGGTTTACTGTCCCCCCTATTCTTTTGCCAATCCCACAGGACAGAGAAGGGGTGAGCAAGAGACATGAAAAAAGAGAACAGAACAAAACAAGCACAAAAAAACAAAACAATAAAAAAACAATAAAGGCATGTGTGAGCGCGATGGCAGCAGGCAGCAGGAGGAAATGCTCAACGGGAAGAGCGCTGAGGTGTGTGTGAGAGTGAGAGAGCTGATGGCTTCCCACACAGCGCCCTGCAGCACAGCAGCATGGTAACCCTGCTGAGACAGGCCGAGGGGAAGCATTCAATTCCCCTGACAGATCGGGTCAAGGCTGGGCACGAGAGAGAGGGGAGGGGCTGATCAGATGGAGGCTGTTGGTGGTCTTGATGGTGGGGAAGGGGGGCGGGGTCTGGAGCTGAAATGGGTCAGTGAGCTGAAGGTGGTGTATATGTAAAGAAGGGCTTTGGATAAATGGGGAAGGGGTTTGGAGGTGTGAGTGCTAGGACTGGGTAAGAATATCGATTTTCCGATGCATCACAATCTTCATTTGAACGATTTCGTTTCGTAAATCCCATCTTTTATTAAATGCGCGACTCTCTACAATGCAAGTAAAACACTCACACGTTTTGCGACCAAATTTCGCACTATGCGACTAGCCACTGGTTGATAAATGTTTAGATTTAGCTCACTAGTGATTGAGTAATATACTGACAAAGAAGTTTGGCATCCTTTCACTGTGTGTTGAGAGTAAAAGTTAAGTTTAACTCGTTCCATTTAAAGGTGCTGTAAGCGATTTTAGCCGTTCAAACCTCCACAAGACTGAGATGTTGATTAAGCCACGCCCCCTCTTTCCAAACACTGCACTGATACCATTGAGACAGACACAAAGCATGTTCCCATGGTTGTCAAACACAACAGTAGCGAAATAGCATCCTCATCTGAAAAAATTGTAAATCAGAATGTGGCATTAAGCATCAATAATTCGCTGCAACTACAACACTATGAGAATGCGCAAAATGATCGACAGGCAGGAAGCGTCAGAGGCCGGGGACACATTTTTGTTTGCTGTTTACAAAGTCTAGAGCTGTCATAGAGACCGGTGAGATATCTCATGACACTTATTTCAGTAATAATATCTTTCAGGGAGTAGGACAATTTGTTGCATGCCTTTCCATGAAAAAATTGCTTACAGCACCATTAATGTGTCCAAAGACGAGATCCACGCAAATCTCTTTTAACACCCTTTTTATTCTTTACAGTCAATTGTTGATCAAAAACAAAGAAACATAAACATTTAATTCTAATCACGATAGTATGGTGAGGTAAAGAAACCTTTGAGTCCTCTGTTATTAATATGCCCACATTTTCAGATGCTCTTTACACAGAACTGCTTGTTTTCTTAAAGAGACAGTACAGATTTTTAGCATGTGTTATAGAAATCAATGTAAATACATGTAAAAAGTTTAAATTATGCATTAAACACAGAAACATGTAACAAAATATAATATATGCAATATAATATCATATTTATTGATTAAATACATGGATTTGTACATTTTTAAAAAGCTAAAATGTGACCAAAATGATAAAAATACAAGTATAATATAATTTTTTTAATATTATTATTTTCGTAATGTACCTATTTAGAAGGTTCCCTGTATGATTATCAGCTTTAACTGGGAGATAATTTCATATGTAAGCAAAATGGACATTATAACTGAAATATACCCATATAAATAGATATCAGAACGAATCGAATCGAATCAAGAGCTTGTGAATCAGAATCGCATAGGGAAATCTGTATCATTACCCAGCCCTAGTCAGGGCTGAATCGTGTATGCATACTGTATGTATGGTTCAGGGGCAAGGCCAGAAATCTCAAAATGAGTGGACCTTGGTGAAACAGGTTGGATCTCTATTCTGTGCCTAATTTCATCGTGAATATAATGAACCATGCCCATTTCCTCAGCATTTATGCATCAATATTCGTTCATTTACCTAATACTTAGAGTTTCATGTGTACAATAACAATAATTCTTTTTTATTTTTTATTTTTTTATAATTATTAAGCTTATTATTAGAAATTTAGCTTAATAGGTCATATTGATGCAATTGTAATGGGTTTGTTTCTGCATTGTGTTGAATAAAGCACTCAATTGACACCATCTCATGCCTTTGGTGGATTTTATTCTGTTTAAACACATTGAAAAGCGGTGGTCAGTCCCAATAATCATGCTCACGCATGTTCCACCACAACCACTCTCTCGGCTGGCGCAAATCTTAATCTTTATGTATGAACATTATAGGACAGGTATACAATAATTACACATATTATTTAAAATATAAAGTCTGTGCCTGTTTAAACACATTGAAAAACGGTGGTCAGTCCCAATAATCATGCTCACGCATGTTGTATAATGAGGATGAACATTAAATCAAACATTACTACACATAAAACATGGTAGCTTGAGAAGAGAGCATACAATACACTTTCATACATGGCAAAACAAAATACATGTCGATTTTAACCCCCCAAAAAACAAGATAATATTATTCCGGGGAGCATTCACCCACCACAACCACATTCTCGGCTGGCGTGAATCTTAATGACCCAACCGGAACCAGTTCACTACACAGCACCAGCCAATGGGTGGAGAGTGCAGCTTAAATATAATTAAAGAGTCATACACCAAATTAAGTAAAGCAAGTGGAAACACCTTTCTGACCCTGTTACACAATGAAAAATGAAATGACCATAGAAATAAATACAATAAATTAAAATAAGAGATATTGCAGTAAACATTATTATTAGACACTTTTCAGTCCTCCTGCTTTTCACAGGTGTTGGCTGGTTTTCCCGAAGCACTAAGAAGAACATTAGTAGCACTTAAGTAGTACTTAATCTCTACAGTGCATTTCCAAAAGCATCATTATCTAAGTAAAAACGTTTGTAAATTAACGAGAGCTTTGAACCACTCTTAAGTCCATTAAGTGCAACTTAAATGTATCTTTCTCGCATCTTTCACAGTTTATCAGAGACAACGGGACATTGAATAAATTATATTAATATATTTTGATCATTGGAAAGCCATTGTACACGGTTTTATAGGATAAAAAAGTGTGAAAAAATCGCATTGAAATCAACTGGCAGACTGTCTGTGCATGCAACGTGATAGGTCTAAATTAGGTCTAAAGATAAATCTAAGTTTACATAACACATAATACAGTATAACATTTTATTGGCATTATTTGATAATCATAACTATGATAGCAATAGAAAGATTATCTTATTAAACAGGTTCCTTTAGACATATGTGATTAAAGTGACCCTGTAGTATATGTAAACGTAAATAAATAGGCCTAAATAAATAAATAAAATAAGTTTATCAAAGGAGGTTAGAGTGAGTGTGCAATGAGAGATTCCCTTCATTCTGTTTAGAAAGGTCTACGAGTAGTTCAGTACTGATGTCTGTCATTTTAATTCTGTTCTTTGTGTATCTGTTCAGTTTCCAGCCAAAGAAACAACACAGGCTACGTGAGATCCCCTTATTATGATGTGATGCTCATCGAGTACATTCACGTTACATGCACTCTTGCCTCACTTTTATTAATCTCTATAAGCTGAGCAAACCTCTGAAACCCTGTCTTTTCCTAATTATTTATTTAATTGAATTCTGTAATAGTTAATAGATTCTGGCGCTTTGACAAGGTTACAAACAACTTCCATGTTTGTTAGTATTTCCACATTATTTTCATTTTGAGAAGACAAACACCTGGACATACACTATATTGCCAAAAGTATTCGCTCATCTGCCTTTAGACGCATATGAACTTAAGTGACATCCCATTCTTAATCCATAGGGTTTAATATGACGTCGGCCCACCTTTTGCAGCTATAACAGCTTCAACTCTTCTGGGAAGGCTTTCCACAAGGTTTAGGAGTGTGTTTATGGGAATTTTTGACCATTCTTCCAGAAGCGCATTTGTGAGGTCAGACACTGATGTTGGACGAGAAGGCCTGGCTCGCAGTCTTCGCTCTAATTCATCCCAAAGGTGCTCTATCGGGTTGAGGTCAGGACTCTGTGCAGGCCAGTCAAGTTCTTCCACACCAAACTCGCTCATCCATGTCTTTATGGACCTTGCTTTGTGCACTGGTGCGCAGTCATGTTGGAACAGGAAGGGGCCATCCCCAAACTGTTCCCACAAAGTTGGGAGCATGGAATTGTCCAAAATCTCTTGGTATGCTGAAGCATTCAGAGTTCCTTTCACTGGAACTAAGGGGCCAAGCCCAGCTCCTGAAAAACAACCCCACACCATAATCCCCCTCCACCAAACTTCACAGTTGGCACAATGCAGTCAGACAAGTACCGTTCTCCTGGCAACCGCCAAACCCAGACTCGTCCATCAGATTGCCAGATGGAGAAGCGTGATTCGTCACTCCAGAGAACGCGTCTCCACTGCTCTAGAGTCCAGTGGCAGCGTGCTTTACACCACTGCATCCGACGCTTTGCATTGCACTTGGTGACGTATGGCTTGGATGCAGCTGCTCGGCCATGGAAACCCATTCCATGAAGCTCTCTACGCACTGTTCTTGAGCTAATCTGAAGGCCACATGAACTTTGGAGGTCTGTAGCGATTGAAAGTTGCCGACCTCTGCGCACTATGCGCCTCAGCATCCGCTGACCCCGCTCTGTCATTTTACGTGGCCTACCACTTCGTGGCTGAGTTGCTGTCATTCCCAATCACTTCCACTTTGTTATAATACCACTGACAGTTGACTGTGGAATATTTAGTAGCGAGGAAATTTCACGACTGGACTTGTTGCACAGGTGGCATCCTATCACAGTACCATGCTGGAATTCACTGAGCTCCTGAGAGCGGCCCATTCTTTCACAAATGTTTGTAGAAGCAGTCTGCATGCCTAGGTGCTTCATTTTATACACCTGTGGCCACGGAAGTGATTGGAAAACCTGAATTCAATTATTTGGATGGGTGAGCGAATACTTTTGGCAATATAGTGTATTTGCCAAAGTGATCAGCACCTTTGGACCGGACAGCTCCTGAGCACTTAAGTTCAACTTTAATGAGCAATCTACGTGCTGGTTTGGGAAACAGGCATTACTTCATCATAAAATAAGGAACGATGTCAGTTAAGATGATCGAAAAGGCTTAACTTGCAATGTTATGCCGCCCACACACTATACGACTTTCAAAGTTGTTGGATTGCTGTACTGTTCACATTACACAACTGTCTGTCTATAATGGGGTATCTTGAAGTTGCTGTGGTTTGCACATTGCACGAGGGATCTGTGACAGGGGGTCACACATTACAAAACTTTTCACTAGGAAGAATCCCAGACAACTCTGTCTGGTCTCCAACCTACGTTTCACAACAAAATGCACACGATACTGGAAATGACTTAAGATCACGCGTGAGATAGGAGTTTTCATGCAAGACTGGAGTTCTTCCCTCTAAAAATGGTGGTGGTCCGCAAGAAGCTTACGATCCAAGTTTTTTTGTGTGCTGATTTGCAGCGAAAACCCAAAAAAGAAAAAGAAAAGAATATGAAGGACAGAATGGTTGGGGATATGCAGGTAGCAAGGACTGTCTGTTCTGCAGAGAGTGTTGGAGGAAATAAATAATTTTGCAATGAACGCAGGTAGCTGCCTGCTGGTGTTGTGGCTCGTCAAGGACTTGTTTGTGCTTTGTTTTTGATTCATATAATTTAAAAGGTTATGTGTATGCAAATTTATTCTGATAGAAACTAAATTTCAGCTAATTTAGTGTGATAGAAACTTTAATCTCCATTAACAGAAACAGCGTTTCTTGTCATTTGTCACTCCGAGAAGGACGTCTTAAAGGTCGCCTGCCACACAGTTGCGGGTAGATGACGAGCAAAATTACCTGCTAATTTCATACCCTGCCATGTCATCTACACAGAAACATCTACCACACTTCCACATAAAATAATAATAATAAATTAAGAGAGACAAAGCGTGGATACATTATCTTAGTGCTAAGCACATTTACATTTATGCATTTGGCAGATGCTTTTATCCAAAGCAACTTACAGTGCACTTATTACAGGGACAATCCCCCTGGAGCAACCTGGAGTTAAGTGCCTTGCTCAAGGACACAATGGTGGTGGCTGTGGGGATCAAACTGATTACCAGTTATGTGCTTTAGTCCACTATGCCACCACCACTCCAGCACAGTAAGTGGATCTGTTTACAGGCATGACTGTAGAGAGCTGCGCAGTGCAGATAACATGAGCAACACATTTCAGTTCACCATAATCAAATCAAACATTTTATTTAAAAAAAAAAAAAAAAAAAACTATGTATATATATATATATATATATATATATATATATATGTATATATATTTATATATAACATGGATATGATGATTATCTTGCATGTGAGCTATTTTGCGTCCAACAAAATGCAGGGTTTTTTTTATTTGCAAATTGTTCTTATATTCCTGCAGTTCCCTATCTGTCACTCACTCTACATTGTGTCGATGTAGTGACACTAGGGGTCACTCTTGGGAGCCCGAGACACCTCTGGTCTTTGATAAAAGGCCAATGAAAATTGCCGAGTGGTATTTGCATGCCACTCCCCCGGACATACGGGTATAAAAGGAGCTGGTATGCAACCACTCATTCAGATTTTCTCTTCGGAGCCGAGGGGTCATGCTCACTGAGCTGAATTCCCACGACTGTTCATTCACCTCTGTTGAATCTGACGGCACATTTCAGCGGCTTCTCCCTCCTCTGCACTGGTGCACTGCAGAGAATGCCCCTGGGCGCTTCGGCAGAAATAAGAGTATATTTCTCTAAAAGAGTATATTTCTCTAAAAGAGCGGCACACGGAACGTCTTTTTTAAGACGTGTCTTTTCAAAGATGCCTTTCCTTTGTGTGTTATTCCTGGTTGCGCTCATTATCTCTCGCCTTCTGACGGTCACGATCACTGTCTTTCATGTCTGGGCACTGCTCACGTGGAGACAGCGTTTGTGGATGGTCATGTACTCATCGCGTGGACATGTCCGTGGCAATGATGCGGTCGCGGCTCGCCTTCATAAGAAAGCAAGCCACCCCAGAGGCTCCCCGCCTCGGTCCTTTTACCCACGGGTATGAGGCCAGCGCGGCTAGCACTGGGGGCGATTTGGACGTGGAAGCCTCAGCTGGGCTCCTCCCTTTGGGGACAATTGCCCAGTCACAGGCTGACGCGGAGATGATGACATGCTTTCCCGGGCAGCCGCGAGTGTCAGCTAGAGTGGAACCCTCCGCTCTTCCCTGAACCCTCGCGGCTCGATGATTGGTTCCTGGGCTCGTGGCGCCACTCAAAGCCACGCAACGCCCCCGTTCCTTTCTTCCCGGAAGTGCATGAAGAGCTGACAAGGTCGTGGAGGCACTTTTTTAATGCCCTGTCCCGATCTTTTCAGCTTCCCCGCCCTCACTACCCTCGATGGTGGGGTGGCCAAGGGCTATTCTGCAATCCCCCGGTGGATAAAGGCGCTCGCGGTGCATCTATGCCCACAGAGTGCCGCCACCTGACGCGGGTGCCCAAAGCCCCCATCCAAGGCCTGTAGGTTTACGTCGTCTCTGACGGCCAAGGCCTACGGTGCTGCTGGACAAGTTGCCTCCGCCCTGCACGCCATGGCTCTCCTGCAAGTCTGCCAAGGTGCTAAAGGAACTGCACGAGGGTAGTTCCGCCCCGGGATTGATGCAGGAACTGCGCTCGGCGACCGACCTAGCTCTCCGAGCGACGGAGGTCACGGCACGGTCTCTCAGGCGGACAATGTCCTCATTAGTGGTCCAGGAGCGCCACCTTTGGCTCAACCTGGTCGAGATAGGTGAGGCCAACAGGACACGGTTCCTTGCTGCCCCCATCTCCCAGGCTGGCCTATTCGGCAACACCATCAAAGACTTTGCCCAGCAGTTCTCGACGGTGGAGCAGCAGACGGAGGCTATCCGGCATATCCTGCCCCGGCGCGGCTCAAGATCCCGCACCCCATCTGCTCGTCGCCAAGGGCGTCCCCCTGCGGTGACTGCACTGGCTCCGCCGCAGCCCGCCCCTTCGGCCCGGCCCCGGCGTGGAGCCCACCGCAGGAAGCAGACGCCACCCATCTCATGGCCGCCAAGAACCCGTGAAAGGCTTCAAAGCGCCCTTGAGACAGGTGACCCAGGGATGATGAAACCCGCTGCTCTGGAGCTGGTAAGCAGACCTCTCCATCCCCCAGTCGAAGGCTGGGAGGAGAATCTTTTTGTTACCTTTGCATTTAATTGCGCTGCATGCCCAAGTGGCTGCAGTATTCAAGAGTTCAACAATAGCGGTTTTCTTGTTTCCTGGGTCACGTATCCGGTGTGCACAGCCGTCATCACGACCACCGTCCACCACTCTATTTGGCAGGTTTGGCACTCCAGCGGCGGTCTCCCGCCCCTGAGTGCCCAGCTGTGCATTTTCCGATTGAGCTGGATCCTAATTAAATTTCCATCCGATTGAAGGGGGTGGTGTAGACCTAAAATAATCTGATTAAAATAAAAATATTAGCCATGTAAATGTTTGAATCCAACTACTTTCTCAATCGTATTCAAAATACCTTGTGCTCATGCGCAGATTTGTGGTGCGTATATATGTTTGTACATGATACTCTTCATGGGAACCTACAAAGCAATGACAACATGCATTATTAATGGTATGCGGGCTCACACTGAATATTCCGCAAGGCACATATGTTCTTTCATGACATCACATAAAGCAAAAAGAATGTTGTGTCATTCTTAATAGGGACTTTAAGCAGCAGGTGTGGTTCTCTTGCTGTTTTAAATAGCCTACCTTTCTTTCTTGAATGATTAAATGCTCCTTTCCACCATCATTATTGCTTAGTGATTTTTGCATTGTGTCCCATCTGCTGATGTTGCTTAAAGTCCCTATTATTTTGCTTCCATTCCACATCTGTAAACTCCTTTAAGGACAACTCTCTCCCACATGTCTTTATTTCGGACTCGCATCCAGAGATGCCTGCAGATCATTGGAGGAATGGGCATGAGGCAAATACCAAGCCAGACAGGGTATACTAGACGCTGCTTCTAATTCTTTGTTTGCCAAGTAGAGTGAGTAACATAAGAAGAAAGATTTTCTGTGATATTTTTTTATTATTATTATTTTTTATTATTATTATTTTAGATATCTCAGCAAAGAAAAAACACCAATTACGGTTTTTGGTGCCATTCTCACTTTCACAGCCTTTCTCCGCTTCTTCAGAACACAACGACTGACGCTCTTCACATGTGCAGAATTTGGTTCAGAATACATGTAATGCACATGTAAAGGAATATTTGTGTCGGATTGCAAAGTTTAGGGGGCATATAAACAGTACATTCGAAATCTGCAATCGGACTGAATTGATTTGGATTGATGAAAATCAGTGCATGTAAACACAGCCATTGAAATACATGATTCAAGAATAAGATCAGGTTTTTGTCATGAGCAGGAAAATATTGAAGTGTATTATAACTGTTACTGCATTTATTTATGAGAACTGATTAGGGTGTATTGTAAGGCATTATGAACAGTGTAATTTAACCTTTTCATGAGTAGGGTCTAAATTCCTCTGCAGCGCCTCCTGGAGTGAGTTATTTTTGCACGTGACACTGCACATCCGGTAGAGGTGGGCAGAGTGTAGAGGAGTATTTATTTATTTATTTTATTTAAATTTGTGATTTCTTGTCATAAAAATAAATAAATAAAATGAACTGGGCTCTCCACTTCCCTCAGTGTTCCGCTCCTCTTCTCCCGACTCCTAATTCACTACACCTATACACAATCAGCTCTCTCATCAAGGACTGCTTAAATATGTCACTTTCACTTCAGTTCTCAGTCAAATCTCACTTAGGACTATTGTTTGACCGCACTGCTCCTATGCAGTGTTTTTGCTCCTTTGTCTAAATTAATCGAAGCCTGAAGTTTTACCTTATCGCTTGTTTTATTGTGACCAGTTTCTCTGCTTGATTCTTCCTCCTAAGTATTGTGGACTATATTTACTTGGATACTCACCTTTGTTGTTCCCTCGTTACCCAGAGAAGTCTACTTACTGTAACTTACCTGTATATTTACCTGTGTGTAACCTCCAGTGTACCGATTACCTGTGTCATCTCATCTGTGTCTTCATCTCACCATGCATACCCTGTATATCCTGTGTGCTTTCATTAAACTCTTTCGCACCTGGTTTCAAAACAAAGCTTGTGTATTGAGTCTGTAACAATCAGCAGTCCAGTTTGCCTATATGCACTGTTTGACTTCTCAGACATTGTGTGTGTGTGTGTGTGTGTGTGTGTGACAAGCACTAATGTAAACAGACTTGGCTGCGTGCATCAGTTAATCACGTTCGATCAGCATGTTTTCACTGTGAGTACACAAGTTTTAAACTGTTATCGTGGAGCTTTTGTGATAGTTTGGCTGTCTGTTTCAGAAAACAAACATATTATATGCCTGAAAAGACTTTTTGAGTAGCTGTTTGTTTGACGAATGATGCTACTAATGTAAACAAATGGCAGCACGCATTGGAGGAAGATCATGTTTGATGTATTGACTGAAGAGCTGTAAACTTTTTGCTGTTTGTGTGAATGAAAACCGCATCTGCACCTAAGCAGACATGACTGCGTGCATGGGAAGATCACGTTTAGATATGATGGCTGTGCATATACAAGCAGTGAACTGTTATTGTGGTACTTTAGTGACAATTAGGCTGTTTGTTTCATAAAATAAACATATTATGTGCTTGAAAAACTCTGAGTAGCTATTTGTTTGACAAATGACGCTACTAATGTAAACAAATGGCAGCACGCATCGGAGGAAGATGTGCGTATAAGAGCTGTAAACTTTTTATCCTGGTACTTTGGTGACGAGTTGGATGTATGTATATAAAATAAATGTATTCTGTGGTTTAAAAGACTGTATGAGTAACTGTTTGAGTGAATATAAATTACAGAAGTTTGACCAGCGCAGCCTGTGTTGGTGCGAAAGCCGATTTGAATCTGGCAGGTTGTAATGTAACTAGCTGTTGCAGAAATACATATGTGTGATGGTACGTATGAAAGGGTTAATTACAAATTTAATTACAAAGTAATTAATTACAGAAATCTATTCATCCATCCATCCATCCATCCATCTTCTATAGCCATTGTCCTCTGTTGTGTCATGGGTGGTGCAGGAGCCTATTCCAGCTGTGTCGGGCCGAATGCAGGGAAACACCCTGGGCAGGTGACCAGTACATTACTGTGTATGTTAGCAGGGCTAACATACACAGACACATTCACACTCTCACACTTACCTACAAACAATTAAAAAAGAGAGTTACCAATTCACTTGACCTGCATTTTTTTTGGACTGTGGAAGAAACCAGAACACCCAGAGGAAACCCACAGGAACACAGGGAGAACTTGAAACTCCACACAGAAAGGCCCTGGGTGAACTGGGTCTCAAACTGGGGACCTTCTTGCTGTGTGGAAACAGTGTTACCCAGTATCCACTGAGCCACCGTGCCACCCCTTACAGAAAATACAAAGAGCGTAAGACATTATATTTTAATTAAGCTCATTTTTAGTACATTACTTGGGATACACATATTTTTTAAGTAAAATAATTTATGTAGAATACAGTGGCATGCAAATGTTTGGGCACCCCTGGTCAAAATTTCTGTTGCTGTGAACAGTTAAGTGAGTAGAAGATGAACTGATCTCCAAAATTCATAAAGTTAAAGATAAAACATTCTTTTCAACATTTTAAGCAATATTAGTGTATTATTTTTATTTTGTACAATTATAGAGTGAAAAAAGAGAAAGGAGCACCATGCAAAAGTTTGGGGACCCCAAGAGATTTGAGCTCTCAGATAACTTTTACCAAGGTCTCAGACCTTAATTAGCTTGTTAGGGCTATGGCTTGTTCACAATCATCATTTGGAAAGGCCAGGTGATGCAAATTTCAAAGCTTTATACATACTCTGACTCCTCAAATCTTGTCCCAACAATCAGCAGCCATGGGCTCCTCTAAGCAGCTGCCTAGCACTCTGAAAATTAAAATAACTGATGCCCACAAAGCTGGAGAAGGCTATAAGAAGATAGCAAAGTGTTTTCAGGTAGCTGTTTCCTCAGTTCATAATGTAATTAAGAAATGGCAGTTAACAGGAATGGTGGAGTTCAAGTTGAGGTCTGGAAGACCAAGAAAACTTTCTGAGAGAACTCCTTGTAGGGTTGCTAGAAAGGCAAATCAAAACCCCTGTTTGACTGCAAAAGACCTTAAGGAAGATTTAACAGACTCTGGAGTAGTGGTGCACTGTTCTACTGTGCAGCGACACCTGCACAAATATGACCTTTATGGAAGAGTCATGAGAAGAAAACCTTTCCTGCATCCACACCACAAATTTCAGTGCCAGAAGTTTGCAAATGAACATCTAAATAAGCCTGATGCATTTTGGAAACAGGTCCTGTGGACTGATGAAGTTAAAATCTAACTTTGTGGCCGCAATGAGCAAAGGTATGTTTGGAGAAAAAAGGGTGCAGAATTTCATGAAAAGTACACCTCTTCAACTGTTAAGCACGGGGGTGGATCGATCATGCTTTGGGCTCGTGTTGATGCCAGTGGCACAGGGGATCATTTCACTGGTAGAGGAAAGAATGGATTAAATTAAATACCAGCAAATTCTGGAAGCAAACATCACACCATTTGTAAAAAAGCTGAAGATGAAAAGAGGATTGCTTCACAACAGGATAATGATCCTAAACACACCTCAAAATCCACAATGGACTACCTCAAGAGGCGCAAGCTGAAGGTTTTGCCATGGCCCCCATAGTCCCCTGACCTAAACATCATTGAAAATCTGTGGATAGACCTCAAAAGAGCAGTGCATGCAAGACGGCCCAAGAATCTCACAGAACTAGAAGCCTTTTGCAAGGAAGAATGGGCGAAAATCCCCCAAACAAAAATCGAAAGACACTTAGCTGGCTACAAAAAGCTTTTACAAGCTGTGACACTTGCCAGGGGGTGTTACTAAGTATTGACCATGCAGGGTGCCCAAACTTTTGCTTCGGGCCCTTTTCCTTTTTTGTTATTTTGAAACTGTAAAAGATGAATATAAAAAAGTAAAATTGCTTAAAATATTAAAGAAATGTGTCATCTTTAACTTTAAGCCTTTTGGAAATCAGGCCAACTTTTGCTCGTTTAGCTATTCACAGCAACAGAAATTTTGATCAGGAGTGCCCAAACTTGCCACTGCACATGTATCTGTTTATATTCATATTTCATAGTCATATTAAAGCGCAAATCAATAAAAAAAATAAAATAAAAAAAAAGAAATAATATTTAGCATAAAGAAATCAAGATTTTTTGCATTGTGACAATACTGACAATGCACTTAAGCATTGCGTTTACATGACCACACACGTTGTTGGCTTATTAAGCATAATCAGTGTAAGAACGTGCATGTAAACATGCTCACTGATGAATTCATTATGATTTCCTTTATAATGCAATATTTCTACAGGCTTCATTAAAATATTACCAAATTGTCCTGTTAAAAACCCACCTAAACCTAGATCATATTCTTTATCAGTTCTAGTTTTGGTGCCATGGCCCGTTCATTTCTTCAAAAGGTAACTGGGAAGACAAATCTGTAATCCATCTCTTTAAGAATTGTTTTCATATTGTTTATGATCCACATCCAACCCCATGCTGTTTTATTTTTACTTAAGTGAAAGCACTAATTCTTTGCATTCATCTCCACCCATGCTGATCAACACCACAGAGATTCATCCATCAGCCTTTCTGGATTCACCAACAACCAGATCTGCTCACAAGAATCTCAAAGTATGGGAACTCTCAGCGCTGTGTGAAATATTTAGAATGATGTATCTCGTGATCTCACTGCACTTTGATTCAGTCTGACTCCGGGAGGGTTTTTGTAGTAACGGACAGATGCTGCAACGAGCGGGGCCCGGAGACATGTGGCCGTTATATATTTCAGCATGCCTGCACACATTGTTTGAGGTCTTGTGGCATGTCACTATGGTATTGTTTTTGAAAGGCCTCCTGGGAGTGTGTGAGCATGTGTGACGTTATGCGTGCGCTGGTTGGATAAAGGCCATGGCATTAACTGGATCTTCGACTATGCTTAAGTGCGTGTTTGTGTATTTGGCTATGCTACTGTAAAAACATTTTTATCAGATAACCTAAAAAATATGCTTCGTGTGGTAACATCTAAATTTACTGGTTTAATTTAATTCAAAAAAATTATTCTGACTAAATTTACCTGACAAATTAGGTTGCACCAATGAAAGTAATTTCTATGGATTAGATCAAGTAGAAATAGATCCTTGAGGTATTATCAATGTGTTCTGAATAGCATACTAACATACTACTCACACTATGTCTGCAGTATATAGTAGGCTATGTATATTGTGCACAGTATGCAAATTATCTGTATGACCTTGAAACTTGACCTTCCATTTCAAGTGTGATGAATGAAATGGAAGTCACAATTTTTAATATCTCTGTTTCGATTAATTATTGATCAGACTGCCAATTTAGGTCATTTTAACATAAAATGTAATTAAAGCTGAAAAACTGCTGTATTTATTTCCAAGATAATAACTGGATGCACTCATATGCAATGTAATGAGGTCATGTGACATGTCATGTGATGGTCTGTACAGGCTGAAAAAGCATGCCAAAAAGGACTCTCGCAAAATGTTGACAGTGCACTTGACTACGCTGCATGTCTGGATATATGATTGGGTAATTCTCATGAAACCTGTCTAGAAATGTCCTGGTAATACTTAAAGGGGTAGTTCATCCAAAAATGAAATTTCTTGCATTATTTACTCACCCTTATGCCATCCCAGATGTGTATGACTTTCTTTCTTTTACTGAACACAAATGAAGATTTTTAGAAGAATATTTCAGATCTGTAGGTTCATACAATGCAAGTGAATGGTGGCCATAAATTTGAAGCTCCAAAAATCACATAAAGGCAGCATAAAAGTAATCCATGAACTCCAGTGGTTAAATCTATATCTTCAGATGCAAAATGACGGGTGTGGGTGAGAAACAGATCAATATTGAAGTAATTTTTTATTATAAATCTCCACTTTCACTTTCATCTTCTTTTGTTTTTTGCAATTCACATTATTCGTGCATATCATCACCTACTGGGCAGGGTGGAGAATGTAAAGTAAAAATGGACTTCAGTATTGATCTGTTTCTCACCCACACCTATCATATTTCTTTAGAAGACATGGATTAAACCACTGGAGTCTTAGGTATTACTTTAATGCTGCTTTTATGTGCTTTTTGGAGCTTCATAATTTTGGTCACCATTCACTTGCATTGTATGGAGCTACACACCCTAGATATTCTTCCAAAAATCTTCATTTGTGTTTGGCAAAAGAAAAAAAAAGTCCTTTACATCTGGGATGGCATGAGGGTGAGTAAATGATGAGAGAATTTTCATTTTTGGGTGAACTATTCCTTAGAGCTAAAATTGTTAATAAAAAAAAAATGCAGTTATATTTTGCTTTAGGAAAATGAAGCCTACATTTAGGACCATTAATATTTTCTGCATTGTAACATTATTTTTTAGGACACTTAAGCACATATTAAATTAAATACAATTAATTTTTTTATAAAAATAAATTTTTATTACTTTGATTAAATTTATGGCGACGACTGGAGCAGAGAGAAACAGAGGTGAGAAATCCTGGTGAATGGAGCTGATAGTAATGGCTGGAGCACAGGAAAACAGGCAAAAATATCCAGACTAAAAAATACAGAGAACAGCGTGAGAACACGAGTAACAAAGCACAAAACAAGAGAACAATCCGATACTGAACTCACACAAAAGGGCTGCTTATAAGGGAGAGAGAAGATAGTGTGCAGGTGCGAAGCTAATCAAGCAGCAGCTGGTAATGTGCGTTTCTGGGCAACGCTACCGCGTGATTAACTCCGCACCAGCAATAACATGACGGAGACACACAGAAACAAACCAGCAAAATGAATCCTCCCATGACAGTACCTCCCCCCTACATGCACCTCTCGGAGTGCTCAGGACGGGTGACCTGCTGCTGATGGAAGCTGTCAATGAGAGAATGGCCAAGTATGTCCCGGGCCAGGATCCAATTCCTCTCCTCTGGACCGTAACCTTCCCAATACACCAGGTACTGGAAATCGCGCCCCCTCCGTCTAGAATCCAGTATACGCTTGACCGAATAAGTGGGTTCCCCATCTATGAGGTGCAGTGGTGGTGGAACAGGGGCAGGCGGATTAATAGGAGAATGAATGACCGGTTTAATTTTGGAAACATGGAAAGTGGGGTGAATCCTTTTGTAAGCTGGGGGTAATTTGAGACGAACTGCTACCGGGTTAATGTTAAAGGAGTCCAGCTGGAGGGGTAAAGGAAGACTTGGAAATAGCACAGACAGAGCAGGAACCAACAAATAGGCGAACATCACGGGCCATGGATGGCCACCAAAACCTCTGCTTGACTAGAGGCTAACTTGGAAGAATGGCTCCAATGGATGACATCTGAGCGAACTGATTCCGGCACAAACAACCGACTTGGTGTGGTTTTAGATGGGGGCGTTACCCCTTGTAAGGCCATGCAGACCTTCGACTCGATCTCCCAAGAAACCGTCGCCACCACCATTTCGGTAGGAACGATGGAATCTGGGGAGATCGGTCGCTCGGAATGATCAAAAATACGAGACAGGGCATCCGGTTTGATGTTCTTAGAACCTGGAAGGTAAGAGATGGTAAAGTCAAAACGACCAAAAAAAAAAAAGAGCCCACCGAGCCTGCCTGGAATTCAGACGTTTAGCAGAACGGATGTATTCAAGGTTTTTATGATTGGTCCAGATGATGAAAGGTACCCCAGACCCCTCTAACCAATGGTGCCATTCCTCCAAGGCTAACTTGATAGCAAGCAGCTCATGGTTGCCAGTATCTTAATTTCGTTCAGTGGGAGAAAGATGACGGGAGTAAAAGGTGCATGGATGCATTTTGTCATCAGAGGGACTTCGTTGGGAGAGTACTGCACCTATCCCCACATCCGACACTTCCACCTCTACCACAAACTGAAGAGAAGGATCAGGATTGATTAGAATTGGGGCTGAAACAAAGTGGCCTTTGAGTTTGGTGAAGGCTAATTCAGCCTCCTGAGACCACTGAAACTCAGTTTTGGCAGAGGTGAGACCAGTCAGAGGCGCGGCTAGTTGGCTGTAATTGCGAATAAAACAGCGGTAGAAATTGGCAACCTAGGAATCTTTGCAGGGCCTTGCGAGAATCTGGGGTTGGCCAATCCACCACAGCCTTAACCTTAGCTGGATCTATCTGAATTCCCTCCAGTGACACAATGAATCCCAGAAAATTTACAGATCAGGAGTGGAACTCGCACTTCTCAGCCTTGACATCCAGCCCATTCTCTAGCAGCTGTTGGAGCACTCGTCTGACGTGCTGAACATGTTCCTGGAGAGAATGGGAAAAAAATCAAAATGTCATCCAGGTAGACAAAAAGAAAATTGATCAACCATATCTCTCAGCACGTCATTAATGAGAGCCTGGAAGACTGCGGGGGCATTGGCTAGACCAAAAGGCATAACCAAGTATTCAAAATGCCCCCTAGGGGTGTTGAAAGCAGTCTGCCACTCATCGCCCTCCCTTATGCGGACCAAATGATAGGCGTTGCGGAGATCCAATTTCGTGAAAAAGTTGGCTCCCTGCAGACACTCGAATGCCGAAGACATCAACGGCAAAGGGTAAGTGTTCTTCACCTTGATGTCATTCAGCTTACGAAAGTCAGTACAGGGACGAATGCAACCATCCTTCTTATCCACGTAAAAGAACCCCATGCCAGCAGAGGAAGAACATAACCTAATGATCTTAGCTGCAAGAGAATTGGAAATGTATTTCTCCATGGCCTCCCCCACAGGAGCTGAGAGCGAGTATAAACCACCTTTAGGGGGACACGTACCTGACTTAAGCTCAATAGCGCAATCGTAGGTACGATGCGGAGGAAGAGAAGCAGCATGGGACTTACTGAACACCTCTCTCAGGTCATGGTACTCCACAGGAACACAGGAAACATCCACCGGCTCATCCTGCAACACAGAACAAGACACAAGGAAAGGAGCAGACAAAAGACAAGCAGAATGACAGTAAGTGCTCCAAGCCAATATTTTGTTTCTGGACCAGTCGATGTGGGGATTGTGTGAGGATAACCAGGAGTGACCTAAGAAGACTGGAGCCAGGGGAGAGTCAGTGACAGAAAGAGGTGAGTTCAGTGTGGTTACTGGAAATGATGAGTCTGTTGGTGGTGGTGACCTGGGTGATTTTGGTGAGTTGATTGTTACAGAGGGTATTAACCGGAATCGTGTGCTGGAGTGTGGAGGTAGGAATCTTGAGGGATTTGACTAGGGATGCATCAATGAGATTAGATTATGCTCCAGAGTCTACCAGGGTGTGACAGGAATGATGAAGGATATCCCACTGCAGCCGTTCCGGGAGGAGAGTAGATGAAGAGGGTTTATGTAGAGAAGTATCTTGAAAGTCTCAAAAATATCAATAACTCATTTTCGACCAAAAACGAAGTTACGGCCTTTTACCTTTGCACGGCAGTATTGGTGGGCTCTGTCCTTTAAACAGGCAGAAATGTAACATATGACCAACAGATCCACAGTACAAACAGAGACCATGAGTGCGTCGTTGATCCCTCTCCTCCCGGGTCAACCTTGCTCTGCCCACCTGCATGGGTTCTCCTTCTGATGACTGGCTGATCGCACCATAAAGACAGGAACTCCTAGGTGGCGGAGAGACGCTGGGAGTGTGCTCTGGACGAGAAGCTAGTGCCAAGCGTGTGCAACATGGAAGACGTGAGTCCACTCGAATGGCGAGGTTGACCAACTCATCGAAGGTCTTGGGTAAGTCCAGAGTGTAAATCTCATCCTTGAAGAGATCAGTTAACCCATGCAGGATTAAGTCCCACTGCGCCTCCTCGTTCCAGTTAAAGCTGGCTGCCAACGTGCAAAACTCTATGGAGTAATCAGAGACAGACAAAGTACCTTGTTGTAGTTCCGCTAATACTCGGGCAGCCTCTCTGCCGTGTGCAGAATGGTCGAAGACCTGCAGTAGCTCACTTGAAAATGACTGGAACGAGGAACAACAAGGACGTTTTTGATCCCACACCGTCATACCCCAAAGGCATGCTCGGCCCGACAGTAGTGAGATGACATAAGCCACCTTGGAACCTTCAGTAGGGAAAGCAGATGGCTGCAAAGCAAAAGCTAGAGAACATTGAGACAGAAATGCTCTGCAGTAGTTCAGCTCACCCAAATAGCTCGCTGGTGGGTTGATGCGAGGTTCGGATCGAAGCGTGGGCGGCATCGCTGGTTCTATAGACGTTGGTGGTGGCGGTGTGGGTGCAGGGGACTCACTGGGTGCTGGACTCTGTTGGATGATAGATGAGAGCTCGGTGAATTGCGCCACCAGAGCCTCGATGGCCGTCCTGGTGGTTTTAGCCAGTTCCTCCTGTTGGGTGCTGCGTGATTCCTGGTTGGAAAGATATTGTTGTATCTATTGTTGTACCTGCTGGGTCCATCTTGATCAGATCGTTCTGTCGTGATATAAATAGGACCCAGACACAGGAGTAAAAATATAGCAGTGTTTAATGAGTGAAAAGTTCAGGTATATGATGAAAAAATATGAAGTAGCACAAACAATGGAACAGTCCAGAGATGAGGTGGAAGAAGATGAAGGTGGAGGACTCTGATGGCGTCAGCTGCAGCGGGGAGAGAGTAGAGGTAATGCATATTCAAGGGTGTGAGATGGTGACGACTGGAGCAGAGAGAAACAGAGGTGAGAAATCCTGGTGAATGGAGCTGATGGTAATGGCTGGAGCACAGGAAAATTGGCAAAAATATCCAGACTAAAAAATACAGAGAACAGCATGAGAACACGAGTAACAAAGCACACAACAAGAGAACGATCCGATACTGAAATCACACAAAAGGGCTGCTTATAAGGGAGATAGAAGATAGTGTGAAGGTGCCGAGCTAATCAAGCAGATGCTGGTAATGAGCGTTGCTGGGCAATTGATTAACTCCACACCAGCAACCACACGAGGGAGACACAGAAACAAATCAGCAGGATGAATCCTCCCATGACAAAGACTAATTTACATAGACAGGAGGTGTGTTTATGCTGAAAAGAAAGACAATTACTTAATTTAAATATGCACGACGCAGTAATATACCAGTAAAATTAAGCAATTTCTGTAAAAATTGGATCACTGGTCATTAGTGAACTTATTCTTTGCTTATTAGTTCTTGTGCTGAAATATGCACGCAAAGTGATGCAACTGTTTATTGCAAATACTGTACATAGAAAATTTGCATACTGTGCATGACCCTGTTGCATATTAGTTTCCACGCTAAAAACATGAGCAAAAGTGGGGCTACTGTTCAGTAAATTCTGTTAATTGACAGCTAAAAGTCTGCATTTATTGTCCAGGAAAACAATGTTATTACACAGGCACACAAACACACACACACACACATGCACAGCCATACCAGCATCAGCACAATTCCAAGAAACATCTCAGGGCATAGTTTGAACTCTCTCTCCAGAGAGAAGGCATGCCGGGTGCCAGGTCCGTGCTCACACATAAACACGCACACATATAGGCCCGCAAGAGGCCATGCCCAATGTCTAATGGGCTCTTTTAACACGCCACACACTCATCCACAGTGGCTTCATTCTCTTCTCTGCAGTGACCTTGTGCTTTTTTGTTTGTGAGTGTAGTTTTACTACGCAAATGTGTTTTCGCTGTTGTACTGGACTGCTGACTCAGCAGTGTGTGTGTCTCTGTGCTTTCATGGTCGCAAAGGCCTCCTGTGAATGTGTGTGGCCCCTCTGCACTTTCTATACCCTGATGTCCCCCAGCCAAACAAACCAGCCACTGGCCAGCACAGCAAAGTCCCCAAACAGTGACCAGTATTTTTGTGTGCACCCAGTTGTGTCTGTGTGTGATGGTACCCTCTCTATGTTTAAAGCCTAATTTCACAAGCGTGTGTCTATATCTGTTAGTGTGTTAACACTGCTCCAAGACAGCATGAGTGTTAGCTGTGCCAGTTAAGGTCTATATTTAAAGCTAATTGTTGGGGAGACGCTTTGTTTACCCCCCTCTGGAGCCATGTGGCTTGTCCGTTACCAAACCAAAGTATACACACACACACACACACACACACACACACTTAAAATACGCTCACATATTCTGCTTATTCTAAAACCATTTCACAATTGCAGTCTCTTACAGATCTTATAGGAAAGCAATATGCTACGAGAAGCCATATATTACAGTGATTTTATCACTCGTAATTGGTATCCCTAAAGAAATAGTTCACCCAAAATTTTAAATTCTGTCATTATTTACCCACTTTCATGCTGTTTCAAACCCGAATGTTGTGCTTTCTTTTGTAAAACACAAAAGGAGTCATTTTTAAAGGATGTCCCATTCACCGATTACAATAAAAAGTTAATAGTGGCTCACTTTAAAGCTTAAAAAAATTGTCATAAAATAGTCCATCAAATCATTGCATCATATTCCAAGTCTTCTGAAGCCATACGATAGGTTTTGGCGAGAAACAAGTTAAAATGTAACCAGTTTATTGTGAAAAATCGTGACTTCTGCCATGGCCTATTTTGTGAGAAACAACTTGAAACATAAACCCCCCTGTTGGTGACAACAGCAATATGACAAAAGACACCAATGTTCAATAAACAGTTACATTTATGAATAATAATAATAATAATAGTAATTATTATTTATATTATGAATCAAAATAAACAATTATACCGCTAACTAAAATAGTTAATTAGCCTAACTGTAGGTTGTTTGCAGTTGCCAAGCAACATATCAACTTACAGTCACAGGTGTGCGTTTATAATCATTTTACAATGGCTTTTTATTGGGCATATCCAATAAAAATTAGAAGTGTGAACTTTCCATTTTTTTTTTATTTATTTTTTTTAATGTTGTTAATGCACGAACAACAAAGAAGTTTGTCGAGAAGCAATCCTCACGTCATTCATCACTCATTTACACACTCCCGAGTGAAGTTGAGAAATACCCTCCCTCACGTATTTAACATTTTCCAAATAGCTGTGCAAACCACAAAATAGTTCCCCTCGTTTTGTGGCAAACATAAACATTGGAGACTCTCTCCCCTCGAAGATAGCTGCCCCATCATATGAAGAGTTTTCAGTGGCTGACTGCAGCTCTACTTTCTAATTTTGGGGGACTGACAATTATAGCATGGACACCACATCGGTAACGAAGCATTAACTAGAAGTTGCAGAGTCTACAAACATTCACTTAAGAATGTAATATCATTAAGTATAGAAATTTAAATCAAAGCTCACTCTTCCCAAAGATAAACAGCACTTAAAATAACACAAACATAAAACTCTCCAGTTGCCTGAGTGAAAATTTACCAACAATGCAAAATTCTATATCTCTGTCAGCAGGCAGCTGTGATTTTCACATTTGCAGCTGAAAAGGCTTAGAAGAAAAAAAGGTACAGAAACTTTACATTGTATAACATACATACAGTATAACAATTTTTGTGGATTTTGTGAGCAGTGTTGGGGAATGTTTAAAACTAACATTTCATTATTGCATTATGTTACATTGTTACTTTTTATGGAAAGTAGTGATACTTTCTATTACTTTTACATTAAAGTGTGTGCTTCCTCTCTTTCTCTAAAATTGCTAGCCTACTACTATTGCAACATAATCACACAGGAAGTTGGTATATTGTTTCTGAGAATTCTGGTACATTAGGATCGGCCACATTATGCTGACTCACCGATAAGTAGCATCTCCTATCAGACATTTTTGCATCGTCTCCAGTGTGTTTACCTTCCCCTGTGGTGCGACCGGAAGCGCGGTGCATCAGCAGCTTGGGAAAACCGGGTTCTGATCCTGCGCTGAAACCAGGAAGTATTCGCATTTGCATAATCAGTAACTAGCGCAATTTGGAGGTTGCAATTTTGCCTCTAGCATTACAATTTTACTCCACTGATAGTTAGATTTAGATGTGGTGTTTGGATTGGGTTGGGGGATACAGTTTATAAAACATGCATTCGCATAATCAGTAACTAGCGAAATTTGGAGGTTGCATTTTTCCCTCTAACATTACATTTTTACTCCGCTGATAGTTAGATTTAGGGTTTTAGTTTGGGTTGGGGGATACAGTTTATAAAACATGCATTCCTTTAAACTGTATTACAGCCTGTACAGCTAAACAAAAAACTTGCTTCACAACTCGCTTTTGGTGCCCTTCTGTGGACATTTCCCTGGAAAATGGAGCTCATACGCCCAACAACACTTACCGCTTTCACCACTGGAGGCACTGTTTCACATTTCGGTAAGCACAGACCGATTTTAGCTAAAGAAAAGTCAACCTACTGTTTCTAATTTCATTGTGAGATCAGTTTTAACTATTTTTAAAATGGCAAGCGCTTTGCTCAAATTAAATAGAGATGCAAGTCACAAAATATGACTTTCCATGTGTGTTTGCTTAGTTTACTTATTTCATTCATCATATTTGTTCATCTTATCACATTTATATTAAAAAAAAGTATGCATTCAAATAAATAAATGTATACATGAAATAAATAGAAAGCAGTCTTGTTTTAAAAAGAGTCAGCATACTGTTGCTCCCACTGATTTTTCCTTGTTATTTTGGTCGAGCGCCTGTAAGAATTATTTTCCTTAGGTGCTGTTCACACTGAACTCATTTGTGCCTCTGTCTGTGCTGTTTTTAAATGTTTTTCTATGTAAATTTGTGCTAGACGGATGTCTTTTGCACTGCGTCTTGCTGTGTTTTCAGCATCTATGCAGGAGCAGCATGTTTTTAAGAGGCTGTGCCAATTTAAAAGAACTTCAACTTTTAAAAACGCATCTTGAGACACCTGCATTCTGTTCCATTCTTTGAGTTGCGTCTAATTTGAAGAATGTGTTCTGTCTGAATGGCCCCTTTGATATGCTTATGTTGTTCACTTTTACATGTAAAATGTGTAACATGGACACTGTAAAGTGTTACCAAAAATGTATCCAGACTCATAACAGAAGTCAAAATCAGTGGCAGAGAGCAATACATCTCTACTCCCTTCCCTCCCATATGTTTGGGTGAGCCCTGCTTTGACCTTAGGGTGATGCCTGACCATCCAAACTCTTTTGCTGATAAAGGTCAGCTGACGTCCTATGGTGCTCTGTTTTGTTGCAATCTGCGATCACTGGGTTCATGACTTTGGGCCAAGTCCCTGTGTGTCCAAAGCTGATAGCATTGACCTACGAAATCAACACATCTGATTTACGCTCCCACAGTGGAACTACAAAAGAAGCCTGGTTATCTGCTCACCAGCTTTTCTTATTGCATTAAACAAGCCTCACTCATTTTTGAGCACATAGATGGCAAAGAGAGATTGGTTCTGGAAATATACAAGAGTCTGAGTTTAAGAGTTTACAGCAATGAGAAATGAAACACATAAAAACACAGCAGACAAAACAGTCCCCGATCTATTTGTTGTGTAGCGCAAGAATACGTGAAATTTTGCAAGATTCCTCCCAAAGCAATATTTTATCACGGGACTGCATCATAAATAGTGCCACCCTCTGCTTATATCTAAAAATCAATGTATTGTTCAGATTTTAACCATTACCTTACTAGCATAATGAGATAAAACACAAAAATACCATAGTAGGCATTAACAGTGATACTAACAACTTCAGCTTTTGTAGAAAGGTTGACCTCATGAGAAAGCCAGTTCATTTAACCCACTTGAACTCAGCTTTACTGTGCCCAAATGTTTGCTAAACTTGTTTTAATAGCAATTACATTGAAATAATGATTGGTGTAGGTTTAGGCAGCGTCAAAGTGTCATACGAGGTGAACATATCTCTTTTGGATAACTGCAAAGTGTTTTAAGGTGTGGTTCACATTCTTAGTGTATTTATATAACAATATTATGATACTAATTGCAAGGTTGTGGTTAACAAGATGTGGTTAACATAAAACCCCTAAAACCTCCCTCTAATTTCAAGAGGAGGCGGGGAGTATATAACAACATCTATACCCCAGTTGGAAAACTATATGTGACAGCAATTGCATATGGTGAAAATACATATTTTATTTTTACCATAACCATTTTTTTTTTTTTTGCACCTATACACAAAATCCATCACTTGCATTCTTTCCATATTGTAAGCATAGACACAATTATAACCAATATATTGTATTGCTATTAAAATAATGATAATCCTAAAACAATAACAACAATAATACTACTAATAAACGATATAAATCTCCATTCAGTTAAGATTGTAACTATTTGTGTTTTACAAAGTAAATATTAGGAATTGGGAAAGAAGAAGATAAATAGCCAAATAAATAAATAGATTTTTTTTTTAACCTTATAAAGCCTGAAATATGAAATAATTATTAATAATGTATTAAATAATCAGATTCTAATTTTTCTAAAATTATTTTTTATAAATAAATAAACTGACTGAAACATAAGATAACTGTAAATACAATTGTAAAAAATAAATACACAAATAACAAAATGGCCTAAATAAACCAAAAAGTACAGTATTTTTAAATGATTTTTATTTTTATTATTGTGAACAAAGCTTGACTGCCTAATAAAAAAGCAGTAATTAACTTTTCCAAGTTTACCAGAAAAAAATAAAAAAATAAAATAAATTACAAATAACGAGCCGACTTCTCACTTCTCCTGTATTTCACATACTTACATAAAGAAACACAGAAAATATCAATAATAAATATTATTACCAGCAAAAATGTAAGTCAGATGAGTCATTTGAATGATATGATTTAATGAAATTTCAAATCTCAAATAGTCCTCTTGTATTATGGTAACCTAAATAGCAAATTCTTCCCCCAGATGTTATATCTACGTGATATTGCACATAGTTTGGAAAATATTACAGAATATATCAGTAAATATATTCACCCTTACAACAGCTCTTATAGTTTGTCATTTAGCATGGTTTGAACCCACAACTCATCAAACACTCACACACACACACACACACACACACACACACACACACACACACACACACACACACACACGTTGGTGCAGCTATCATTATGAGGACTCTCCATAGACATAATGATTTTTTACTGTACGAACTACAGATTCTATCCCCTACCCCTAACCCAACCCCTAAACCTAACCCTCACAAAAAACTTTCTGCATTTTTACATTTTCAAAAAAACATCATTTAGTATGTTTTTTTTACACGATTTTAATTATGGGGACACTAGAAATGTCCTCATAAACCACATTTATAGCATAATACCCTTGAGATTACCAGTTTGTAACCTAAAAAAAAACTTAAACCTACACACACACACACACACACGACTTCTATGGTTTAGCCTCCCAAAGCCCTTTCCATCCTTTTTGTCTCACTGGAACAGCCACAGGGCTAAATCTAAAGGTACTTCCGTTTGCCTGTTCCCGCACCACAAGTGCACTGTCATCAACTGTATATTCTTAGACCCAAACCCGGTTGCTAATCATCCTCGCTAGCCTAGCGCTGTTTATCTGTGTGACATGACTTTGATTCCTCATTCTGCTTCTTCTTTAAAAAAAAAAAAAAGAGATTTATTTAAATAAATAGCTCTGGCTTCCTTTGTCTCAAGCCAAGTCACTATCATAACATGACCAGTCAGAGGGCCAGAGGAAGGTAACGGGGAGATGGAGCTCAGCTGCAGACTGCAGATAGAAGAGGTGTACCCTGGGAAAGTGACCTACGCTCCGCCACACCTTAAAACTTAGTAAGACACTCATATGTGATTATTAAACATAAAGGAAAGAGAGAGACTGACGGGCCAGGCTTAATTTAGTCACTTCCTAACTGAGGGCTCCAGCAGTTTTATCCTCACATTACTCAGATGGGGTCATCAGAGAGGAATGTGATATGGAAGACAGCCAGAGGGAGAGAAAGAGGAATATGATATTAAGTTTCTATCGTCGTTTGCAGTTTAAAAATTGCTCAGCATTTTTGCATAGGCTGATCTGTCAGTCATCATGATGTTTGTGTGTCTAACAGTCTGGCTTTTCGGTTTATGAATTAAGACTTCATGCTCTACTGATACAAATATACTTGTTAATCTATGGTACACGCCTCAGTTGAAGCCATCACTCAATATCTTTTTAACTTCATTTTTTTAAATTAATGTTTAAAGGTACACTCAGTAACTTATTGTCTTTGTCTCATCTTGGACATACACTGACACCTAGCGGCTTGGATGCAGCATCATTTAAAATCAATAGTTTTCAGTTTCAGATGCCATTGTAGAAATTTAGTATTCACAGTCAGCCATGATTACTTTAATTAATGAGTGAAAGTGTCCAATAACAGGACGGTTACTGAGATTAAGTGAGTAGTATTTGGCTGGTCATGTGATTCTAACATGGCAGCCCCTATGAGCAGACCCTCTTCATGTGGAATAAAACGGCTTTTATAAGGTTACTGATATTACTGGAGTGTTCATTTTAATGTGAGTGGTCATGATTTCCTACATGTATTGCAAAATTACAATTCACGTCTTTTGGAATTAAACTTTTTTAATGAGGAAAAAAATTACTGAGTGCACCTTTAATAGCAGAATTCCTGGTGAAGAACTACACTACCCATGATCCAGCAGAGAATGATCCACCAATCAGAGAACTGAGCCCAGCAGGGACCGCCCACTTCCATGACGCACTGTGAAATATTTTCCAATATACTTTAAACATATTAATTCTATACTTATAATCAACAACTTCAATAGTTTTATATTTTTCCATTGTTTGTAATTCAACTACGTCATTTGCAATGCTTCATGGGATTGTAGTTCATTCTCACATTAAATATGTTAAATACAAAGTCTTGTACCTTTGCCTCGTTATCCGATCTTCAAACACCTTTTGGCTTCAAATCAAAGTTTGTAAGCTTGCGATTCACCTTGGAGATGGTTGGTTTTGTTCATGGCTTACAACTCTTTTATGAAGGATTTTATATAATCTTTTTGGAAACTGGACAGTCACTATTGCGCTCTATTAAGTAAAGAGCTAAAATAAAATATGGCTGTTATGTCGAAAACATCAAACCTCATTGGTACTCACCACGTCTTGTGAACAAACGTGCAACATGACATCATGCTGTTCGGTGAGAGTCGTGATTAGAAACAATGAGGTTTTATATTATCAATTTAGCCTCCAAATATGATTCAAGTGCTTAATTTAATTTATTTTATTTTATTTGAGAGTGCATAACAATTTAAATTTCAATATGTTCATTGCACAAAGTGATTGTATCACTTCAGATGAAATATAGTGTATGATTCGTATCAATTAACTTTACAGTGGTTTTATGGTGTTTTTTTTAATTTTTTTTTTATTATTCAAGCTTTGCAGACCATCGTCACTATTCACTTACTATACATTATGGCAAATAAACCCTGTGAAAATATTCACAGTTTGTGTTCCACAGAAGAGAGAAAGTCATACAGGTTTGGAGCAACATTAGGGTGAGCAAATAATGACATAATTTTCTTTCTTGGGTAAACTGTTCATTTAAGATCATAAGAAACATTTAGTGAAGGGTATCCAAACTTTGACTGGTAGGCTACTGTATATCTTAATGTTGATGAAAGTCTGCATGTGTGTGGATGTTATTCTATGGGTGTAAATTGTTTTCTCTCTGTGTGTCAATATGTGCGTGAGTTATTGCATATTGTTAAAGTGGGGGATTCCCAAACATAGTTTGTTCCATCCATCAACACAAATTTCCCTTCTTCAAATGATAGAAAATAGAACAGTGCACAAATATTTCATATGAACCTTCCCCTCAAACACACACAAACAGATACACACACATGCACATAAATATAACAATTTGGACTTCAGCATATTCATTAATAAACAGCACACACACTCACTGACCTCATTAACACAGTCTTCAACAATCAAAATGCCTTTATGCATATATTTGTGTGTGTATATTGTGCCTGTGTGTGTCCTCCCCTGTACAGTAAACATAGAAATACAAGATGAGAGAGTGTTGTGAAGTCCTCCTCCTCTAGCCGCTGAGTCTGGAGTTTTGGCCAAATTTCCGCTGTGGTGTAGGTGTGGTGCCCGTCTCCTGTTCTTTCACATAGACACACACACACTGACACAGAGACAGCGGCAGACAGCACTGAAGTGGGAGCGCTGTCGCTCACGGCGGGCTGGAGGCCAGTGCACTGCAACGCCAAACTTGCCGCCTCCAGACTCAGAGAAGGACCAGAAGGGCTGGGCAGGTCAAAGGTCAACTGTCAACCTAGCCCTTGTTCTTCAGCACATTAAAATGTAAAAAAAAATAAAATAAAAACATTTTCATTAATTGAAATAAAACGAATAATAAAGTAATACAAAATAAACATATATTATAATAAAAACTTTGATCATTATTTGATTAAAAAAACCTTCTACCATGATTGCTAGAAAATGTGCACACACACACACTTAATTTTAAAAACAAAATTCAGTTTAATGCCTACTTTCCTTGGGCAGCAATAGCACAATGTTATTACAGTAAGCAAATAGCAGAGTTTTGTGAATGACAATGACTTAATTTAAAGATGCAAACCTGTACAACCTGCCCTCACTGAACATGAAAATACTAGTGCTGTCAGTCAATAATTTTTTTTTTAAAATCACGATTAATCGGATCATTTTTTGTGTTAACCGTGATTAATCGCAGATTAAAAGTGCTGACATTTGACACTATACTGTATATACTTTATTTCCATCTTAGGAAAGAAAACAAAACAATATAATGCTTTATTAACATTTTCCAAACAAAAACAATATAAAGACAATGGACTAAAATAGCACCAATTCAAGTAACATTAAACGTTTCCCAAAGTCTAAGTGGAAGTTTGACTAATTGAAATAACTAGTCCCCATATAGGTTGCATATTCATTGCAATGGGCATTAAATCTCTTAAACTCTCATCCTCCACAATATTAATTTGCCAGTAAACTGATACAGCAATCGTGAAGCTGCGTTCATGATTCGCATCAAAGCAGCATCGCCAGCGTTGTGCACCGCTTTGAACTCAGCATGAACAGCGCTTGCAGACAAAAATGTCTCATTCTGCATTTTAATGACAGTTAAGATTTGATGTGCTTCTGTGGTAATTAAAACGTGCCTTACATAGGCTGAAAAATACTTGATTTCTATCACAAGTCCCATCTGTGCTTGTTTTGTACATCAAATAGTGTTAAGAGGTCCTTTCTCCATTATTTTATCACTGAAAGAGAAGTGCTGTCAGAGATTCTTTTATTTACTGAGATAACAACCTCCACGGCTCTATCATAGGAGAAAGCCTAACGTCAACTTGCGTGTTACGACAGCTGCGGAGCTGTCGATGGGATCGCCGTATTATGCTATTTTATGCTTTACATGTGGGCTTAACTTGGTAGAAGGCCTCTGGCGCTGTGGTGTGTGCATCAGCGTAATGACTCTGGACACACTACAAAGGTTCCACCCTTCACACCAGTGTTTATGCTGTATTAACGGTAAATGCATTAATCGCGATTAAGAAAAATTAACGCGTTAAACTTTTTAAATGCATTGCATGCGTTAACACATTAATTCTGACAGCTTTACAAAAAAGATTAAGTACTTTCTACATTGAACTTGAAAATAAGTAAATACTACATCTGTTTTTAATTCAAACATGTAAAAACTAATGCTTTAGCTTATAAGTAAATATTAGTTATGATTATTTGTTATTTTTACAATGCGTCATCATGTATCAATCCTAAAGTATAAAACCTTGTCATATTTATTAGCTAATTTGAGTAAATTTCAGTGGTAAATAAAATAAGTAAATTTTACTTAACTTTTCGAAGTGGTTTTTCCCAGCATGCACCTTGCTTGAATAATTAATGAGCTTGCATGTTTTACTGTTTGCAAGATTATTTACACCATTTTTATTGTTGATCATTTTGTTACATTTGGAAAAATTTTGTTTTGTGAAGTCTGAAGTTAATTTCTACTCAGAATTACTCGTTCATTATGTGGATTGTCAAAATGTGGTATGTTCTACTGAAATGTTCATTTAAATTTGACTAAGCTTATTGAAATACTATGTACATCAGATTTGTAAATAAAAGTTACTGAAATGTTTAATTTACATTTACTCTCTCACTTCAATCAATATTATGTAATGAAATTAAGTAGATTTTACTTTAAAAAAATGTGCGTGAAAACTTGCAAAATAAAAATTAAGTAAACCTTACTCTTCATTTCAGTTTAGAACTAACATTAATTTAGTAAACATTCATTTAGTAAACAAAGAAAAACTTTCAAAATAGACAAATGTAAAATAAAATAGAAATAACAACTAAAATTAAAAGATCAAAATGATACTAACCTTCCCTTTCTTGGTATCTCTTGATCTTATCAGGTCCCGTCATGGCAGTCAGCAGGAACATCCCTGACTTCCTGTTTCTGAAGGTGTGGGGTGAGGGAGCAGGAGGTGGATTGGAGGAATGGTGGGTGAGACAGGCAAAGCACACACACACACACACACACACACACACACACACATTTACTGTGAGAATGTCCAGGGGGGAACGCAGAGCAGACAGCCAGGCGAAGACAACTGTCACGTATCCAACTTTCACCATCTACAAGGGAGAGACCTTCCCGTCCATACAGCCCACACAACATCTGCCAGTAAATCACTGACACAGTGAGTGTGTGTACACATAGACATTGTTCAAGAATTTATGAATTATTGAAATCATAGCACAAACACCTCATGCCAAGTCTTTCAGGTCAAGCATTGTGAATACAAGAATTAGTCTGTTTCACTTTGTGTAGGTTTCCCACCTGTCCTCTTGCCTTTTCAAAGAAACAAAAAACCATGAGAGACTGTGAATTTCATTGATTTTACCATGTGCTACAGATAAAAGACCCCAGTAAATCATTAATAATAACTAACAACAGTAATAGAAAAATAATAATAATAATAACTGTGGTCATTATACAATAATATTTGACCTCAGAATGCCACAAGTGAACAATCAGAAACGTGTAAATAACCATCATCCTCACTGCAAGCTCCCAGAAACTCCCAGATGCAAGACAAATGCCAGCACCATTATATTTAATAAAATAATGAGAAGTACTCATAGATTAAACAATAAAAAGCCTCTCGTGGCCTTTTGTGGCCTGTTCCTGAACTGCTTACTGGACTAATGGAATGAAATCCGCTTCACATTTACACAAAATTCCATTTTCCCTCTTGATGTGATTCTGTGCGGCCTGAACTCTGACACCTCACCTTGGATTTATTCATAGAGTCGAGAAATATTGATGTAGTGCTCAGTGGGGGAAGAAATTGGCTCATTGCAGCTGTCTAAGACTGGATGGATTGCATAGGTGTGGAGGCGAGCAACTGCAGCACTAATTTGTGGTTTTCACACAGACGTTGCAAACCTCAGAATAGTTACTTTGTACAGGCTTCACATTCTCGGCTCTTACAAGGTAAATCAAAAGGCAACTTAAATGTGTGTGCACACACACACACACACACACACACACACACACACACACATGTGTGTGTTTTTCTATCATAGTGGGACTTTCCATTGAATTCTATTGATTCTATACTAAGCAAATGATATATTCTATCCCCTAACCCTTCCCTAAATCTTGCCCTTACAGAAACCTTTATGCATATTTTCTTGTTATAATTTTAGCATTATTTTGTATGTTTATTAAACTGTTTGATCATTGTGTCCCCACTATGTAAGGTGATTTCTGGTTTTATTATCTGATAACACTTTACAATAAGGTAAACATTTTTTAACATTAGTTAGCAACATTAGTTAATGCACTATAAACTAATCTGAACAATGAACAATTGTAACTAACATTAACAACGTTTTAATAAATGCTGTAAAAAATATGTTGTTTTATTGTTTGTTCACGATACCTAATGCATTAACTAATGTTAACGAGTAGAACCTTTTGTAAAATGTTACCTATCATCCTTCTGGAGACATTTGGACCCAGATATATACATTATGTGTATGGGTAGTGGACTTTTTTTATTCAACAACAAGATTTTAGCTAAAAATGTATATTATTGTATATGGAAAGCGCATGCTGTGACTGATTATTTCTTTCAAGTTTTCACCATTTTTAATTACCTTTTTTGTGTACACTAGTGCACACATTCAATTACGAGATCGTGGTGTGACCAATTAATTTTTGAAAGCACATCTTAGGGGAGTCTCTAGATTACAATGAGGTCATAAAAGCTGCATGCATATTATTTATTAATGAATTAGCAAAATGCTGTTAAAAATAGGTTTAAATGGAGTATAGCATGTGAAACTGAAAGACATGTCAACTTTCCAAAATGTAACATTTTAACTACCTCTATGTATGGTTTTATTCAGTATATATACCTAGCTTTTTTCAAGCATTTTTCTTTGTTGCAGTGTTTGTGTGTGGATTTGTCCATATCTGCAAGTGTGCGTACAGTGTGCACTTAGCTCTACTTGTGATGTTAAGTGATGGTCTTTAACTTTCACATCCTCTTGAGTTGTTTAAGGTTAAACGATTGTGTCCCACTTTTGTTGACCGTGACCCTTCTCAAAGCAGAGAGAGGCAGACCAGCATCCCATCTCATTAAGAGGTCGCCCTGCCTGACCCACTCAATGTTTCTTGTATATTTATAATAATAGAAGAGCTGGAGAGGGAGAGAGAGAGAGAGTCTTTCACTTCATTAGCAAATACATCTATTTTTATATTCTCCTTGTGAATAAGCTCATTGTGAAGTGTGAAGTTCATTGAAATCACATCTTTATAATGGCTCACCACCTCCCATGCTGGATTTTTTTTACTAACAGCCGTGTAATAAATGCTGCTGTCACCCAGCATGCGAATAACACTTGCATTTGCATACAAACCCAAACAGAGAAGAACGCTTGCTCACACTGACCCTATATGACTAATACATTTTTATTATAATGTAATAAGGCTATTTACTATGTACGATGAAGGCTATTTGTATAAATTAATTATGGTGGACCACTGATATCTAGCTGTGAAAAGCTATATGCATTTTTACTTTATACAAAAAAATTATAAAGCTATATATAATATATAACCGACTATGTTCATAAATAATGTAATAGAAAAAAATATGTAAAAATTTTAGCAAAATTACAAAATATATAAATAAAAACCACAAATGTTGCAGGTTTTGGTGGGAGGTAGGAAGCGAACTATAACATAATCATCTGTCAGGTAGCGCTGGGAAAACAGTTTATGTAAATGAGCCGGTTAAATAAATTATTCGTTAGTTCACTTAATTAAATAACTATCAGGTCTTCAGAACTTGCAGAATGAAATAATATCATCTAATTGTTATAGTTTATTTAGTAGTGCTGTCAGTCAATTAAAAATATAAGTTAATCTCAATTAATCAAAGATTTTGAAAGTGCTGAAATTTGTCTCTAAATATACTTATTTTCCTGTCAAAATGCATTTATTTCCTTCTTAGGACCAATATGTACCAATTTAATTCTTTATTAACATTTTCCAAACAAAACCTTCCATAGTATAAAGATATAAATGCACTAAAATAGCACCAATTCAAGTAACATTAAACGTTTCCCAAAGTCTAAGCGGGAGTTTGACTAATTGAAAAAACTAGTCCCCATATAGGTCGCATATTCATTGCAATGGGCATTAAATCTCTTAAACTCTCATCCTCCACAATATTAATCTGCCAGTAGGCTGTGACTATCCACTTTGTTACAACAATCGTGAAGCTATGTTCATGATTCATGTCAGGGCATCAGGGCCAGCGTCAAGAGCCGCTTTGAACTCCACATGAAAAGCGCTTGCAGACAAAAATGTCTCATTCTGCATTAAGGTGAAATTTAAGACTTGATGTGCTTCTGTGGTAATTAAAATGCACCTTACATAGGCTGAAAAATACTTAATTTCTGTCACAAGTCTTATCTAGGCTTGTTTTGTACAGCAACTATCATCAAGAGCTCCTTTCTCCATCACTTTATCACTGACAATGGGTGTGTTCCATTCAGAAGTGATCATCCCTATGCCCTATTTCCTTCGAAGACTTTACCATGCACCGTGAGAGCTTTGGAGGGCTAAAAGGTATGGCTCAAAAATAATGGTCATTCGGAACTCCATTTTTAAGTGATTTTAATTGGAAATTATTTTAGAACCGATACTACAGCTTGACTATCATGATTGTTTTCCCTTCAAAGTGCCCTTCGGAGGGTAATTTATCCCATTTGAAATGCAGGGAATGAATCACTGCTATGTGTTATTGTGTTGTGCACATAAGTGTAATGACTCCGGGCAGTTTCAAAGTACCTTCCCCGACACTTTTGTTGAGGTTGTTTTTCACCTACAGTGTCAATTATTTTTGGTTTAAAAGTGACTTCAGTTATATTAATGATAATGATATATAAATAATATCCAGTATATGTGAGTAAAAATGAAAACATTTTTGCTCTGGTATTGATGAAGTGGTACTTGATCCTTACTGTTGAGACTGTGGTGGTACATAAGACAAAAAAGGCTGTGAAACACTGATCTATGTAAATGAAAGTTAATTCACATCACCAATAATGCACAGAGCCATCTTTCCCTTTTATTCAGATTGCATCTAAAATTGTGATATTAATCTAGTGTATATGCGACTTTGGTCTGTGAAAGTATGTTTAGTTTGTGTTCACTCTGACTGACATGTCTTTACACTGGTGCTCCTTTTTACAAGTTGTTAACACTCAAGTGCGCCCCCCCCCCCCCCCCCCAAACACACACCCACACACACCCCAGTCCTAACAGGGTTTATGTTGTGTGCATAAGTATGTTACGAGTCTATGTATGTGCCCTATATGATTGTGTGTGTGTGTGTGTGTGTGTGTGTGTACAGACCTGAAACAATGGTCTTCTCAGATTACATCTTTCTGTCTGTAGAGGCTACAAAGGGGGGCTGGTGGGGAGAGGCTGAACTGTCCCTGGCTACCCCTCCCTCCTCTTTTGTTCGAGCCAAAGCTCTGATTGGCTCAGGCCATGTATATATTTACAGCATGGGTTCATTAAAACTCACTACAACTTTCAAACTCAGCACAAGAACCATACAGTTACTCTGGAGAGCTGGAGTTACAAAACACTAACATCTGTGGGATTTTATACTTCTGAAACATCAGAACAAATAGTGCAGCTTTCTGCTTGTTTTTTTTTTTTTTTTTTTTTTTTTTTGGCAGCTTTTTTTGTGATTCTTGTCATTTGTGTTACTGAGCCTGTATTTAAAGTAACTACAACAGAACAGCTAGCCCTGGTATTCCCTCTATCCAAAGAAAACAGCGTGCTTTAACTGTGCTGGTCTTGCTGGAATGAATATATCTGAGTCTAGTTGTTGTCAAGAGGCCAGTTCTCAGCCCAGCCAGGTTGCGGAGCGTGGAACATGGGGTGCCAGCACACTAGGCCCTGACAAGGGACATGGTTTCGACCACGGCCGGACCACAGAGCTGGTGCCAGTGCCTGGATCTGGAACAAGGACAGGGTCTCGAACCGGAGCCAACGGAGGTGCGACAGAGGCCAGGACAGGAAGCCCGGACACTACCCGACCTGGAGCTGTGACCCTGGGCTCCACCGAAGGAAAATCAGGGGGTGAGTCGAGAATCAGGAGGCCGATGAATGCTTTCATGGTGTGGGCAAAAGATGAGCGCAAACGCCTGGCCCTACAGAACCCGGACCTGCATAATGCTGTGCTCAGTAAGATGCTGGGTAAGACCACTCACTATAAATCACTTGTAGGGTTAAGCTGGGGTCATTCTAGTACATCAACAGGGTGCAATGTACATGGTATGCTTAAAAATGAGAGTTGCTCTGAAGTGTTTGGTGCTTTCTATTATTATATACCAAGTGCTTTTAAAAGTTCAACACTTATTTTTATTTGTCTGAACTGCAGAATAAAAATAAATAAATAAATAAAAAAAATTGATGTGATTTTCAGAACTCTAAGTTGAAATCATTGCCTTTCTGGTCTTAAAATCAAAGATCAATAAATACCATATTACTAATAAATGTCATTGCACTGGGCCATACAAACCTCACTACGGTATTATTTGAAGCATTATACTGGAAAAAAAGTTTTTACCTAAAATGTTCATCATGTGGTAACATCTAAATTAACTGGTTTTATTCAAGTCAAAAATATAATTTAGCACCACTGAATAAACTTGAATACATTAAGTTAAATCAACATAACTCATTTTAAGGGTTAGATCAGGTCGAAATAGCTCATTAAGGTAATAATTGTAGATTGCCATTTTTTACAGTGTAGAAAGGGGCATAAAATTAAGTTCATGGTAAATATAACTGATTAAAATGATGAGTAAAAATTATACTGGTGTTGCACAAAATCTTGGCCCAATTCATATCCTACGGTTTTCTGCATAATCATAAAGTTTCATTTTAATTTAAATGAACTGCAAGCTAAATTTGTTTATAGTCATGGATAAAATACATACTTACACATGCCAGTGTATTATTATCATCTTGAAAAATTTATAATTTAGATTATTTTACTGCAGTTCCAAATTATAGATGAGAAAATGCAAGCCTGGGCACACATGATGGAAGTAATTCTTAAAGTCTGTGGATCTTGCACAATGTTTGTGTTTCACTGTTTCTGAGGAGACAAACTGTCCTTATATACACTGTATACAGTATATATATATATATATATATATATATATATAAAGCAAATGTCCTGTCACTAACAGGGCTGTAGCAGACACAAGCTGCTGATTGTCTGTAAGCAGTGACCCATTAATAATTCAAAAACTACAACCCCTGTGTGCCCAGCACCAGTTACATACAACAATCTGGTCATGTTGCATGCACTTGTGTTAGTTCTTCTGTTACATCTGTTTTTACCAAAACAAACACTGCAGCAAAAAAACATCACAGTGACAGCTCACTTTATTACAAATAATTTGTGATGACTGTGAGTGTTTTGTAAAATGCATGGTTTTATATATATATATATATATATATATATATAACATTAAAATGTATTTCACAGAATTAAATCATATGTTTCATAAATATATTTTCTTTGCTTTCATGCACTGACAAAAATGGTAACCTTCAATTGTTACCTTAGAGAAGCTATTTCTACCTAAAGGATCTCCCTTAAAATTAGTTTTCTTGGTTTGACCTAATGTTGTCAAGCTGATTCAGTGATGTTTAACAATATTTGTCACTTTTCTCAAACCAGATAATCACATGAAGCACATTTTTAGGTTACATTTTGTTTTTCTGTGTAAAGATTTAATAGAAATCAATAACTTTCCACTTAATAGTTTACAGTATTTTACAGTATTCATTGAATTTGAACAATTTGGACCATTTTTTATGTGCTATTTCTAGATCTAACCCTTAAAGTTAGTTGTGTTGATGTAACCTAATGTAGTCAGATTAATTCAGACATGTTAATTACTATATTTGATGTTGGAATCAAACCAATTAATTTAAATGTTACCAAATGAAGTACATTTTTAGGTTAAAATTTTTTTCAGTGGATATAACAAAATTAGTAAATCTAATGATACTAATTCATGACCTGAAGTTGTAACTCAGACTGAATGTTGATTTTAGGTCAATCCTGGAAGGCCCTGAGCACACTCGACAAGCGTCCGTTTGTAGAGGAAGCTGAACGACTTCGGTTGCAGCACCTTCAGGATCATCCAAACTACAAATACCGACCTCGCCGCAAGAAACAGCCCAAAAAAATGAAGCGAGTGGAACCAGGTCTGCTCCTTCAAGGTCTAGCCCATGGGGTCGCTGGAGGTCCAGGAGATACTCCTCACCGTCATGCCCATCATCTACTGCCTCCCCTTGGACACTTCCGAGACCTCCACCACTCTGTAACTCCAGAGCTGGAGAGCTTTGGCTTGCCCACACCAGAGATGTCCCCATTGGACGTGTTGGAGGAGGGGGGTGGAGATTCTGTCTTCTTCCCTCCTCACATGCAAGAAGATGTGGGTCTGACTTCATGGATAAACTACCACCACCCCCAACATCCCAACCCCAGCCACCTCGGAGGCCATCAGAGTGCCCACCATCCTCCAAGCATAACTCTCCACAACTCCCATAACCTCCAACATTCCCACCCACACCTCAACCAGAAGTCTCCACTTGCTTGTCTCCCACAGCAGGAGAAATGTCTGGTCATTGAGTCCACAAACCCTAATGCTCTCTACTCTTCCCAACCTAGCATGAACCTCCCAGAAACATCCAAGGTTCCTCATGGCCCTAGCACTCCCACACCTGTGGGCTATTACGGTCAGATATACGGGAGCAGTCAGCCTGCATTCACCTCCCATCTGGGCCAGCTATCTCCTCCGCCTGAGACTTCCGTAACCACAGTGGCTCCGGCTCCTCTGCCCTCTCTGGACACAGTGGACCAGCTCGGACCCTCAGCGGAGTTTTGGGGTGAAGTGGACAGGATTGAGTTTGACCAGTACCTTAGTGCAAGCAGGACTCGATTGAGCAGGAACGCTCCCTGTGAGGAGAGCAGTGCTTTGATATCAGCCCTGTCTGACGCGAGCAGTGCCGTCTACTACAGCGCATGTATTACTGGATAAAACTCCCTCCATTTTCATGACTCAGCCTGGAGTCCTGAAGTCTGGTGCACATATGGCATTTTTGAGTCTCAGAACTTTTTTTGATTATTTGAGTTACATTATTTGATTAATTCATCAGGGAGTCATCTTGACTGGTTTTCCGAGTCCTGTTTGACACAATTTCTCTTTTTAAATATGGAAGGAGGTCACTGAACTCTATACAAGTCAAGGATGATTCTCATAGTATAGACTTGCATTTCACAGGATGCCTAGTCATTTCTGGCCATGATAACCTGTACTTTCTGAGGCTGTGGTCAATTTTAACCGTTCATTTTGCTGACTCCCATCCAGCTACATGCTTACGGTCTCAAATGAGGGTACTGGGACGTGGAAGTCAAGAATGTGAATATTTTTGCTACATATATGTTTGTCTCTTTTGTTTGCTTTTCATATTTGTTTATTTCTATTTTTATAGACATTTTATTAAAGGTTATATTGAAAGACAGTTTAAAATGTTTCAGATTTTGCACTGGGTATGTGAAAACCACTCAAGAAACTTTTATACTGCACTTAATATCTTTCAAATATAATTTTCCATGGCTGAGAGATCCGCTGAAAGAATTTTGATGTATTGGCGACTTATATAAATGTTGCATTCTTCCTCTGTGCATGACTGAATATGTTTGAATTGGGCATTTAAATGTGTGAAACTCTCTCCCTTTTGGCAATAATTATCTTCAAATAAAAAGAGTTTGCAATAAAATTGTCTCAGCGCTATTAAATTTAATCAAAGCAATTAAATTAAAAACACACAATTGTACATAGTATTTCAGTAAAACACTTTCCCACACCACTGAGTGCATGTGTTTTTCTAGATATTTTTTGTTGTTGCTTAAGAACAGTTTTTAATTAAATAAAGAAAATTGTACTGCACATCAAAATGTATCAATGACTATTTCGCAGAATAAAATTGTCACCAAATATGGGTTACTTGTCAAAATTATTATAATTGCATATAGTATGTTTCTTACTTGAAAATATTATTATAACTTTGTCAGAAAATGATTTATGTAAAATGCTGATGTGGCTGCAACTTTTGTTGCCTTTTGAGAGAAACATACACACAGAGAGAGATGGAGAGATAGAAAGAGAGAGAGCACCACAATGTTTAAGTTGTAATCCAGTCCTCTCTCTCTAATTCCCTCCTCCAAGATTTTTGATCAGCCACAAAATGAGTTTGGCTCTTTAAGCTATTTTTTTCCCCTAAAACCACTGACAAAATGAAAACATTTTCAACTGAGGAGAACAAAACTGAAACTGTCTTCTCTTATGTCTTCATCCAAACGCAGGCAGCTCTGAGATTAAAGAAATGTTCCCTCATGTTGATTCATTCAATATTGGAGAACAAAAAGAGTGATATAAGCCCGTGTTTCAAAAGGGAAAATGGTCTTTCCAAATCATTTACATTTTTGGCAGAATGCCTTGTGTTTGTGTGTGTTTTATTCTTTAAATCAAATAATACACATTTCATGTGTTCTTTTCCTCATGGTACACCCATATCATGCTGACTATATTTGGATGTCTGTTGAATGACACCACACATTATGTTGCCAAGGCGTTAAGTTAGCTTGCATAGGCACAGGTCAGCTGCTATGAGATAGAATTTCATTCCGCCAGTTAATTAGTCATAAAATTAGCAGGAATTTCAAAACAGAGGAACATCCTGGGGAATGTCGGAATAGCTGGAATCTGATTTTCGGGAATATCTCCCTGTAGTGTGTGTGTGTGTGTGTGTGTGTGTGGGCGGGTTTGGGTGTGTGTGTGTGGGCAGATTTGGGTGGTTTACGAGGACATTTATTTAGGTTACAAACTGGTAATTACAAGGGTATTATGCTATAAATGTGGTTTATGAGGACATTTCTAGTGTCCCCATAATTCAAATCGCTTAAAGAACATACTAAACAGTGTTTTATTGAAAATGTGAGGTTTAGGGGTTGGGTTAGGGTTAGGGGATAGAATCTGTAGTTCATACAGTATAAAAATCATTATGTCTATGGAGAGTCCTCATAAGGATAGCTGCACCAACATGTGTATGTGTGTGTGTGTGTGTGTGTGTGTGTGTGTGTGTGTGTGTGTGTGTGTGTGTGTGTGTGTGTGTGTGTGTGTGTGTGTGTTGCTGCAGGGGGAAGGATGTTAAAGGGAAGAAGAGTTTATTTGTGTCCAAATGCCTCACCCCTGACCAGCTCCCTAAATGGAAAGAACAATACTGACCAGTCATGCAGGTCCAGCAATTCTTATGTCCACTTTGCAGTTCAGCAAAACTACACCATGTGTGCTTGTAACTGCATATTGCATTCTTTATGCAGTTTTCCAAAGGTGTTCCACAAGACACCACATTTCCCACTGCACACTTTTGTGTATGCAGTTACATTAAAAGAGCATTAAAGAGTAAGTTTTTAGTTGAGTTGTATGTCTTCCCTTTTGCTGTTCATTTCACAGTTCCTTTACAGTATATTTAACATCTGTGGCTTCATGAATACATTAGCAAAGGTTTCACACTGCAAAAAAATAATTGTCTTTCTCTTGGAATTTTTGTCTTGTTTTCCAATAAAAAATACCAATATAAAAAACATCCATACAACAAGATGCATTTACTTGAGAAGCAAAATTGACATAAGATAATGGGCCAAATTTTAAGAGCATTAGTGCCAAGCACAGTTCTATGCCATAAGTCATACACGCAAAGTCAATGGGCATGGCATTTAAGTTTTGGTATTTTCGTGCAAGCATGCGCTAAGTCTAGACACAAGTGTGTTTGTCGAAATTGCACAAGCAAAGCGCTAATGGGCTGGGTCAAGGGTAATTTAATTCTACGGTTCTTCTCCCATTACCGGTGCATCCAATTATATTGTCCATTCCCTGTCATGCACCAGTGATATAAACAAAGATAGCACATTCATAAAAAGTTGGTAGTGTAAATAGACCTTATGCAATGAATGATAAGAATAGAAATATGGACTTATGTTTTTTTGTGCATTAACTGAGTCCTTGATGAATTTCACAGTGACACACTAATTTTATATGCAAGGAAAATGTGGTTCTCATCAGGATTTGGATTTATGCTCCGTTAAATTATAGAGAATGTAAGTATTTTTAATCATTTTCATCTACAGACACACAAATCATGGCTAGTATTAACAGTGATTGTATCAGGAATGCACTTCACTTCAATCAATTTTGATTTTGAAAAATATAATTCATGTATTGAAACACGAACAAATTTAATCAAAAATATTTCTAAATTCAAATTACACTTCAAACGAAACTAAAATATAATCAAAATAATGAAATGGTAAAAAAAAAAATCACACCAAATTGAAACATTTTACCCTCTCCAACTACTTCCACCGGCCCCTTTTGCAGTGACTTAAAAATCACTCAACGACAACAGGTGGATAAATACCAATAAATATTAGATCATAAATACAATTGTAAAAACACTGTCTGGCCTTCAGCTTTGATTTTGGCGCGCATTCATCGTGGCATTGTTTTGACAACCTTATGCAACATCACAACATTTATTTCCGTCCAGAGTTGCATACATTTTTGGCCGAGATCTTGTATTGATGACGGGAGAGTGGAATCACTCCATAAAGTCTTCTCCAGCACGTCCCAAAGACTTTCAATGGGGTTAAGGTCAGTGATTCCTCATGATTCCTCATGCTCCCTGAACCACTCTTTCACAATTTGAGCCCAATGAATCTTGGCATTGTCGTCCTGGAATATGCTTGTGCCTTCAGTGAATAAACAATCCATTGATGGGATAACCTGGTCATTTAGTACATTCAGTTAGTCAGCTGACTTGACCAACTGAAGCAACCCCAGATCATAACACTGCCTCCAGAGGCTTGTACAGTGGGCATTATGCATGATGGGTGCATCGCTTCATGCGCTTCCCTTCTTACCCTGATGCGCCCATTGCTTTGGAATAGGGTAAATCTAGACTCATCAGACCACCTTTTTCCATTGCTCCACAGTCCAATCTTTATGCTCCCTAGCAAATTGAAGTCGTTGTTTTCTGATTAGACTCACTAACAAGTGGCTTTCTTGTGGCCACACATCTGTTTAGTCCCTATCCTGTAAGTTCTCGGTGCATTGTACATGTGGAAATGCTGTTACTTTCACTATTAAACATAGCCATGAGTTTTACTGTCTATTTTTTACGATGTGACTTCACCAAGCGTTTTAGTGATCTCCGATCACGATCATTCAAGAATTTTTTCTGACCACATTTCTTCCACAAAGCTGATGGTTTACCACTATCCTTCCAGGTTTTAATAATGGGTTGGACAGTTCTTAACCCAATTCCAGTGATTTCAGCAATCTCCTTAGTTGTTTTCTTTGCTTGATGCAGGCCAATAATTTGCGTCATCTGAAACACAGTAACATCTTTTTCCCGACCACAGGATCTGTCTTCCGACATGGTTGTTTAAGAAACGAGAAGCTACACATCGCATCTGTTAGGGTTAAAATAATTGTTGCCAGCTGAATCATATTAATCACTACAATACTGATCAATCAATGGCTCTTAAGTATCTGCTTATTTTAATCCAAACGGCTACTTTTTTCTTTTTTTTTTTCTTTTTTTTGGCCAGGCAGTATATAAACATAATAATAATAATAATAAAATAAAGCATGACCTATTTACCTTTATTCGGCCTATATATTTTTACTGGAAAACAACAACAACAAAAAATATGAGTAAAAAAATAGAAAAATATTTATTTTTGTAGTGCACGACATCCCTCCGGATGATTTTTTTGAGAACAAAGATTTTTACTCTGTGGACGGTTGAATTATCAAAACTCTCATATTTCAGCACTGCTGGCTTCAAGAACTTTCAGGAATCTGAGTTTTAAACATTGTTTCGATTTCAGAGATATTCAAGTCTTTTACCATCAGCCTGGCAAATCTGGGTTTTCTATAAAAAGATTTGGGGCCCAAAATTTGGTGTTTCAAAGCATTCTTTTCTGAAAGCCTTTAACACATTTTGTTGCATTCTACAGTACATTCTGATTGTAACAGTGTTTTAGTTTCTACACCAGCCTTGGTCCAGGACCATTTTTGTATATCACTTGCACACAGTGCAGATGTCTGATAAAAAGAATATGAAGGAGTAGAACAATTGTAAATTTTAGTAAAGCTAAGGCATCACTATTACTATTGCTAATACTTAGGGTCAGGGATTTGAACAAACCCCTAACCTTAAGTATTAAACTCGATATGAATGATATCTCAAATTGTGCAGACTTTTGAGTAGAGGTGTGCTATTACTTTTTCACCTGGTGGTTATAAAGCAAGCCACAAATCTGCCATATGTAGAGACCAGAATATTATAGTGACTTGGGGGTGGGCACTTTTGACTTCGGCCAGTACAACGTGATTACACGGGAAATTGACATGTTGCTTCAGAAAGTACATGTACTCTGAAAACTACCAACTGTCGTGTAGTGTGCATACTTCTGCAACTCACCTGGATATGTCGTAGATGCTACGACAGATTTCAAACTTGTCTGAAATCTGTCCCACGAGTCGTCAGGTGTGTGCACTGTCCTGACGAGTAAGAGACCAGCAATGAGCCAAAGCCAATTAAATAAGGAGAGAGAACAAGAGGAGAGCAAGGTATCAGAAAGCAGGAGACAAAGAATTATTCTCATCTCCCTACTTCCTGCTCATCATTATTTTCAGCTATTTTTCTTATTTTTTTCCCTTTCTGTTCAAATCAGCACAATAAATGAGCACGTGCTGTTCTTTCATGTTTGTTGATATTTCGTCATCGTAATTTTAAGATGCATTTTGGTCATTCGTTTTAAAATGGGATGACGCTATAGACAGCTAATGGGGTGTAACAGGCTCAAGGAATGAGGAAGCGGGAGATGGTGAATCCAACTCAAAGGTAAATTTATTCTTCACACAAAAACAGGTTTGCTTGACAGTGTAACGGTAAAGCTTCACACAAAAACACTCAAACGCTATCTATAGTGGGACTGGCAGCAGCCAACACACTCAAAGCTTCAGCTGGGCTCTCTTCCCCTCACTCTGAGGTCTGGCCCCTTTTATTTCCCCTGTCTCTCACTGCGAACAAAGAAACAGCAATTACCAGCAATTCATCTAAGGTGAAAACACTTACCGCTTCCTGTCTCCCCAGACAAACGTTCGAACACGCCCTTGCCTCCACACGGGGTTCAAACCTTTTTGAGATGTCCACTTTAAACACATTCAGAGGCGGTTGAAAATGCTTGTGACCACATTGGGCATGAAGTGCCACAGCAGCAGATCTTGGAAAGAGCTTGGACCCGGAGCTGAACAGCATATTTAGACAGTAAGGGTCTACTTTACCTAATGTTGTAAAGTGCATACCTGCAAGACCAGGTGGTTGACGAGATGTGGCTGGTGAAGTTTAGCTGGCCATCAAACACCACTCCCAAGTTCCCACTGAAAGTACAGCGAAATGCTCAGGGAGCCCCAGTTGAATGATTGCCTAGGGCCATGGAAATCGTAGCACCAGCCCTAACTATCAGAATTTTATTCATGTAGCATGTTTGAGTATGAGTTTTGTAATTGTTTGCACGCATTTGTGTTAGTGTTTTCAAGTGTCAGAAAGTAACAGAGTGAAAGATCTTAACTGTGTAAGTGTTTTTATAATTGCAGCTGATGCGTGCATGTGTGTGTGTGTGTGTTTGTGCATGTTTTTCTTCACACACTTGCTTCAGCTTTTCCATCAAACTTCGGACTCTCCCAAAACCCCGTCCGGCAAACCTACCAAATGATGTCATCTGTTTATTTTCTGTTTCTTTTCTCCCTTCTTCTTCTTATCAGGAAGTTTGGCCCCCTTATATACACCTACTCTTCCCCTCTCGGACAGGAAGTAGCTCTGCCTCCCCTTCCTGTGTAAGCAGCAGGACAAGGGAGTGTGTGTGTGTGCAGAACAAGCATGCATGTGCCCGTGAACGTGTAAAGGAACCACGTATCTATTATGGTAATCACTGGAAGGCCAACCGACTCAGGCAAGAGTTTAAAGGTGAAAGGAAGAAGCCGGTGTCACTACTGACCTCATATACTGTCTTCTGCTACTATCACGTGACTCTAAACAAAGTATGAAAACAAAATATCTTGAGATCATTAGGAGGAACCATCTTGGACACAGCAAATATGGATGTGTAAAACCCAGACTGATAACACTGCGAATTCGTTGACAGGAGGTTGAAAGTTCTGCTGCTGAAATCGGTTTGTGCTTACCGAAATTTGAACCACTGCCCCCAGTGGCTAAATCTGGAAGTGTTGTTAAGGTGAAATGTCCACAAGGTGGCAGCAAAAGTGAGTTGTATTTTTAGTTGTAATACAGTCAACAGCAATGCATAGTTTATAAACTCTGACCCAAACCCCAACCCTAAACATCAGTGGAATAAAAATTTAATCTTAAAGGGAAATTGCAACCTCCGAATCACACTCACCATTGTTTATGTGAATGTGATTACTTCCTGGTTCCCATGGGACCAGAACCTGTGTCTAAGAGGTTGCACAAACAATGTGCTATCAGTAGAACCACAGGAAAAAGTGAACACATTTGAATTGATGGGGTTAATTTCAGGGTACATGAACAATCGGAAGCAGCATGTCGATTTCCGGTGTGATCATGTTGGCAAACCCACATATTTTTTATTATCAACTAGTCGGTAGGTTGTCTGAATGACTTGTCGACTGGTTGCCCTGTATAATTTGGTTGAAGAATCATATCTACATCCACCACACACCGAAAGATGTCTTTTTAGGGAAATTTTCACACAAGATTTTCACATAAGTTTCTTGTGTTTAAAACAGCTAAACAAAAGCAAAAAGACATGACACATTGGCCAAAGATGTCCGTCTGCATGTGTACATAGAACAAACTTAAAAAATTGACAGGCATACTTTGCATAGTAACTGACAAATATTCAACAAATATGCTGGCTGAATACCTTTAACCTATAACCTAAAGCTATAATAGTACACATATAAAGAGGAGACCTATAAATTATGCATAATAATAACTGCAACATTGCTCACAGCAGGTGATCTGAAGTCTAACAGTAACTGTCTTGAAATTTATTGTTGAAGACTGTGAATTTGTTACAACAGCAAAGCTTTGATGGTATAGCAGTTGTTCTTTTAAAAATAAAGAATTTAGAGACACAACTTGGCAGAGAGAGTTTACCGTACTGACAATCTCACAGCACACTTAAGCACAGCACAATGTCGGCATGCTAAAATCCTCCAAGAAAAGTTACGTTTCTTAATTCAACATCTTTTAAAGCACCACCTCTAGAAATATGAAAGCCGAAACAACAATTTTAAAACAATCTTTATAAAATAATGAACCATCCTAACCCATCCCTTATAGAGAGTTGTTTTTAGCTCTTAGCAATATTTAAATGTCACAGTGACTTTGTGCAACTTGATCCCTGTGAGTAGGTGGCTTTTTTAATGGAATATTATTCCAGAGACAGCACTGAAAAACACAGAGATGCTGGTTGCTGGTTCCTGAGTTCTCGTATCCAATCTTTATTGTTGAACTGGAAAGTAAGTATCCTCTGACTTTTCCTTTCCTGAGCTGTCAGCGTAATTTATGAGCATGGCTGTGTGCAGGCCTGGTGGTTTGGTGGCCTTTGGTTTGTGTGACCCGTGGGTTGTGGGTTCAAACCCCGGACAGGACAGTAACCGTGACCTAACCAAATGGAAATGTGCCATCCCACCCTGTGCTTCAAATACAGGTTGTGACTGTAGTTATGCTTTATACAACCTACTAAGACTATGCATTGACTGAATGGGTGTAAATTTCATTATTATTATTTTTGTAATTCCCATTTTATCAACTGTGATTCTTACTATTTCAATACAGTACTGTATTATAGTAAAAAAAACTGTAATACAGATCCAGTGGTGCAAGTTATACATTTTTATTACCAGTGTTGGGTGTCTCTGATTACAAAGTAATTAGTTACTGTAATAGAATTACTTTTTTAGTAAAACAGTAGTGTAACACATGACCTTTAAAATTCTTGTAATCAGATTACAGTTACTGACTTTCAAATAAAGTAATTTATTTTAAGTACATTTCTTGCGCTAAAGTAATATGTACTGTATAATACATAAAACATGAATTCATACTGTATGTACATGTGTTAGTGTTTCTGTGACAGCTAAAGGGTGTGCGACAATGAATGAGGAAGTAATATAGACATTTTGAATTTGAGTGGAAAACCAAAAACTTTTTTGGAAAAGTGATTTAGAAAGTAACTTAAAAGTTAAATAATTAATAATGTGATTATTTTTTAGATGAAGTAATCAATAAAATAATCTGATTCAATTTTTAGAGAAGTAATTTGTAGTGGATTATTTATTTTGAGTAATTTGAGAATAAAACCCATAACCCTGGCGTTGTTAGCACTGTGTTGTACCAGTTAAGTTACAGGAACCCAAACCTCATGTTTGACAAATTTGTGTCAATTGATTTTTCAGTTCCACATCAATTTCATTTGAAATAATTGCTCTAATTTTTAAAATAAGAGTCAGCCATGTTCTAGTGTAAAATGTTCCAAGTTGTGAGTGGACATTTTCTTCATGGCTTTCTGCAGTTTCCATGACAGTGCCATAATTGACAGTGCAGCGTCTGTGAGACGGGCTGCTTACCCCGAGTGACGCCTTTCTAAAGATCGGGGAACGAGCCAGCAGACTAAAACAGCCCTCATAAATGCTCTGTTCTTTTTTGGGGGGGGTTGTTTTGGGTGTTTTTGATGTTCGAGGTTATTTTTTCCTTTCACACAATTCCCCTTCTCAGGTTTCAATTTTCCCTTTTACAAACATATCATTGCGAGTCCCTGTCTGTTTAGAGTCAACCAGGATTTGGCCCTGAGAGAGTGTGTGTGTGCTCACCCACACACAAAGCCAATCACACACTTAAACACACTTTTAAATGGACCAGTCACTGCCCTAGCCCAGAGGTTTCCAGGGCAGTGTCTCTACTTGATCTTTGACAGAGAAGTTTCAATTGTTGACTCGCAGAGTCAGTCGATCACACACACACACACACACACACACACACACACACACACACACACACACACACACACACACACACACACACAAACTCAAATCCCTTTCCCAGGACCCACAGTCTCTTAACCCGCTGGTGCCATGCGGCCATTGTGTAACATCCACCCAGACTCTGTGAGTTATTCTATTCCTTTCTCATCCTGCCTGTTATTTGCCATCCGTATAATTATATAAAATAACTGTGCCCTTGATGAGTGAGTTTTTTTTTTTTCATAAAGTCTCTGGGATGTAAAGACACTGCCACTTACTCATTGATTTATATTCACTGTGTTAAATGACTGTTTCCGTAGAGATGTAACAGGGCTCTGCAAACTGAGGACAAAACTATTTTTTGTTTGTATTAAGTGGTTTTCTCTGGGAGAGAAAAATGACAGCGAGACCGCAAGTGTGTGGAGAGTGGCCACGAGCCAAGATGGGAAGGGAAGAAAATCAGAGACAGAGAAAGAAAGCAAGAAAGCAAGAAAGAAAGAAAGAAAGAAAGAAAGAAAGAAAGAAAGAAAACAAACAGTGTTAATCTCGGCAACTAAATTCATAAGGAAAATGTTAGTTGATGAAGGGTTTTTTATTACGTCATTGAGAACAAGACGAGACGAAAAAGGTGCATCATGATCATAACTAAATGATTTTAATTAAAACATACTAGATATTAACAGTGCACAAACAGAAGAAGAAACATCTACAGTATTTATAGAAGAAGAAACATCTAGAAAGAATTCATTCATATAATACAACAATCGATTATGTTGGTATTTCTCCGCTTGAGCAGCGTGAACAGAAAGAGCTGAACACCAGCAAAATTAACCACTTTACAAACAGGTTTATTACCTCACTTAAAAACATCCTATTTGTACATGAGATTAGTCACTATATCTACAACATATTCTGTATGTATAATTACAACTTACATCTGCTCTGACAATGAAGCAAATGAACAGGTGAACTTGAACTAAGTTTTGAATATGCTGTTTCTGTAAAAACACACTGTTCCTCGTGGTACATGATATGCAATATCCTAATCTGACTAAAACACTAAACATTAAAAACAGTCTCCAAATCATGAAGAATTTAGAATACATAACCTCTAAAAAGTACCTAATACTTCAGTATGTACATTATATGATTTTATTTCAGGAGCTCATGTTTTCACAACGAGGACAGTTTAGGGCTACTTTGTTGTACCCTATGTTTTACATTTTTGATAAACTGTTAAATTAAATGTTTATACATTTTTCAAAATGTTTGAATATTTAAACCAAGTTTGGTCTGTTACAGTTTGACAAACATTTTGTCATTTTGCATATCAGTATAAGCTAAATTGTTATTTTTGACGACAAACATTATATGCCATTTTAGTGAGAGTAAAACTTACTAAAATAAGTGATTAACACACACCGGCTCCAGCTCTAGCTCTAAGATTTAAGGTCTTACATAGGACTCTCCTGGTGGGCCGAACAGTTGGAGGGGTGGATCGGGGTGTGGTTTCCAAGGTGGGCCAAGCTCATGATCTGTGGGCCAGGCCCACCCAGGGCCCCCAGCTTTAAGACATTACACAATACTGACAAAATTTAAAGGACATTTTTGTCAAAAGACTAAAACTATGGCTAAAAAAAAAAAAAAAAAAAAAAAAAAAAAAAAAAACACTATGTATGAATTAACATTGCAAACAAACAAACAAACAGAAAGACGAACAAACAACCAACAAAAGAAACAGATGAACAAACAAAAAGAAAGAAAGAAAGAACATTTAAAGAAAACAATTGTCAAAAGCCTAAAACTATGGCTGAAACAAAAAACTGTAAAAATTCACACTGCAAACAGACAAAACAACAAACAGGAAGATTAACAAACAACTAACCACAGAAAAAAAAGAGAATAAACATAATAATAAACAAATAAACAGACAGATGAAAAACAAAAAGAAAGAAACAAATAAACAGACGAAAATGGTTCTAAAGCTGAACGATTGAGAAAAACTAAATGGCAGAGGCAAACAAAGAAGAGCATTTTATAAGAAAAGCTGCTTCAGTTTCTCTCTCTCTCTCTCTTTCTGAATATCTGTACACAACACTCACACACCCCCATTATGTAGCTATGCAGCTCTACGTAGCTTGCCTTCATATTGCCTTCCACTTCTATTATTTGGATTATTTTCCCCATGAAATGTTTGTCAGTATATTCCACTTATTTACTCTTCATTACTTCAAAAAATGTCTGGAAAGTTCCGCCCAAAATTGAATACGACAGGAAAAGTCAAGGAAGAAAGCTGTTGCTTATGTGTCGCTTGTGAGTCTCTGAAGTTAACCACCCACTCCAGCCCTGGAAAAGAGCTTTCTGATGGAAAGCCAAACATTTCCTATGCCATTTTTTATGGTCTCTTGTCTTCTGCAGCATTTTCTTTGACCAGTATGGGAGGAAATATAAACGAACACTGCACTGATCCTATTTCTACAATGTTTTAAAGGTGAATTTTGCAAGTCAAATTTTGATATTCTATTTACAGTTAAATGTCCTACCATTTTTGTTAGGAATTTGATATGAAGTAGTAAATTGTGATAGCTTACCTGAGCCATAACAGACTTAGAACTAGATTTGAATCTCCTGAAGGAAATATGAGTGCTTGCAAGACAGCAAAATAATAATGTTAAGTTTAGGTTTAAAGCTTTGGTCCTGTTTAAATTAAATGCTGCATTAGGGCTTACTATTGCCATTGTGCATGTCAGTTTCTGTTGGCTGTGTATAAAAATCAACACATAATGCATCACAGTTTTTGCTGTACAAAAGCAGCAATATTGTTAGATAGATGCAAGAAAGAAAAAAGAGACCAATCACAGTTTAGTATGCAAATAGTTGTAAGAAGACCAATTGGAATTCAGTATCCAAATATGACAATGATGTCATCGCCGTTGGTTATATTTTGAATGCTTAATGGGAGTCAGTGAACAAAATGCTCCAGGGGGATTTATTTTTATTTGGCAACTATGTTGCCTAAACAGTACGTCGTTAGACTAATTTCACGATCCTTCAGGGCTGAACAATTAATCAAAATAAACCAACATTACGAGCCCTAATTGATTATGAAAACCGCAAAGGCTGTGCCCCAAAGTAAACAGGTGACGCGTTGTTCTGTGTTCACACACAAGGCTTGTGATACACTGTTTTCAGCAGTCTCGGAGTGGTTCACGTGCATTGTAAAGGCAGTATACTGCAGGTTCACCCATTCGTGCTGTCCTAAACATTTGAAGCGCTTAAAGTTATTATACAAATCTAAAAGCGCAACACAGTATCACAGAAATGGAGGAGGTGTGAGCGTTTCACAAGATTTTGTATTGAGGAACATTGTAAACTGTCAAATACACAATGACCCTGCAGTGCACTTTCAGTGTTTTGCCAGAATAAAAGCTCCAGGTGAAGGTGAGGTAAATATGACAGAAACATATTATATACCTGTATGTATATATAAAAAAATCCTTAACATAGTAATTACAAATTCAGTATCATATTATGATGAGAAACTTGACTGAAAAATAATAAATAATATTAAAGAAGATTCCAAAATATAAGCGAGTAAAGATGTAGTTTTTGCACACCTTGTTCATTCTCAAGAAAATGCTTTGTACAAATATATGTAGGTAAATGTAACTTTTTTTTACTACTGTATTGTTGCATATAAATTATATGTAATATATTATTAATTAAATGCCATTCTTCCTTGTGTTCATTTAGTACAAACTGTGGAAAACATACTAGATTTTTATTTCATTAAACATTTTTAATCTATTTGGCAACAATAGCTGTTATAATAAATAAACAAATATGATTTAAAATCACTTTTATATAATTTCTGAACAAACAAACAATTACCGAGATATATATTGAATATTGTCAACAAGCTGAAAAACATCAAGATAATTAAAATGTAAAATATTTTTTGGAGCCATATTGCCCCACAAAACGTAACCCCATCCCTGGATAAGGCCATTGCTATGTGGTTGCTAAGTCTGATGACTTAGAAAAGTAATAGCACTCCTCTCATCAACGAGCCACACAATTTGAGCTGTCATTCATGTCCATAGCACAAACGGTGCAGGATAATTTATGCGCTCAATTTCAAAACACGAGGTTAGGGATTAAGTAAGTAAGAGGAGCTAAGTATGAGCAATAATTATAGTGCCACTAATAGGATCACTAATAAAGGTGCAATCATTGTAAAAACATGCTGTACTAAAATATTTTTTCCAGAAGTGCTTGTGTTTTAGTTGTAGCTTGTGACTTCCTGTTCCGACTGACACCACTTCCTGTTCCTGTTGCCACTGGCGCGTAGCTCGAGTTTGTAGCCTGCTTAGCATTCTCTGTTTTTCTATTTTGAGCATTTTAGGCAACGTCCACACAAATATGTTTTAATTTGAAAACGCATCTTTTTCTATACGTTTTGGACTTCCGTCCACATGTCCATGTCTTCACGCTGTAGTGTGGACAGGGGAAATGGAGATGTCTGACAACTATGACATATTTGTTGTCACATGACGCAGTCCAGTTGTCACATGACGCAGTGATCCATTCAACCCAAAACAATCAAGATGGCGGCCCATGTTGTAGTGACGTCGTTGTGCTTGATATTCACTTCGATATCGTTGTTAAAGATAAATGTTACTTTGTACAACCTTCACATTTAATTCCCTCAAAGGTGATGGGAAGATTACTCAGAATTGCTGTTTGACGACGGAACACGATTTTATGCGATTCGGACTGTATATGGAATGGCAATTTTTGTGCTTGCACAATAAGGAGATTTCTAAAATGAGAACAATTCTAAAATGAAGACACCATTTTCAAATGTATCCAGATTAATGTGGACATAGCCTTAGTCTTTAATCTCTGCTATTTTACAGCGTGAATCTGTTTTTCCACTTTTCTACTTTTATTGCAATTCCACTTTGTGCATCCATTTTTACTTCTGCATTTTTCACACGGATAATTGCACCCATCATACATTCATGCTGTACAGCCAGAGTTGAACTAGCTTCCCAAGGTTATTTTTCTCCACAAGCTTTAACATCTTATGGAGTTTTGTGTTGCCTTTGGCTTGCTCACTAGGGGCCAGACAATAAGCATTTTTCCACACAATTGTGGAACTAGTACCTGAACTAAAATCTATAGGTTACTTGCGTACTCTCTGATAGCATTAAGTGAGGTGTCTCACTGTGGGATACGACCCTTCCGCGTATTCCTCAGAAGCCCTATTACATTACGTCAGCCCTTATTTGCTGGCAGACGTGAAGCTCGTGTCTGGGAGTGGCTCTTCTTCCCAGGATAAAAGCAACACAGCGTCACTTCGTTATTCAAAACAAGCACACCTCTTCCTCGCTTCACAGAGTAAGGAGGGTGATCTGGTGAGACACCTCATTTCATGCTATCAGAGACCTGGGGTTACACAAGTAACCTATAGTTCTCTTTCAAGCATACGTTTCGATGTCTCACTGTGGGATATCCTAACTCCCGTATTGCCAGATAGCCTGTTTCGAAACATTCTGCCAACCATAACAACATTAAATCCAGGGCTGGAAGAGTCCTGGTGGACTCAAGAACCTACACTCAGAACAGCATGCACTAACGTCTGTGCAGTAACATCCAATTTATAGAACCTTGCAAATGTGTGCGATGAAGACCAGCTTGCCGCTTCACAAAAATCCTGTATTGCAACACCTTAAAGAGAGCCCACGATGTAGACGTTCCCCTCGTGGAATGTGCACGTAAACCAGTTGGGGCCATAAACTTACCTAAGGGCACTGGGTAAGACTAGGTGGTTGCGAGCAATGTACTCTATAACTCCATGGTACCCAGTTCGTGGATGCTGTGCGACGCCCCTAGGCGATTTTTGCCGACACATTGTGTGTTTCCATGTCGGCCGGGGGGGTCCACCCCAGGCGATCAGAGGCATCCCCGAATGGCTGCGCCCCCACGGTGGCCGTGCCCACGTCCCACGGACGGTTTATGAACATTTCATTTAAATATATTTAATTATTATTTGTAATGAATATTATTGATTGGACTACCTGTTTTGCCCTCAGGGCATACAAATAAGCATATATACATGACTTTTAATTTATTATAATGCCTAATTGGTGTAACATTACTGTTCATAAAGCATGTATTTGGCGGCCATTAAATACAATGCAGGTGGGAACTTCCTGTATAACTTAGAGCTTTTGAGCAAAATGGTCTCTCTTTTCTTATATGAGGTTTAATAGTATATATATGGATCTTTTTGAATGTAACCACTTTAAGGGTACTTATAAAACTCAGTAGAACCCATTTATGTAACTTACAACTTATTAATATGTCCAATTTGCATAAACACTGATTGTCCACGGACAATGTATTTGGCAGCCATTAAATACATTACAGGTGGACACTTCCTGTGTGACAACGTGAAAATATCCTAAGATGTGGTGCAAACACCTAGCGTCTTCGAATGCTCACTTACTGTGCGCTCGTGAACAACATATTGAAATGTTATTTCAGTCAGTGCTGGGCAAGTACTTGAAAAAAAATCAGGAAAAATATTCTAGAAAAATAACTAACTTTTTACACAAGTCAGCCAATTTTGCACTTAACAAACTCATTCAGACTTCAAACTTTGAACACTGTTTAGGGGTCCCCTGAGAAGATATAGATTTCAAATTGGAGTCATTTGGAGCTTTTGGAGTAGTGTCCATAAACAGAGTACAGAAATGAATGGTATACACTGCACGTGGACATAGGCCTGGCATCGCGTCCGTAGGTCAACACAGAGCTATTAATAACATTCTAAATCCCTTCTCTCTCACTCTGGAGAGGGTTGGAGATATCAACGCTATTGGAGGAAACGCATAAAGAAAATACGAGGCCATTCGTGCGCCAGCGCATCTATTCCCAACAGTGTGCTCTGATCCTTTAGAGAAAAGAACACTGGGCATTTTCCTGAGACGCAAATAGATTCACAGTCGCCTAGCCAAATCAGTTCTAGATCTGCTGGATTACTTCTTTGTTCAATGTCTACTCCCCGTAAAGAGGATTGCCCCTTGATAGCAAATCTGCACCCCAGTTCATAATTCCCTGTACATGCATCGCTCTCAGGGACAAGAATTGGGCATTGTCCCATAGAATCAGTTTGTGTGCCAACGTGTGCAGAAGGAGCGACCTGAGACCTCCTAGCTGGTATGTACACTACCACTGTAGTGTTGTTCATTCTCATGAGAACATGATGCCTCCTCAAAAAGGAAAACCGCCAGCATTTCCAGATGTGTCTGTCATTATGACTTTCCTGGCCTGAACAACACCCATGGGCACCCCCTGAACCAAAATGGCTGGATGTCTTCAATGGTACAACACCAGCACCGCTGCCGGTGTTACCCTCACCCTCCTCTGAGAGTGATGTAACAGGTCCAATCTCAGAGAGGCTACCCAATGCTGGAACTCCCTCATGAATAATCGGCCTAGTGGAATGACCATCAGAGCCAAGGCCATTAGCCCTAATAGTCTGAGGCATGTGCGAAAGGAAATGCTGTTTCCTCTCCGAAACCCGGCCAAACATTGAGTGAATCTCATTACTCTTTCCTCTGACAGCTGCGCTATGAATGTCACCGAGTCCAGTGACAGTCCCAGATACGTAATGGACTGTGTGGGGATTAAAACAATCTTTTCTGTGTTTAATCTTAAGCCCAGTGTGTGTAAATGCTCTATAAGCATCACTGTATACTATTTCGCTATGCACTCCGGCTGCACTGTCACCAGCCAATCATCTATGTATGTAGCGAGACGAATGCCTTTTTCTTTTTTGAGTCAGAGCCGCTTCCACACACTTGACAAAGACCCTTGGACTGAGAGCCAAGCTGAAAGGCAGGACTAAATATTCATACACCACCCCTTGGAATGCAAATGTCAGGAATTTCCTGTGGGGTGTATATATATATTTATGTAAATATACGCATCTTTCAGGTCGATGTACGTGAACCAGTCGCCTGGGCGCACTAATTTCAAGAGTGTCTGGGTGCCTTCTTCTTCCTCCTCACTCCCTGAGTGGGATGAGGAGCAGGTTGGTCCATCTAAGTGGTAGCAGGTTGATAGTTCTTCCTGGGCCAAGCATTCTTTTGCTCTGGAACTCCACTCTGACCCGCTGCACTCACATGTGGTCTCTGTCACCTAGGAATGCGAAAGCTCAGAGGCGGCTGAGCCGTAACTTTGTCGAAGTGGGGGGGGGAGGTGCAGTCTGTGTCTTTCTGGGCAGATAGAGCTGCAAAGTTTCATCATCCCTCTTCATTCCCTCGCACCTTCTCTAAATCCATGTCAGAGCTGAACCAAAAATTCCCTCTGAAAAAAAAAAAAAACGGTGCATCTAAAATGGCTTCCTTCTCCGAAGGAAAGGTTATCCAGGTTCAGCCATCGCCCCCTCTCCTGAATGACCATTGTGGCCATGGCCTTGCCCGCAGCTTGGACAGCACATCTCTGAAGACGGAGAGAGAGGTCTGTGATGACACAGATCTCGTCCCATTGTGCCTGACCTGGCATGACAGACACCTCGTCTTGCAGCTCCGGCTTGGTATGCGATCAGCATGGCATTCAAAGCCCTAACAGAGAGAGCGACTGGTTAATAAGCGTGTTCCGTAATGCTTGACTGAAACCTGTCTGCTTTCGATGGCAACGTCGGATTCGCAGTCACTGTCCACCTGGGGTGCAGGTGCACTGCTCCTAAAGGCTCTATGGGAGGCATGCAGAGAAGACCTTCCTTCACCATTCCCTCTATATCGAGCGCGGATCCCCCCTGAATGGGCATTTTGCTTGTGAGAGGTTTATCTTTCCAGGTGAACAAAACCTCTTCCAATAGCTCTGGAAATATTGGAAGAAGTTATCTTGCTGAATATTTTGCCCTCCGCAGGATTTTGACCTCATAGCAAGATTTTGCATCCTCTGCTTCCACAGTCGTCCACGGAATATTTAGTTTCTCTGCTGTACGTTTGTACACATCTTGCAGAGGAACACTGAGAAGGGGAGAGGATGGTGCCTCACCCGCCTCTTAAGTGGTTCCAGCCGCGGGGAAGGGTTGCACCGATTGTGCAGGGGTAAGGAAAAGGGAACCCTCAAAATCTTCCTCCTCAGAGAAAAGAAAATCTGACTGTCCCTTGTCCTTGTAATCCAGCACCTCCTCCTCATCTGCACTGAGCGCAGTGGACAAAGGGGCGCACGCATTGATCTGTTCATCCCAGGTCAAAGCTACCATGTTGGGCAGCTCTACAGGAATGGATACCTGTGGGGTGGTAGCCAAAGCAAGGCTAGCTGACATGAGGGGATACTGTCCCGATAGGTTAGCTTGGCGTGCTAGTCTGCGACGAAGGCTCTTCATGGTGAAATGCACACAATGCTCACACGATCCCGGGTTGTCAACAGCCACTTGGGCAGTCTATTCTTCTTTTGGGGAACAATCACCAATGCAAATAGCTGGTGGTAGTTGGGGTTTGCTGTCAATACAAGAAATAATCAAATCAAAACAAGAGTAACATTCCTAACTACAGTTATGTTACATGTTTAATTAATCAGAAGTCATTCTGGCTCTACAGTGTAGAGATTTGTATTATAATGGGCATTGCTAACCATTAATTATTTTATCAGTTATAGGTCCATGAAACTCTCTAATTAGGCCTTCTCAACATTTGAATTCCAGCTTCATTCTCAAGTTCCACATCCAGTTCATTAAATCCATCTCAGTAAAAACTCAAGCTTCTCATTACGCTCTATGTTAGTTGAGTCATCAATGCAATTCTGTCATTTTGCTCCATTTTCTGCATATGTGCTCGTGGTTGGGGCAGTTACATTTAGTAGCAGGTAAGTAAGTCATTCATATTACCTTTGTTTAAAATTGTGCCAGATTAACGCTTCTTTCAAGCAGATACCGGATATCAGTTGACTGAAGCAGGTTCCATTCCTTTTGGGGTTAGCTACGCACTCCTGCCACCATCACCTCCGGCAGGATCTGACAGTTCAAGCAGCATCTGAGCGCTGAACCATAGGACGGGCTTACGCCAAATGATATAAGTATCTTTCGTTCATATTAATTCCAATAATCTCTAGTCTTTCTGTTAGAAATGTATTTAAATAAGCTTTGACGTAAGCATGTGATGCTGTTGTGGTGGCCATGCTGGAACCTGATGCAACAGCAGCTGAGCCAACTCACTTCAAAACATAAACAATGGATGACCATGCTGATTTTGTGTTTATTTTTATCGTCCTGTTTTGTTGTAGAAAATTTCACGTGGACAAGATGTGCTCAGATGGAAAACAACAGGAGAGTAAACCCCAAAGTAAAACCAGAGTGACAAAATTTTCATCATCAGCAGAGTGCTCAAGCACTGAATGCACACAGCCTGAATTTTCTAACTGCGCATCTTTGAACATGCAGAATGCGCATGCACCTGGAATTATTTGCACTAATTAGTGGGTCCACAAGCTGGTGACACTCACATATGAGCCGTTGCTGTCACTAAGAAGCACTAGAAGAAGATGTAATTGCCGCTAAATAACAGACAATGTGAAAACAACAACAGTAAATGTGCACTTCAATTACGTGTGTGTGAGGAGGTCAGAAGATACCTGCATTTGTGCAACTTGAGTCTGAAGGAATATAAAGACAACTTTTTGAGTCTAAAATCCTGAGGAAAAATAGTCCAGTATCTCATAGCAGTTTTAGCACACATATGACACCCACCTCTGAATGCACGCACAGTCAAATTAAGTATACTTTGACAGGCTCGTGTTCCACTGTACGCGACTGTAACACTGATTTCATCAAGCAATTCAATCAACGCTGTGATTTGTAGGATAGTACTATGTATGTACACACAGGGTTGGGAGGGTTACTTTTGAAATGTATTCCACTACAGATTACAGAATACATGCTGTAAAATGTAATTTGTAACGTATTCCGTTAGATTACTCAAGGTCAGTAATGTATTCTAAATACTTTGGATTACTTCTTCAGCACTGGTAGATTTTTTCACTTGTTTTGACTATAAAAACTCTGCCAGTACAGTAAGACAAAATACACATTTTAAAAATACATTCTCTGAAAAACCTAAATATATTATGCAGTGTTGTTTCTAAAACAAGATAAATCAAATTGATCTTGTTTTAAGGATTTTTAGTTATTTTTACAGGAAAACAATACAAATATCAAAGGTCTTACTAGAAAAAAAGAAATTATGATCTAACGTGAATTGTCTTGATAAAATAATATGATCGTGCCTGGTAAAATGTGCTTGTAAAATGGCTAGAAATAGCATTTTAGCTTTGCGTAAAGCTGACAATTTACACAAGGTTTATTTATATTTCTTCTGCTCCAAACTTACTTCAAACTTACTTCTCTGTCTGCTCGTATGAATGTAACACATCATAAGAAAGTGTTTCACCGCTGTTCAAATGCACTTTGGATCGCATCATTTATATGGATAAATGTTTTCCATCTGAAAGGACTAAATATTAAATGAAACAAATGACAATAAAATGCAAAGTAATCTCTTCAGTAATCAAAATACTTTTTGAATGTAACTGCATTCTAATTACCAATGGTTTAAATTGTAACTGTAGTGGAATACAGTTACTTATATTTTGTATTTTAAATATGTAATCCCGTTACATGTTATTTGTTACTCCCAACCCTGCGTACACATGACAAACATAAAAAGTTCATTTATATTTTTGAGGGAAAATAAAATCATCTTTATTAGAACATAATACAGTGTTGTAAAAAGCGCTATACAAATAAAAATGACTTGACTTGAACTGACAAGTATTTGAGGTGTTGACTACTACAAGAACTACATCCGCATGTTGTCACCTGTACAAATGTGTGTGTGTTTATTCGTACAGCAGCTCTGTTTCCTCTTCCTTGTTATTTCAGTTACTTCCTGTTTCACACACATTAATTTCACCCTGAAAAAAAAACAAAAAAAAAAACAGAGATATAGAGTGACTGAGTGAGATTGTGCAACATTTGTGAGGAAAATTTTACTTTTCTTTAAACATTACACACCAAAAGTTTATTTGACAAAGACAACACCAGAAATTCTTGAACATTCCTTGGTATTGTCAGAACACTTGTAAGTCATGATCTTTTCTCTTTCCGTAAACAACACACTGAATGCCAACAGTGCTGTTAAAGCCATATGGCAGAAGTGCAATGTTAGCTTAGCTGCTGCCTTACCGCTAGATTTTTGCATAACATTTCCTATTTCTCAGTCTGTGCCATTTTTTTCACAGTCTGAGGATGTTTTTTTTCCCTTTTCCTGGTCACGTATACACAACATCGCTGCTATACCTCAAGGAGGTATTTCCCATTACTTTGTAAACTAAACGTTTATCATTAGCATTGATACAAATCTCTTTACTGTTGAACCTTTGGCCAAAGCAAAGATATTGACCAGGGCAGTGTTTCCCAAAAGCATCCCAAGCTTAAGCTGATCACAGAGACCATTGGCACCAACCTTTTTTGTGCTATTTTTTGTTAATTTATGTAAACATGGTAAAATGTGTTAAACGGATCAAAATAGCCCAAATATTTAATAAACAAACATGCAAGGCACGGGAGATGTGTAGAACTTTGGTAATGACTGTATTACCTACTGGGGACTAATAAAGTTGTATTGTATGATGAACGTTTCAATTCTGTGTAAATCTGTAAAGATCCATTTGTAGCTTGTTACTGTCTTATCCAATACAGTACTCTCCCAAAGAAACTGTTACCACATTTGGTAGGTGTCATATAATTGGTGATACACTGTTTCTCTATTTAATATCTACTGTGAAACAAGGTGGTGATGTTGGTGTTAACTTAGCAAAGAACACTGGGCAATGTTATAGTATAGTGTACTGGGTACAGTAGCTGTGCTGTGTCTATGTTTACTGACCTGGAGAAAAGACTTGACAACATAGCACCTATGAATGTTTCGGACGACAATAAAACCCTCTAGACCCATTTCTTTATTCTCACATACCTCCCAGAGGAGTTTGTCTCACTGTGTTTATGTGTATGTGTGAGGTTACTGAGGTTGCTTTGTTGATTTTCAGAGACAACTACGAGTTTGAAGGAAAAACGGGAAACAGTGCTTGTGGTGATGCAAAGAATCAGAAGCCTGAGAGAGAATGACAGTGAGAGAAAGACAGTGGCAGTCCTTGCTCACTTTATTATTTAGACAAGATAAGACATCCATCCATCCATCCATCTATCTATCACAATATCATTGCTATTTTCTGAGGGGTCATGTTTGAATGGGAATTGGCATAACACTTCGGTTAACCTGAAGAAAAAAACATTTACAATTTAATTGAAATTTATTTGTAGTCTTTAGAAGAAAACAAAATGAACAGTAAAATGCAGCATTCTGAAAATGTAAACTTTTTTATTAACTTTTTTACTTACTGTTTTCCCTTAGCACCCCCTTGCCTTCTAGAGAAAATCCCCCCTTCCACAGTTTGCACATTAAACCTTTGGAAAACCACGCCAAATCTTGAACCACTTCATTACCCCCTCCAATTAATTTTAGTTGTTGTTTAGATATAACTTTTGGGTTGGAATGGTTGGCTGTTGGTTAGCATACACAGTGCAAACCACTGAGCCGGTGGTTTTCATGCAGGCAATGCAAATCCCGTTCCCCATTTTTCTCCTCATCATTTTCTTTCCTTTCTCCACCCCATCTGTATTCAAAGAAGTGCCCCAAATGAAATGGGATGCTTTCTCACTCTCATTCAATTGTTCTTTCAATAAATAAATAAATAAAAAACCCACAAACGTGCACAAGATATGAGCAAAATATGTATATGAAGATACAATCCTAAGAGCAACGTTTTCCAGGTCTCATATTCCTGGCTGGCAGATTCTGATCTCAGTGGAAGACTATAAAGCAAGAACAGCCACATCAGGCCAGAGGAACGTCCTTCAGTGGTACACCAGAACCACTTTATGTCTTTATATCTGACCCTACCTTTCTCTCTTCCTCCCCGTGAAGGAAGCTCTGTGGTGTGGCGTGTTGCAAGTGGAAGCCCATAAGAGCGGCCATGCTGACCTGCTGACCATGAATCGGTCTGGCCCAGTGCTCTGTGTTATCTCATTCACACTGATTACACCTCACATTGCCATTAGAACAGCTACCGGATGACTGACCATTTGGACGGATACTTGTTTTTGTGTGCACATTACCTTTAAATTGCAATTTAAGAAGTTGGAAAATAATGATAAACATCCAGACATAAGTTTATATGAATAATGTTTCATTGTAACAGCAGCTGTCTTTTACTATAAAGCTGTGTACTTGATAACACTAGGTTTTTTTGAGGGTCATGCCAGTTCCTGTAACTAAGGTGTTGACTTAATGATTTTAACTTGAACATGTTGCTTCCTGCATTGAAAGAAATTTATCCCAACAGCTGTGTTTTAGTCTTTTTATCTACTTCACACACACACAAACCTTTGTCTAAACAGACATACACAAGCCTTTCCTGAGGGTCTACTGACAGGATGCAGTCCCTAGACCCAGCAACAAACTTTGTGGAAAAACAACAGACACACACACACACACACACACACACACACACACACACACACACACACACACACACACACACACACACTTTGTTTTAAATCATTGTGGGGAGTTTCCATAGACTTCTATTGATTCAATACAGATCTAACGATAATTTCTATCCCCTAACCCTACCACTAAACCTAACCCTCACAGAAAACTTTGCATTTTGACATTTTCAAAAAAACATTGTTTAGTATGTTTACTAAGCCATTTCCCTCGTGGGGACCGCTGGCTGGTCTCCACAATGTAGGTGATCTCAGGTTTTACTATGCTTGTGGGAAAATTTGGTCCCCGCAACGTAGGGAATACCTGGACACACACACACACACACACACACACACACACACACACACACACACACATTCACAATAATTAGATCATAGGGTGGCCAGTATGATCTGAAGGCTTTGTTTACATCATCTTCTTGTTTATTTACAAGGTTGGTATTTGTTTTACAATTATTAATATGCATTGATTCATATGGTTCCAGCAACAGTCTTACACCTGACACATTTTGTTTGGTCTCACAATGCCTCTGTCTCACAATAGAGCCCATCAATATTTAATATGTCTAGACAGTCTTATCAGAACTCCTCATCTCAACAGAAAGGAAAGGGTCTACAGCGACTATACTCATTAACTTTGTTTGTGTGTGTGTGTGTGAAAGGGAAAACTAATAGAACTTATAATGCAATACTAATTTAGTTGTTTCTTTGCAATAAACTGCATAATGATCATCCCTGACTGAATCTTCACTGTGAAGTCTTACTCATTTATAGGGATACAGTGGCAACAAAAAGTATATGAACCCTTTGGAATTAACTGCATTTATGTATAAATTTGTCTTAAAATCTGGTTTGATCTTCATCTAAGTTACAATAATGAACAAACACAATCTGTTTTACCTTATAACACAGATTATTGTATTGTTCTTGTACATATCGAATACATCATTCAGCTAAGATATTCATCTGTCCACATTTAGACAAATAGTCTATAAATGGAGATGATTTAGTACTGTGGCTACTCTCTCTAGAAGTGGCCATCCAGCCAAGATGACTCAAAGGGCACACTGCAGAATCCTCAGTGAGGTAAAAAAGAACCCTAGACTGACAGTTAAATACTTGATGGAATCATTGGAACTGGTTAACATCTCTGTTTATGAGTCTACTATACGGAAAACATTAAACAGGTATGGGGTCCATGGCAGGACGCCACGAAGAAAGTCACTGCTTTCCAACAAAAACATTGCTGCGCTCCTGTAGTTTGCCAAAGACTACCTTGACACTCCACAACGCTACTGGGAAAATGTTTTGTGGACTGATGAAACTAAGATTGAATGGTTTGGGAAGAACAAGCAGCGCTACATATGGCGTAAAAAGGTCACCGCATACCAACATGAAAACATCATCCCATGGGTGAAGTACAGTGGAGGGAGTATCATGATTTGGGGCTGCTTTGCTTATTTGGGGCCTGGACCGCTGCCATCATCGTGCGAAAAATGAATTCACAAGTTTATCAAGATATCCTACAGGATAATGTCAGGGTGGCTGTGCACCAGTTGAAGTTCAGTAGAAATGAGTAAATCAATTACAGAATGGCTTCCAAAAAAATAAATAAAATAAAAATAAAATAAAAGAAAATCCACCTTTTGGAGTGGCCCAGTCAGAGACCAGACCTTAACCCAATAGAGATGCAATGGAGAGCACACCAGACATACTAAGGATATAGCTGAGCCATATAATAATTATAATTGTTTGTGTGTTGTTAGCCTAAGCACATTGTGTTTGTCTATACTTGTGACTTTGATGAAGATGAGATCACATTTTATAACCAATTAATGCAGAAAACCAGTTGATTCCAAAGGGTTCATATTATTTTTCTTGCCAATGTAGTTTACCCAAGAATGAAACTTCTGTCATCATGTACTCACCATCATGTCATTCCAAACCCACATAGCTTTCTTCATCTGTAGAATACAAAAGGAAACATTTTGAAGAATGTACCAGCCACTGTTTTCATTATAAAAAAATTTAAGGGGGTGGCTGTCAAGTTCCAAAACGATTAAAAAAAGACTATAAAAGTACCTGTAATGGGGTTCTCAAGAAGGGCAAGGAGGAGGCGGGAATGGGCAGAACAGTCAACATAACTTTAATGACATAAATCAACTTAAACAAACAAAAACGCACAGACACACACACACACACACACAGCGACCGCGTGCATCTCTCTCTCTCTCTCTCGAACTGGCATCTGCGGCTCGTCTTTATCCCCCTTCCGGCTGATTAGAACAATTCAATGCCGGGCGTCCTCACGGCCCGGCCACTCCCTCCTCCTCGTCACAGTACCATAAAAGTTGTCCATATGACTCATGTGCTTTATTCCAAGTCCTCTAAAGTCATACAACAGCTAGGTGATGAACAGACTAAATTTAAGTCTGTCTGCAGCTGTATCCATTCAGGTTTGACATCAATGTGGATTGTTATTGACGATATTGATGATTGCACATCACATGACCGATTGCAGCGCAGTAAGTTTGAATATGCAAATGTGTGAATGATGCACTGTATCAGAGCTACAGCAGAGGGGCAGATAATAAGTGAATATCGATTTAAATTTCAGTCTGTCCATCACACAAAACTATCATATGGCTTCAAAACACATGAAATATAGTAAACAAGTCATACAGACTAATTTTATTAAACTTTTATGGTGCTTATTTAGTCATTTTGAAGTTTTATAGCCCAGATCCCCATTCACTTTCATTATACGGAAAACAGTGGGCAGTATTCTTCAACATTTCTCCTGTAGTATTCCACTGAAGGAAGAAAGTTGTATGAGTTTGGGATGTCATGGGGGTAAGGCGACATCCACAATAATTCGTTTAAGTTTGAAACCTCCATTTTCAGTTTCTGAAAATCATTGTTTTCCAAAGTATGCGGTTATGGAGAGCCTTTTCAAAAGTCCATATATTTTCTGTGAAGGAAAAAGCCATTCCAGTGTGGATGAGAGGTGTAAACATAGCAAAATCAATGTGTTATTAAACAAAAATGGATTAGTGTGGACATGGCCTAAATGATTTAGGAGTTTTTGGGTGAACTATCTATTTAACACCACATTCCTTTTTTGAAGCCAAATTTGAATGAAATATACAGATAAACACACATAGAGACCCAAATAAAGAGGTTTGATCTTGAAAGAATACTTTGAAAAGCAGGGTCAGGGGAGCTGTATGGAGATTCTGGTGTGTGTTTGTGCATATGTATGCTTGAGAGAGAAAAAGAGAGAGAGAGTGAAGTAGCAACATCTCCACAGCAGCGTGATGCTCTGCTCTCCCCAACAGAGGGCATTCTCGGCCATATGGCAATAGGGCTGCAACTAATGATTATTTTGATAATCGATTAATCTAACGATTATTAGAACAATTATTCGACTATTTGGTGATTATTGCAACAATTAATAATTAGCCCTTAACCAATTATTCAGCTTGTGCCCCGACTTAAATGGTTGTATTAAACGTGCTCACTAACAATAAAGAGGACAAAATCATCATTTAAAAATACCTCTAAATGACATTCACTGAATTAAAGGGGGGAAAAAATGCTTTTTATTCAAATTAATTCAGTAAAAAAATTGTTAATATAAGAGTATTTTGTGTATTTTTTTACTTGGTTAGACTTCTGTGAGTGCAGTAAAGACAAAATATACTTATATTCAAGATGTATTCTCTAAAAGCAAGTCTAAATATCTTGTATGCTGCTTCTCAGGTGAATGCATCTTTTTTAAAAGGATTTTTAGATATTTTAAAATATTTGTATTTTTAATATTATATTCAACATTCTCAGATAACAATTTTTTCTTCTGCAGTATTTTCTTCAGCAGCTAAAGAAAAAATATGTTGTTTTAAAGGAGTTTTAGATATTTATATCGGAAAACAAGCCAAAACTAAAACAAATCGTATTTTGTTGCAGTGTATAATGGGGCGAAGACTATCCTCTCTCACCTTTCTGTTCACTTCAATCCATCTTTAACTCACAAAAAAATAAACTCTCTCTTATTAATAAAGATGCGTATTGCCAATTTTCTTCACGATAAGAAATGCATAGTGACATATATTATGATTCAATAAGTCGCGATCCATCACGTTATAATCAAGCTGCATTAAGTGTGCGTGCTCGAGGGATGAGTGTCCCCGCGACAGAGTGTGCATCAGCCGGGTGCAGTTTCAATCTCTCCCCCTTAGATCGGGACACATTGCGCAACTCATAGAAGAGGCGCTGACCGCACAGAGAAATGCTAGTTTCGGAGTTTGTAGTTATTTACATGACCTGCTTCCATATTATTTGAACTTTAATAAAGCTATAACGCATTAAATATAATTAAAGATGTAACGCTGGGGTGTTTCCTTTAAAGACGCTCAACACGCAAGTTTTGTTTCAGCGGAGCGGCAGCTCCAGCTCCACTTATTCCACAACGAGAGTGCATCTGTATTTACTTATTTTGTATTTTTGCATTATAATTCCCTCATACTTTGCGATCTACATCACCTGAAGCTGTGAAAGTTTAGAGTGCATCTGGTGTAATTCTTCCTCTCCTCAGTCAGGCGCGAACTGCAGTGCTGCTCTCGCGTGTCATCATTAGAGTTTAATGTGATCTCATGTTATGTTAAATGAGATCAAACGACTATTCGACAACAAAAATTTTGTTGAAATTTTGACATTGTCGATGATGTCGACTAATTGTTTCAGCCCTATATGATAACAGTGGGTGTGGCATTCAGAATGGACAGAGTGGACTGCCAATCAATGCTTGTGATTAGGACTTCAGATTCGTTATGGTTGGCCGTCATATGCATTCTCACTCTGCTAAACCTCCTTCTCGACTACATCTTTGTCTTTTTCCTCTTGTTCCTTCGACCTACAACTATTAATTCAGTTCTTGATTAATTTCCAAGTGATGGAACGAAAACTCTTACCCTTTAGGCAATTTGCCAGTCTCTCTCTCTCTCTCTCTCTCTCTCTCTCTTTCTCTCTCTCTCTCTCTCTCTCTCTCAAATTCAAATTAAAAGTCAAATGAGCTTTATTGGTATGACTGCATACAATGTACAATGTTGCCAAAGCATTCTGTAATAGTAATACTAAAAATAAATAAATAAATGAACAAACAAATAAATAATTTAAAAAATGTATTACATACTTAAAACAACATTCAGGTAAGCGCAGAGAACAATGAGTAACAGTAACTGCACCCAGTGAGGAAGTGAAGTTTATCCTCTATGTGGTTTCACATACAGTATGTTTTAATTTAACCAAACCCAGTTCGGTTAAAGTGAACCAGAAAGGGAGCCAGCCACAAATTATCTCAGTGCTTTTGGTGTTCACTGTGTAAGCTGATTTAAAAGAGGACCCAGTTCCTTTTTTGGTCCTCTTCACATTAATGTGGTCTTAGATCCCTTGCTGTTCACACCACTGCTCCTTAAGAATTCACACCCCATTGCAGCTAGGACTGTCACGATTATGAAATTTGGCTGACAATAATTTTTCACAAACAATTGCTATTATGATAAGCAATTGTCATACAAATTGTCATACTTCTTAAGGTTCACGTATGCTTATTACAGATAGGCCTACACCTTAAGTAGTGATTTATTGATGTTTAACTTGAAATCATATAATAAATTGGGGCTATATTATTAATTTTAAGGCTTTAAAGAATATTAAATTTTTCATTAAAAATTATTGCACAAGGATATAATTACTTAAAGAGTAATATTTTATATGTTATATCATTTATGAAACCTAGACAACAACGGCAATTATATTACATTATGCAATAGTAATGATGTATATTGTATTTTTGTCCTAAATTCTTCACTCTCTCACATTATGTTAAGGCTCTCCGTTAAAACCTTCAAGCCCTTATTTTGCATGAAGGAAAACATTTGAAATTCTATGTGCATTTAAAAATATGTTTCTTTATCTATCATCTCGAGAGTAATGGAGCAAGCAAGCATCTCCTCCTGCATGTCATTTACATTGTGTGTATGAGCCAAGAACATTTGCCGTTGCGCAAATAAAATTAAAATGAAACTATAAAAATCCTCACTTGTATTTTCGTGGGAGTTTGGCACGAACCTCCGTAGATGGTACGCCCATCAGAGCACTTTAAAGCGGTTCATCTTAGTGCGCTGCTCTGCTCTGAATGCGGCCGGTCCGTTCATTTTAGGTGCTCAAATAATACAACAAGAACGGAATATGAGACACTAAAACACTTCATGGTAATCAATCTGTATTTGCTTAAAATTCCCATATGTGGACAGTAAATTGTGACTGGAATATGAAGTTTGTTAATGCAGCTATGTATGGCAAACCACGAGGTACTTATGTCATAAAATGCAAAGCGGACTGGTACCTCTTCACTTTCACATCGCACAAATCAATTGAACCACAAAAAGACCCACAAACGAACTGTACTCAGACCACCTCCCGAGGTTTGCTTTTGGGTCCTTTTAGGGGGGTCTGAGATCACTTGGGTTGTTCACATATACACATTATACTGCTCTGAGAGCACTTGGAGTGCTCAAACGAACTAGGTGTGTAAACACCCATATGACTCCTTGAGTGCAGTGTGAACACAGTCTGTTCTCTCTGGATCTCCAGCTCTGTCTGTGCTGATCCATCTCTACAGCCAGACTGTGCTTACTCACATGATACTTCTTCAGAAGCTTCCTGTGATGGTAGTCTTTAATTTTGCTCAGATATGGTGCCAGTTTATATTCTGTCTTAATTTTTTGAAAGTAGCTCAATTTGTTTGTTTCTTTGAGTTTGCTATGCCAATAATGGAGGCATTCTTCTTGGGTTGTGTTTGAATGTGAAATGAATGAATGCTGCATTTATATAGCACTTTTTCAGAAGTGCACTCAAAGCACTTTATACAGTGAATGGGACTCTCCTCAACCTCCACCTGGATGATGCAACAGCAGCCATAGTGCACCAGTACACTCACTAGGTATTTGTGGTGAGAAGAGAGTAGAGTTACAGAGCCAATTTATGGATGGGGATTATTAGGAGGCCATGATTGAGAAGGGCCAATATAGGGAATTTGACCAGGACACCTGCATTACACCCCTACTCTTTTTATGAGAGGTGCCCCTGGGATTTTTTTAATAACCACAGAGAGTCAGGACTTCAGTTTAAATTCTCATCTGAAAGACAGTGCCTCTTTACAGTATAGTGTCTCTGTCATTATACTGGGGCATTAGGACCTACACAGACTGCAGGGTGAGCACCCCCTGCTGGCCTACCTAACACCTCTTCCAACAGCAACCTTGGTTTTCCCTAGGTCTTCCATCCAGGTACTGGCCAGGCTCAACCCTGCTTAGTTTCAGTGGGCAACCAGTCTTGAGCTACAGGGTGATATGGCTGCTACCATGTTTATATAAGTTTTGCCTGCCTGAATTGAATTGATGAATTTAGCTGGTGTTTGTCTACTAAATACTGTAAAGGTTCACTCTCTGGGTGTGCTGCTCTTTGTATAAAAGCACAATGATGGTGATATTCTAGGGAAGAGTCTGATAGAATTTACTGGCTCTCTTTTGAATGTCAGTCAAAAGAGGGAATCTGCCCAGTTCTGCCCGACTGCCCAGGTTAGAAGCACTTCTTTGAACTCACAGGATATTTTTACAGAATTCAAGGTGGAAAATTCCAATTGAACTTTTGTCCCAGGATTCATAATTCAGTTTATATTTGGGGCCCCAGATTTCACTGCCATACATAAGTATGGGCTTGATGACACTGTCAAACAATTTCAGCCACAGTTTAATAGGGAGGTTAAATTTAAATAGTGATTTTCTTATACCATAATATGCCCTACAAGCCTTGTTTGTTAGGTCTATTATTGCCAAGTCAAATTGTCCAGAAGCTGAGATAGTCAGACCTAAATAATTGTAACTGGTATCATGGTTAAGAATTGTAAAAACATTTATTTATTTTTTTACTCAAAGAAAAAAAAAATTATTTTGAAAAATTACCACTTTTGACTTGTCCATGTTGACTGGTAAGGCCCAATTACTGCAGTAATTTTCTAGAATTGAGAAGCTTTCACATAATCCCTCTTTGGGAGGTAAGAGCAGCAGCAGGTCGTCTGCGTACAAAAGACATTTGATTTCTCTGTCCTCTAGACTGAGTCCGTGGCTAGAAGAGTTTTGAAGCATTGTGGCCAATTCATTTATGTAAATATTAAATAAAGTTGGGCTTAGGCTGCAGCCTTGATGAACTCCCTTATTCTGTCTGAAATATTCAGTTCATCTGTTGTTTATTTTAATGCAGCATTTGTTGTCTTTGTGCATGTCCTTAATTAAATCATAAACCTTTCCTCCTATTCCACTCTGAATCAGTTTTAGGAACAATCCATCATGCCGATCCGAATCAAAGGCTTTTTTTTTTTTTTTTAAATCAATAAAGCAGCCAAATATTTTTCCTTGTTTTGTTTGGTGGACATGTTTGTGTATAAGTGTGTTCAGTGTGTACATGTGATCAGTTGTTCTCTGTTTTGGTATGAATCCAATTTGACAGTTGTGTAAAGTTTTGTTTTCTTGGAGATATTGGGTTAATCTGTCATTTATAATGCAACAGAAAAGTTTGCTAAGGTTGCTGTTCACTGAAATGCCCCTGTAGTTGTTTGGGTTAAATTTGTCTCCTTGTTTGAAGATTGGAGTGATTTGATTTTATTTCCAATTATCAGGAAAGTGTCCTGATTTTAAGAGCATATTGAATAATTTGAGAATGGACTCATTCAGTTTGGGGCTGCCATTTTTATTTGCAAGATTTTATTTTTTTATTTTTGAGGGATTTTATTTCCTTCAGTGATATGGGGTTGTCCAAATGGTTTAATTTACCCTTTATTGTACATTCCAGATTACATAGTTGGGAATTCAGAATTTTTTGGGTGGGGTTTTGTTCATTTTGTATATAAAAGTTTCCAAAATGTTCTGTCCAGGTGTTTGGGTCACAGATGGGAATTTGTTCTTCTATATTGGACTTATAATAATTTCATCCATACATATACTGTATGAATGAATTTTGATGAACTGCTTCTTCTATTTTGTTGAGCTTTGTTGCCATATGTTCGGCTCTTTTGCTTTTTAGCAGTGACTTGTACTTTTTAAGCATTTGTTGATAGATGGTACATGTTAGTTGATTTGCAGGGTCTCTGTGTTTTTTTTTTTATTTGATAACAATCATAGTTCTTTTCTTAGCATTTGACATTCTTTATCAATCCAGTCAGCTTTTGTGATTTCCTTTTTTCTCCTGTTCAGTTTTATTTTATTCATTGATTTGCTGGCAACTGTGAAAAAAATGTTTTGATGCCAAATTGATACTTTTCTTGTCTTTTCCAAATGTGGATAGGAGAAACGCATCAATCATGTTCTCAGCATAAATGCTGTGGAGTTCAGCTTCATACTGGGCAGGACTGTCTTTTCTCCAGAAGAATCTGGTTGGGAGGGGATATAGTTTAGACTTCTGACCTGAAGATGGTCGAAGACTGGCTGACTTGTTTAGACTAATGACAATGTGACAGTGGTCTGAGAAAGGTAGCTGTGGCATCACTCTGAAGTAATTTGTCTTGTTTTGGTCTAGATCTGTGATGGCATAATCCACTGTGCTACTACCTAAAAAGAGCAGTAGGTTAATCGACCCAGAAAATCACCCTTTGTTCTGCCGTTTACTATGTAGAGACCTATACTTTTACAGAGCTGCAGAACTTGTTTTCCATTTCTGTTTACTGTGTTGTCATACCTCAGACGTGGTTTAGTATGACGTTTGTTTTTATGTATATTTGTATTATTAATAATAAACTTATCTCCAACTGAACTAATATAATCCAGTTCTTTTCCAGTTTTTGCATTCAGATCCCCCATTATTAGGACTGAGCCAAGAGACTGAAACTGAATGATCTGAGATTGTAATGTAGAGAAGATCTCCTCATTATAATAGGGTGACTCATGCGGGGGAATGTAGGTGGCACACAGGTAAGTATCCTCATCTGTACAAATGAGTTCCTTTTACGTTTTAATCCAAATATATGTTCTCCCTTTTGTAGCAGGCTGAATGTAATGGAAAAGATGTTCTTTAAACCAAACAATAATTCCTCCTGAATCTCTTCCATTTTTTAACATGAGGGTGTTTCACTGATGGTATATGTAATTCTCTGTAGTTTAGAGTGTAGGTTTTAGACTCTAATCGACTAATATGAAATATACATAATTAAATGAAGTACCTTAGCATATCAACTGTATAACAAAAAGAGAAGATACAGTAAAATAAATAAATAATAATGAAAATGATTAATTAAGCTGATGCTAATCAACATAATACATTTTCACATATAAGTTTCAGCATGTTTTTTATCTGGCTGAGGTTGCTTGTGTCTGCAATACCTCTTCCTATCACAACAGCAGTGTAGCTGTCTGTCTGTGTGCCGGCATGCTGTCTCACCCTCTCCTCACAGTCAGGGGGTGTGCTCTCAGAGATTTTCAGTGTTACATCCTTGATTGTTTTAGCAAATATTCTCATGCCCTCTCGATGAATGTGGAGACAGTCATATATATGCTTATGAGTGATACGCTGATGATTTGCTATATGTACATTCGGTATGAGTGCACACACATCAGCTATCTTTGCATTAATGACATTGATAATGTTTTGAAGAACGTATCTGCGAGGCAGCAGTGTAGAAATGATGACTTTGGCACCAGGGTAGATTCCTCTTGCTGATTTCGCCACGTTGATGAGAGCTTTGGCGACATCCACACTCCTTGTGCTGAGGTTGTTTGTCCCAGTGTGCAGTATAATATGTGATGGTTTCCCTAAAACATCCTCTCTCAGCAGCTTCAAAGCAGAGTGAGAGGTAGGACACCAGAGATTCCTTACAGTTCTCCCGGGGAACAGTTGTCTCTGGTCCAGGTGGTTGCCGTTAGAGTCACAGAGGATGATGTTGTCTCTTCTGTTCTCTGTTGGATGTTGTTGTGGTCTGTAGATATCTCTGTCTGGTGCTGATGTCTTTTCTCTTGGAATTCTGAGAAGCTTGAGAGACCTGAGAACCTCCTGGGTTGCAGGGGATGGGATGGTATGTGTTTGTGTGTTGACACACTGCTGGTGTTGTGTTGTTTTTCTGATGTGTTCAGGAGTAGAGGTGTTGAGTGTTTCTGTGCTGGCACAATGTTGCTGTTGTTCTGTGGTTGTGATGTGTTCAGTGCTTGTGTGTAGCTGTTGTCTCATCTCCTCCAGTTGTTTCTCCAGCATATTGCTGTGTTGATCTCTCTTGATCAGCTCCTCTCTCACCCTCCTCAGCTCCTCTCGTAGCTCCTGGTTGTTCTCCTCCAGCTGTCTGACAGCAGAGCAGAGCTGTTGAAGTTGTTGTATGATGACGTGGCTGGTCTGGTTTTGGAGCTGGCAGAGGTTGTTGGTAGTTTCCTCTTTAAACAGGAATTAGTCCTGCTTCAGCTCAGTGATATTGTCTCTCAAGGCCATGATCTTTGGAGATGCAGGAGAGACTGGGTGTCTGTGTGCTACAGGAGAGCTTGAGCTGAGAGCTCTGTTTGTGACTATTGTGGAGCAGGTCTCTACACTGCTCTTCACCTCAGGATCCTTTTTTAACTTCTGAACCTCCATTTTAAAGTTCATGAAATTCTTCTGGAATTCATCAAGGCTGGGTTCTGACCCCTGGACCATGACTGTACCATTGTGATGCAAGTATACAGTCAGCTTTGTCTCTTTTTCACCTTCCAGATTGATTTGTCTACCTTTACTGATGCCACCTTTCCTGCTGCAGTTCATGGCAGTTATGAGAGTGCTGTGTCAGGCTGATGGCTGATCAGTGAAGAAGAGCAGGTTTACACTCTGTTAGGTTCTGGTCCACAGTAATCAGACAGCGGCATCTCTGGGTTCTCTCTCAGGATCATCTCTTTCATCTTCTTCTTATCTTTGTTTGATTTAATTTCTGCTGGATATATTATCTCCAGCTCCTCGTCATTTTTGAAAGATGCTACTGCCTTAGGCAGGCCCAAGCTGTGATCGACAGTTTTACATGCCATGAAATGTTAGCTTGGCAAGCAGTTAGCTTGATGTTTAGCTTATTTGTAATTTTTTTATGTGATCTTTAAGTTTCTTAGAGGTCTTACATTAAAAATCTTCTGCCTCTTTTGTTCTTAGTATAGTTTCCAATCATTTAAGTAGTGTTTGAGTCATAAAAAACTTCCATTCTCTGGCAAAAATTAAAGTTACAGCAGGAGCTGAATTTTTTGCTACATTCAGAACTCTCTCTCTCTCTCTCTCTCTCTCTCTCTCTCTCTCTCTCTCTCTCTCTCTCTCTCTCTCTGTTGTTGTGTTATGTTGTTACACTGGACAGGCAGCTGCAGTGGAGCTGATAAGAGCTCCTGACCTTGGCAGATGGAGTGACTCCTAGAGAGAGAAAGAGAGCTAATCATAGAACTTCCTCCTCCAGATAGAGAGAGAGGGAGAGAGAGGTGTAGATTCTGATGTCAACCACAGTGTGGCAGCATCTCAGTGTTTGTAGAGCAGCCTCAGCAATCAGCATAGGAGTGTATACATGTTTATACTACATTGTGGGGGCCAGATATCCCCACAAGGATAGTAAAAATATTAAAACCAGCCAGTGGTCCCCACGAGAAAAATGACTTATTGAACATATTAAACTATGTTTATTTATTTATTTTGAAAATGTAAAAATGCAAAAAGGTTTCTGTGAGGGTTAGGTTTAGGGGTAGGGTTAGGGGATAGAAATTATTGTTAGATCTGTAATTATAAAGAAAATTAAGCCTGTTTTAGGACCAATGAGCAATGTGCAAAATGTGTTATTTACATTGTAAAGTATTTATACAATATTACATTAGTATTTTATTGCTTTTTAATAACCTGATTTAAATAAAAAACATTGTATTTCTGTATTTGTTTATTTTATTTATTTTTGTAAAAAAGAAAAAGAAAAAAAGAAAATTGTATTACAGAAATGAGAGTAATTAAAATCCCTATTGAGAATTATGGGAATTACAACACACACATATATATATATATATATATATATATATATATATATATATATATATATATATATATATAGCAATGACGGGCACAAGCACAACTGGTCCATTTCCACCTGGTGACTTTCGGAAAACAATGCAAGGTGGACACATGCATTTGGCATTTGACATTATTCTAAAAAAATTTAAAGCAATTTGAGTAAATATAAGAAGACTATTTTAAAGTCTGTTATAAGAGCCACACTTCCTGCTGCCAAGTGGTGGCACTTTGACTATGACCCAAAATAGTCAAATCCATGTGATTAGCCCCCAAGACTAAACATACATCTCAATTTTTATCTAAATCACACATTGCACACAGAAGATAAGAGACACTTCCTGTTTCCCATTTTTCAACATTAATTTAATACCTAGCCATGGCAACACCATTCGATATATCAAAATCTGTTCACAATTTTGCATCTTCAATGTCTTGGCATAATGCTTTCTAAATGTGGTGACAGTCTCTTGAATAATCTAGGAGGATTATTTAAAAGTTCAGAGACTGCAAAAATCCAAAATGGCTGACTTCCAGTTGGGTGGACCTAATGATTATAATTATGAAAGTTGTCTGGCTTGATGAGAACTATATATGAACCAATGTTGGTGACTGTAGGTGAAAATGGGGGTGTTACAGAGGCTGTCTTACACATCCATTTTAAAGGGGGTGCTACAGATCCCCCCTACATGCCCATGCATGAACTTTTGCCCAGACCTAATGGCCCATGACTCTGATGTGTGTGCAAAATTTCATAAAATTTTAAGCATGCCAAGTGCCTCAAAAACACCCAAATATAGTAAGAAAGGAATAATAACAATTAATGCATTTCTATGGCAACAATATTTAAGATATCAAATATACCTTTAAAATTTTACATCAGCAGTGTCTTGATATTATTCTAAAGAATTTTTAAGCAATTCACATAAATACAAGAGGGCTATTTCAAAGTCTGTTAAAATTGCCTTCCTGCTGCCAGTTGGTGGCGCTATGACTGTGACTCACAATGGCCACATAAATGTGATCAGCACCCATTACAAAACATGACTTGAACATGAAGCTGAATTTTCATCAAAATCCTACAATGCACACAGAAGTTATAAATCACTTCTTGTTTCACATTTTTGCCCTTAATTTTTTGCCTCGCCATGGCAACAACATTCAAAATATCAAACATTTGTTTGCAATTTAGTATCTTCAATGTCTTGGCATAATATTGCCTAAGTTTGGTGCCAGTCACATGAATCCCCTTGGAGGAGTATTCAAAAGTTCAAGGCCTGCAATTTTCAAAAAATGCACATTCAATCCAAAATGGCTGTTGGGCAGAGCTAATGACTGTAATTTTGAAAATTGTCAGGCTTGATGAGAACAATATATGCAGCAAATTTGGTGACCATAGAAGAAACTGACCACACCACTTTTGACAAAAGGTTGTGCTACAGAGTTCCCCAGCCATACCATGAGTTACCTTTTGCCCAGGCCTAATGGCCGACAACTCTGAAGTGTGTGCAAAATATCATGAAAATTCAAGCATGCAAAGCACCTCAAAAATATGTGAATATACATAGAAAGGAATAATGACATTTAATGTGTTGCCATGGCAACGGTATTTAAGATATCAAGAATGACTTTAGAATTTTAAATCTGCACCGTCTTGACATTATTCTAAAGTTTCTTGAAGCAATTCAGGTAAATATATGAGGGATATTTCAAAGTCTGTTAAAAGTGCCACACATCCTTCCGCCAGTTGGTGGCGCTATGAACGTGACCCACAATAGCCACATCAATGTGATCAGCCTACAAGACCAAACATTTGGCTACATTTTTATGTAAATCACACGATGCACGCAGAAGATATGAGACACTTCCTTTTTCCCATTTTTTTACGTTACTTTATCGCGTCGTCATGGCAACACTGTTCGATATATCAAAAATCAGTTTGCAATTTAGCTTTGTCAATGTCTTGGCATGATGTCGCCCAAATTTGGTACCTGTAACAAATCCCTAGGAGGAGTATTTCAAATTTCAGAGCATGCATTTTTTCAAACAATCCAAAATGGCCGACTTCCTGTTGGGCAGAGCTTATGACTGTCAGCGCGAAAGTTGTCTTGCTTAATGAGATTTATATGTGTACAAAGTTTGGTGATGGTAGCTCAAAAGGGATGTGGTACAAAACCCCCTGAACATACCCATCTTCTAGGTGGCGCTACAGAGCCAAAGCAACTTTGCCAAGCCCTAATGGCTGATGACTCTGATGTGTGTGCAAACTTTCAAGTGTTTTCACACGTTAAGTACCCCAAAAGTACCGAAAACCTTGTAAAGAAGAAGAAGAATTCTTAGAAGAACAATAGGGCCTCCTCACTTTCAGTACTTAGTCCCTAATAATAATCCTTAGATGAACAATAGGGTCTCTGCACTTTTAGTGCCCGGGCCCTAATAATCCTTAGAAGAACAATAGGGTCTCCACACTTTCAGTGCTTGGGCCTTAAACAAGTAAAACATCTGGACGAAATACACTAAAAAAGGAGTTTTGCAGCTTATTAAATTTACTTAATTAAAATGAACTAAAGCAACTCAATTCTAGCACATTTTGTCACAGCTTGATTTCATTGCATTCTAATCATTTACATTCGTAAAATGGAAGTTTAATTAATCAATTTGAGTTGGAACTACATGAATAGTTTTTGTTGTGTTAATGTAGCATGGATGAAACTGGGCTGGGGATTTTTTTATTTTCCAGAATGCTTTGTATGGGACTCGATAGGGAGAGTAAATGTTAAAAAGTGTTATTTTATGTGTTTTTGTGCAAGATGAATATAAAGTGGGATACTTGTTAGTGATTAATGTTTTGTTATGTTGCAATTTAGAAGAGTTTCTTTTATGTTGGAGTTTTGGGGGTTACCATGATGGTGAAGAGTGGAGCTTGAGCTAACGATGAGGACAGGTACATGTTGCACATGAAACTGATTACTTACTTTATTGAGCAAATGCTGCGCTAACCATATCATAGTTACTAAACTACACTCTGTAGTGCTTCCAAACAGCATGTATTTAGCATGCTAACATTAACTTTCACTAGTTTGTACATAAAGAAATAAAATAGGTTAATTTGAGTTACATTGACACATCTAATTTTGTTGGGTTTACCCAATTCAACTAGGTTCTTTCTACAAAAAGTGTTTGTGTTGAGATTACGTAGTATTTCTAAGTGAATTAATACTCATTTCAAACATGTGGAACCACTGTCCACGATTGAATCCATTACAGCCAAAGATATATATATATAATTTTTTTTTTTTTATTATTTTTTATTTTTTTTTTGTGTACAGTAGTGAGATGTAACAAGGTACATTTGTGGAGACAAGGAGGAAATGGGAAATGGGACTTCAACTCAAACAGGTAAACTTTTATTTCCTTAACTCAAAAACATTAATTTAAATGGAACACAGTCAGGGCATGTGTGTGCTAGTCCTCTCTCCCAGTCTCTAGCATAGTTCCTCCTTATTTTGCTCTCCCCATTGCTCACTGCAATCAGAAGCAGGTGTTAGACACATTGTGCTCAGGTTTGTGCACCCTTACTGCTTCTCTCTCTCCAGACATACGCTCCACCATGCCCCCTCATCTCCACATGAGAATTTCTGGGGTAATTGTGCTTTTTGGGGGTAACTGTCATGAAAATATCATAATGTCATAATGCAAGCAACCTTAATGGTCCTAAAAAGGAGCTTCATTCTCCTTATGCAATATATAATTTCCTTTTTTTCCAGCTTTGGGCTGCAATGGGACCTGGACATGAGTTTCACCTACAGTATATAATATCAGGACATTACCTCTCAATTGTGTGATGTCTACATGAGTTTCTGCAAGCCACTTTAAGCTGTGTAGATACGTAAACCATGTAACAATGTACCCCATAATGCTAATAATAATGAACATATTTCTGCTTGTACATTACATCACATCCCTAAACCTGAGGTAATGTCTCATCTCTTCCTTTATGAAGACTTTCTCATTTCCCTTATTAATGTCACCTCCTTTCCTTTGTTTCAGCCAAGAAGACTCTCTCACACACTCTCTCTCTCTCTCTCTCTCTCTCTCTGAGAGGTGCATGCTGGGAGTGCGGGTGTGTGAAAGCAGAGCGTGTTGGCGAGAGCGAGTGTGGAAAACTTTTATGTTTTTCTATATTATCTTTTTTCCCCTCTTTGGCTAATATTAATATTGAGAAAGGTAGTGTTGTGTATTTTTAGCCACGCTCGGTGTGGTTTTTGTTGCGAGCCGGTATGGCATCTGATCCTGCACAAGCAATGCCATACCTGTTCCTTTGTAATGGATGCCAGTGTGTGCCAGAGCCTGGTGTAAGCATGGAGAAATTGCTTGTAGTGGTAGGAGAAACAGTTGGATTTGACAATATTATCTCAGCTTTGTGGCCGTTGTTGTGTTTTGGAAAACTGAGCAGCTAATTAATCTTCTAACTGAGAGTGGTATATGGGTGAGAGAAATGTTTATGCCCGTGACTCCTCTAGCTGCTCCTGCAACAAAAATTACAATTTCCAATGTTCCGCCTTTGTTTCAAATGACACTATTATTAAAGAATTGTTACGATATGGAAAAATCGCAAGTCCCATTAGAATGATCCTGCTAGGATGCAAAAATATGGCACTCAAACATGTACTTTCATTTAGACAACAAGTATTTATGTTTTTGACTTCAAACGAGCGCTCTTTGGAGATTTCTTTTTGTGTTAGTTATGAAGAGAACTCCTACATGGTGTATGCAAGCAGAGATAACATAAAGTGTTTTGAATGTGGTGATTTAGGACACAAACGGTTCTCCTGTCCACACAAAAAAGTGAACAATGAACAACAACCATCTGTTGATATATCTGAAATCCAACCTAATGACAACAGCAATACTGCTACTATGGAAGTTACAGCAGAAAGGCAGAAACAAAGAACAGAGGAGCAAGCTGAAAAGTCTTCAGAGGAGGTGAACGGGCAAGCAAAGGTGAGTGAATGCGCTGCTATTGCAAAGATTATTGAACAAGCTGGATGTAGTTCTACGTTGAGAATACTGAGAAAGTGAATCACATAAAAGTACAGATAGAAGAGAAAGACTCAAGGGATGAGTTGGATGGATTGTCACAATGTACTCATGACAGTATGAGAGATGATGAACAATGGTCAGAAGAGTCTGAGATGTCAAAAGCAATGAAAGGAGACCTTTACACTCAAATTAATGCTTTTCTTGATGAAATGAAAGGCAAAAGTATTGAAATCAGTGATTTTTTTCCCAGAGTTAGGCAAATTTGTTGCGTCTATGATGTGGGCAAGGAGAGTAAGTAGTTAAGAGCTTTCACAGCAGAAACGTTTTAGATTCACATCACTGCAATTTGAAAAGGGGGAAAAAATGGAAAAGAGAGGTCAAAGAGGGGAAAAACTAATTAATCACTATGGTTATGTTCACGGGTGGGATCCCTTAATGTTAATGGGATGAGGGATAGGAAGAAAGGTGACATACTGTTAGAATTTATCAAGTTGAAAAATTTAGATGTGATTTTTTTTTGCAGGAAACCCTCAGTGATATTAATAATGAGATTGATTGGGGACTGTGGTGGAAAAAATATTATATTTTAAGTCATGGAACTAACTTGAGTGCTCCATCAGTTAAAGCAAAAAAAAAAAAAAAAGTTTAAAAAGAAATTGAGCCAGGGAGATCATTAACAGTTAGAGTTGAGATGAATGGTTTTTGTTTTGTTTTTGTCAATATCTATGCACCTAATGGAGGTCCTGATAGAATAAATATCTTTAATCGAATGCAAGATTTTTAAGACAACAACAGGATGGTGATTTAATCATTATGGGGGAGACTTGAACTGTACTCTAGTCTTTTCTGTTGATAGAAATGGAGAGGAACCACATATTTAGTCTTCTACTCTATCTATAATTATTAAAAAATATATATATTTGTCGGACATGTGGAGAGATGTGACGAACTGGCCATGGAGATGGTGTTAGGATCCATGTGCAGGAAGTTTATTAAAAGAGACACAAGCAAACAGATGTAGTTGTAAAGCAGGCAGATAAATCCAATAAGCCAAATAGACAGTCCAACCAGGCAAACAAAACAAAGGGTAATCCAAAAAGCAATGATCATAACATGAATCAATAAACAATGGCAATGGAAAAACGCTCGGTATGGCAGGGTAAACTGGCAATACTTCACAATGAACAATGGAACTGCATGGCTATATATACATGGTGTAAACAGGAAATGAGCAGTGAAGAAATGGGTGAAGATCAGTATTCAGGAGAGGGCTCCTTCTGGTGGTTGGTAGGATGGGTAACAACCTCAGATGTTACAGACATACCCCTCTACGAACAACTCCTGTTGTTCTTCTGTTGAGACGTCCCTTTGGTCGTGGTGCTGGATGATTAGGATGGGCTTGGTGGAACTCTTGGATCAGGGACAGGTCCATTATGTCCTTGACGGCTACACACGATCTCTACTCCTGTCCATAGCCTTCCCAGTCCACCAAGTATTGCAACTGGCTCCCTTGTCGCCTTGTGTCAATGATCTCTCTGACATATAAGATGGTGCTTCATCAACCTCCAATGGAGGCGGAGGCTTGGGATTCGTGATTCCAGGGCCAGATGCCGGGTGGACTGGTTTCAGCAAGGACACATGGAATGAAGGAGAGATGCGGTAATTAGCAGGAAGCTCTAATCGGTAAGTAACGTCTGGGTTACTGGTGTAACCCCTGTTCCCTGATGGAGGGAACGAGACATTGTGTCGATGTAGTGACACTAGAGGTTCGATCTTGAGATCCCCAATCACCTTTGCTTTAAATAGAAAAAGCCAATGAGTATTGGTGAGTGGAATTTGCATGCAACTCTCCGCCCTGGACATACGGGTATAAAAGAAGATAGCATACATCACTCATTCAGATTTATGCTGAGGAGCCGATAAAGAGTCCCGATCATGTCAGTGGCCGGTTCAGCGCTGCGGCAGGAGGGACACAATGTCTTGTTCCCTCCATCAGGGAACAGGGGTTACACCAGTAACCCAGACATTCCCTGTCTGTCACTCACTCGACGTTGTGTCAATGTAGTGACACTAGGGGTTCCTATAGGAAACGCCACAGGCGCTGAACCGTGTCATGAGGTATGGAAGAGTGGACACGGGCAAGCTGCTGCGAGGTGAATTGTCCTGACAAGCCACCGTGAGGGGCTGGAGAGCTCTAGCCAGGCCTCCAGACTCCGCGCCAGCGGCACCAAGGGGATGACTGGATTTATCATGCCCAGGAAGGGTGGTTTGCGGCAAGGCAGAGCAGGCGCCCCACCTGGAAGGCAACCCAGGGGGGATGCGCTGCCCCGCAAGCCCGCAACAGAGGCCAGTGGCTGGGGCGGGTGCGCGGCCCCAGAGACAGCACACTTACCTGTTCGCCAGCCATCTCTCAACGGAGAACGAGGGAATGTGAGGTACTCGCGTCCGACTGGTTGACTGGAAAGAGTTCCAGCGCTTGGCCATCGTGAGCGCAATGACCCAGGGAATGAGGAAACTGCTCTTTTATTTTCCCAGAGGGCACCCGACAATGTTATACTCACCATGCGCCAGCCCAGGGGCGATGGTGGGGGTGGTAGGTTCATCCGGGCCAGACTGGTCAGAGTCAGTCATCTCATCCCTGTGTCACCCATGTCAGGGCCACCTCAAAGCCCGTCTGTGGTTCTTGGGGGTCGGCTGACGGGAGGGTGGAGCCACCTTCCTACGGGAGGATCTTCTTCTCAAAGACCAGCATACAGGCTCCGATGGTATGGGAGCCGGGACCGGCGCCGCAGGAGGATGGCCCTGACGAGAGGCAGACGGGGCGCGGGACTTCGGGGGCCTGAAGGCGACCGAGTCGCGCTGCAGCAAGATATGTTTGATTGCCTCCATCTGCTTCCTCGACAGTGTCGCCAAAAAGCCCCCCTTAGGAGATGGGTGATTCGAGAAAGTGAACATTCTCGGCATCATGCATCTCCGCAAGGTTGAGCCACAGGTGCCGCTCTTGGACCACAGGAGTGGACATCGTCCGGCCCAGGGTGCGCACTGTGACCTTCGTTGCCTGTAGGACAAAGTCGGTCATGGTACGCAGTTCCTGCATAAGCCCTGGGTCGGTTCTACCCTCGTGCAGATCTTTCAACGCCTTAGCCTGGTGGACCTGCAGGATGGCCATGGCATGCACGTCTGAGACGTCAATCTGCACATCTTATCATGTGGCTTGTTGAGCACGTTACTGTGAAGACATAGCACGTGTGGAGGCTCACACCATATCCTTGGCATCCATGCACAACTCACCATGTGCCCCACCGAGAGCGAGAACCACATTATAGTGACCACAAAGAGGTTAACCCAATGTGACTTTACCCACCCTAGCATCCGGGCCAATTGGTTGCTTAAGAAGCCTGACTGGAGTCACTCAGCACTCCCTGGATTCAAACTTGTGACTCCAGGTGTGGTAGTCAGTGTCTTTACTTGCTGAGCTATACTTCACTTCAAAAAACGACTAAAAACACATCTTTTCCATGAGCACTTAACCAGTCATTTAAAAAAAAAAAAAAAAAAGAAATTCTGTTGCACTTTATTCTATTTTGAATACAATTATGATGCTAGTGATACTTTGTAATACAGCACTTCTTATACCACTGTCTCCTAAGATGATTCGCTTATGTTTTCCTCTCTTGTAAGTCGCTTTGGATAAAAGCATCTGCCAAATGAATAAATGTAAATGTAAAATGTAAAATGAGCTACCCAGGCCCCCCATACCTGGATTAAAGTTTCACAAGGGAGAATTAGCGTAGCCAGATTAGATAGATTTTAGAATTATTTAGAAAAGGAGATATTAGAAAAGTGAACAATAATAGGATTATAGCTGCTAACGTCATACCTTGTTGTTTATCAGATCATTTTGTTACGCTTTATATTTCTTTGTCACAAACTCAGATTGGAAATGTAATGTACAAATTTCTATGAGAAATTTAAAATGTTTTGGGGACTTTGGGACTCTCAGAAAAATTATTATGAGAACCTAATACAGTGGTGGGAGATAGGTAAAACACAAATTAGAATTTTTTGTCAACAGTTTACTTTGTTCTCTACCACTAAAATTGATCAGAAAATGAATGAATTATAAAAAGAAATTTCTCAGATTACATATAATATGGTACAGCAATTTGACATCTTAATGGCTGAAAATTTTCATAAGAAAAAGAAGATGCTTGATTCTCTATTACAAGTGCAAGCTAAAGGCGTACTTATATGGTCCCGTTTTTTGGCAATTCAGGATATGGATGCACACACTGCATATTTTTTTAATCTTGAAAAAGTCTCAAAACAACAAAGTGTGATGCATTGTTTGACATCCCCAGATGGGTCTAGGACTTCTGACACAAAAAGATGAGGAACTTGTTAGAGCAACTTCCAACTCTCAGCAAGAAACAATGTACAAGTCTGGATAGTGCTCTTTCCTTTCAAGAATTAACTAAAGCTGTACAACAGATGAAACCTGGGCATGGACCATGGTTTGCCGGTGGACTTTTATAAATGTGCAGAATTATAGGCAAAGACTTTTTTGAAGTCCTACAGAAATGCTATGAAGATCTTCGCAAAAGCTGTCAGTGGGCTGTTCTTACGCTTTTACCAAAAAAAGGAGACTTGAGTCTTATAAAGAACTGGAGGCCTGTTGCATTCTCACAACTGACTATAAACTGTTGGCAAAAGTATTGGCCAATAGGCTGAAATGTGTTTTGGGTGATATTATATACAAAGATCAGTCTTGTTGTATCCTGTAACATGGTTAAAATGGGCAAGGAGGAGGCGGGAACCGGACGAAGCACCAAAGTAATATTTGAATGAAAACTTAAACAAAAAACATAAACACACACACACGGCAGCTGCGTTTGGCTCTCTCTCTCCCAAACTGCCGTATCCGGCTCAGCTTTATCCCTCTCCTCGGCTGATTAGCCCGATTGGGGGCTGGCCATGCGCACTCATGGCCCGGCCCGGCCCCGCCCTCGTCCTCGTCACATATCCCTGATAGAGCTATTTATGATAACATTTTTCTTGTAAGAGATTTAATTGAGTTTTGTAAATTAAATAGAATTAATCTAGGTCTTCTATATTTAAATCAGGAGAAGGCTTTTGATCGAGTAAATCATGGATGTCTGCTCAAAAAACTGAAAGTTTTTGTTTGTAGAAATGTTTTTCTCTCTTGGATTAAGATACTGTATACAAATGCTTCATGTTTAGTAAAAAAATGATGGAGGTTTAAGTCCACCAATTAAATTGGAAAGAGGTATCAGACAGGGGTGTCCTCTGTCTGGTCAACTGTATGCATTAGTAGTGGAACCTCTATTGTGTTTATTTAGAAAGAGCTTGTCTTGTATATGTATAATTGATCATATTCATAATGCAATTAATTTGACTACATATGCAGACATCTTTGTTAAAAATCAAGATGAAATGGACTTTCATCTTTTTATGTTGCAACTTTGCAGATATGGAAGTTTTTTCTGTAGACAGAGTTAACATCTGGGCACTGGAAGAACCTTTGCTTTTTAATCCATTTTAGTCAATTGAATTACTGAATTCGAACACTCTATGGACTAACCTGATAAAAGCAGGTGTTTGAAAAGTTTGCCATCTCAAGACAGAGAATCAAGTGGCTTACAGCAGAAAAGCTTTCCATAAAAACAGATATTAGGTATCTACGAATTCTTCAAAGGTTGCTGGACAAAATTGTAGCTGCTGATGTGGGAGACTGGGAAGAAACTGAAGGGAAATTACTGACTTTTAGAACACCTGAACTTGTATTTTTTTAATCCATTTCAAAGAAAGCTCTTTATACTATTTGTGTCAAGGTTCTCAATGTTGACTCTCGGGATACTTTCTGAGTCAAAATGGACTGGTTTAATTGAGTCAAGCTCTTCCACAAAAGGTAGCTGGTGGTCCCTTTACAAGAAGCCCATTGAAAAAAGAATAGGAGATTTTCAGTGGTGGATTGTACATTGGGCAATAGCCACAAACAGATACATAGCACATCTAAATCCTTTGCAAGCTGATGATTGTGTTTTTGTGGGGTCTCTGAAACGGTCAATCACCTTTTTGTTGAATGTTCACGATTAAGATAACTATTTTGCTTGTTAAAAGATGTAAGCCAACATTTAAGCTTTTTGTACACTGATAGTTTGTTTATATTTGGGCCAAAATATAGTGCTAAAAATAACAAAACATTTTTAATGAACTTCATTGATGGCAAAGCTAGATGGCAATTTGGTTTACTAGAAAAAACAAGATTCTTAATCTAGGTTGGCTAGATCCTGTACACATGTTAAAAGGTTTTATAATGGGACGTTTGCATATTATGAACTGGTTAATGACTCTTTCCCAGGATAAAACATAATCTGCTGCTAAATCTGTACATTCAGCTTTCTCTCCTAGAACATATAAGAATTCTCCTAGAATTCAAACAGTATCTGTTCTATGAGTATAAATTAGGTGTTTCTAATGCTCTCATATTTACTGCACTCAATGAGGAAGTGAAGTTCATCCTCTATGACTCCTTGAGTGCAGTGTGAACACAGTCTGTTCTCTCTGGGTCTCCAGCTCTGTCTGTGCCAACCCATCTCTACAGCCAGTCTATACTCACTCACACGATATTTCGTCAGAAGCTTCCTGTGACGGTAGTCTTTAATTTTGGTCAGATATGGTGCCAGTTTATCGTCTGACTTAATTTTTGAAAGTAGTTCAATTTGTTTGTTTCTTTGAGTTTGCTATGCCAGTAATGGAGGTATTCTTCTTGGGTTGTGTTTTGTGTTTGTATAAGTTTTGTTTGCCTAAATTGAATTGATGAATTGAGCTGGTGTTTGTCTGTTAAATACTGTAAAGGGTAACTCTCTGGGTTTGCTGCTCTGTGTATAAACGCACAGTGATGATGATTTTTTGGGGAAGAGTCTGATAGGTGGAACCAGAAATTACTGGCTCTCTTTTGAATATCAGTTTGAGTCTCTCTCTCTCTCTCTCTCTCTCTCTCTCTCTCTCTCCCTCCCTCCCTCCCTCCTCCTCCTTCTGGGGTAGCCTGTGAATGACAATAGTCTTCTGGTTCAGTGCTTTGATGAGATTTTGTGGTGCAGTCACACACTACTCTGTGTGTGAATTTGTGTTTGGCTTGGTTCATTTCTCTTAGTAATGTCACTCAACTTGCCAGATGTTGGATCAATGTGAAGCATAAAATGCAGCTTTAACTGCAAAGGTTTTAACATTGATGGCTTTGATCAATATTTGTGTTTGCTGTAAAAACACAACCTCAAGGGTTAGTTTCTTTGGCACATATATTAAAAGTCTTTCCCAGATAAAATCTAGGGCAAAGAAAACATTCAATAGAGTGTCACCTTTGAGATCATATTGTATATTTTCATTTCAGTTAGTACATTTTGATAATTGAATTAACATGTATGCAATATGCATTGATCTAAAAATGATAATGTGTAATCAATGTACTATGAATAACTGCATTATGAATGTTATTCATTATGTTAGATATTTAATCATTCATTTATTGATTTAATTATCATTTACTCAGTTTATTAACCAAGGTGCAAATTAATGGAAAAATGCAGCCTGAGGGGGAATTACAGCCTCTTTTTGTCAAACTTTGTATGACCCAAAGGGAGACATGTGTGGGGTTTACTAAAAGGATAATTTAATGTTTTAATAAGAGCAGAACTGGTGTCCAAAAAAGGCAGATGATATATGTGCGTTAATTAGTGCCAGAAATGACATGAAAAACATGCATGTGACAGCCTTTTTTGTTAAACTTTTTATGACTTTAAGGGAGATGTGCATGTGGATATTAATAGGATGACTTAAAGGAATAATGAAAATTTGCTGATTTTGGGTGAACTATTCCTTTAAGGTCAGAGACAGGAACTGCCTGGTGTCCAAAAAAGGCAGATGATATATGTGCGCTAATTAGTGCTAGAAATGAGATGAAACATGTAGGGCATACATACAACTCTCCATTTTTAGGAATATTTGTAACCAACGACTGTAATAAGGGAAATAATTTAATATACTAATCAAATAAATGCAGGAAGTAAGGATAGTTAGTAAATATAAAATATGTAACCATATGAAGTCATTACAGTGTGTTTTATACATAGAAAATGAAATTGTCATGTTTCTGCCATCATTGAAGCAAGTTGGGGGTGACCAGCTAGAAGGGAGACAGCGAAGATGAATCTAGGGAGGCATAAGACGATTTCATTGGATGAAGAGGCCATCACTCAAAGAGATAAGGGGGAACAGAAACTGTATTAAAAAATTCATGATTCTGAAGTGTAATTTTAGATGCTCCATGGACCACCTCGTCTTTGTTACTCTGTAATAAAAGTCTATTTTTGGAATCAGAACTTTGCGCCTCCGAGAAATCTTTGACTCGACTGAGCTTCGATGGCGGTTTTGGGGAATCTGCCACAACATAATTACTTGGTGTTGGACAAGTGGGATTGGAACAGGAGCTTAATGCAGGCTGCTGCATCTGGCTGGCACAAGGCAAGCTACACAAACTGGTGGCCACGTGAGGTAAGCAACTTTGCTTTTAGTATAAATTGTTTGTGTAGTTCGCCACAGGTCTGCCCATAGTGGTAAAAGCATTCTTAAAAAAGCTTCTCCAATTTAAAAAACAGACAAATTTCTGATTCCAAAAGAATTCATTTGCATGCAAAAATTTGTGTTTTACTATTAAGTGGGCCTTGATGGATAACAGTGAAAATGTAAGATTAATTAATGTGTACAAAGTCCTATGGATACCGCTCTATTGAGTAGCGATAAGAAGTCTGCATGGGTAGGCAGGAAAAAAAATGTCCTATGGATACTGCTCTGCTATATTAGCAAGAGATCTGCATGGGTAGGCAGGAAAAGAAAGTCCTACGGATACCGCTCTGCTATATTAGCAATAAAGAGGTCTGCACGGGTAGGAAGGAAAAAAAGTCCTATGGATACCGCTCTATTGCGTACTGATAAGAGGTCTGCATGGGTAGGCAGGGGGGAAAAATTCCTATGGATACCGCTCTGCTATATTAGTGATAAAGAGGTCTGCACGGGTAGGCAGGAAAAGAAAGTCCTACGGATACTGCTCTACATTATTAGAAAGAGGGCTGCACGGGTAGGCAAAAATCCTACTAATAACACTTTTCGTCATGTCGAAGAAGTGAATCGGCGAGAAGGGCTTCTTGGTAGGTCGCCTAAGAGAGGTGGTAGAATAGTTGCATTTTAGAATTTTATTGTATTTTTGAGAGCTCTGTGTTTATAAAGGCCTTGTGTTTGTACAAAATGTCAAAGTTTCTGTGTTTGTGAGAGTGTTTGTATCTGTGTCTGAAAGTGTGTGTGAAGTGACTGTGAAGTGCGATTGTTTGTAAAAGTGTGAATGAGTTCATGAGCCCAGTAGAGTGTATATTTTATGAGCCCTATCAATAATGGGACAGGTGTGAATCAAATTTCACATGATCCCTAAAAATAAAGGGACATGATGAATGGAGTAAATGTTGTCTAATAAAGAAGGTTTGTCTTTTATATGTTGAATGAATGTTGGGAATGAAATCCTATCTCTTGTGAAAATTTGGAAAGGAATTTTCTTTCTAACACAGAGAAAACTAAAAACATTCCGAGATATTGGCTTTGTAGGTTGTTTGGCCATTCTTCAAATGTAGAATTTGTGATCCAGATAGAAAGACTTTGCTGCGTAAATAATGAGAAGTATATTTGTAATTTACAGAAAAGAAAATCTATTTAGGCCTATTCTCAACCTTCCATCAATATATGAGGTAGAAGAGATCTGACCATTAGAGGCAGAGAGGGCACTTAAAAATATTCTGGTTGTATGATAGTGGAGTTAGTACCAATGATAAAAAAATGTATACATGGAAGGGTAAATGTAATACAGTATAAATTGTCAGTAGGTAAAAGAATAAAAACGGTGAGACAACAGAGCTGTAAAACTAAATGTGCATGAAAGCAAAAAGGTAACTCTTAGCTGGCTGGACAAATTTTAGCTTTGGGCTGTTATTTTCATGCCATGAAAGAAGCGTGATATAAGTGTAAGATTAACCAAACTGAGAAAGAGCAGCTGTTGTGATTGTTGGACGTGTGCCAGATCATAACTCCTAAAACTAGACTGTAGCATAGAAGCTTATTTGACTTTATACAGAGAATTTAAACAGTCAAGTGGTAACTGTGCTTAGGGTTAAAGTTCATATCACAGTGACAAGTAAGAATATTTAAATTATAAAGAACTTTAAAGTGATTGAATTCCATTTGGGATATCACATTATCTGGACAAACAATGAAGCTTTGAGTCCAGTGTATTAATTTAAACTAAAGTCAACTAAAAAACTGGATTTTAAACAAAGGTTGTATTGAAGATAAGTGTTGTTATATAACGATAAGGTATAATTATGACAAACACTCCAGTGGAATTACTAGAATCTAGAAATCCACTGTGAAGAGAACTGATTGATAAAATCTCAAAGAAATGGGAAAGAGAAATAAAAAGGGTGATACTGACTAATAAAAAAATTTCCAAAACCAAATTCTATTTTGTAACTTGAGTATGAAAAGCAAACCTTAAATGTGAAAACTTCACATTCATGTGTCTGTTTTATGTTCTGTCTGGTCCAGTTTATGAGAGAATACAATTTTTAACAATATTAAATTAAACACTGTAAAGTCTTATGAAAGAACCCATGATTATTTGTTTTGTTTTTGATTTCCTATGTGTTTAAGTATGTCTGGAGAACAAATTTACATGTAAGTTGCAACTTTATCAGTGTAAACTTGATAAACCAACAAAAATAAGATATGTAGAGTTTATTATTTTGTTAGGGACTGTCTGATGGAGAGACTGAGTGAGATGCTGTTAGTGCCCTGAATAAAAAAGATATCTTAGACCCTATGCTCTGTAAGGAGTGTGAGCAGGAGGGGTTACACCCCGCACTCTGTAAGGAGAGTGAGCGGGAGGGGTATCAACCCGTACTCTGTAAGGTTGGAACGCAAATGTTAGTCTGCAGACTTTGAATGGGAAAACTCATCTCTCTTGGTATCTCCACTCAGACAGGGATGCCCCAAATTTAGGAAAGATAGGTATCAGATTATTTTAGTTTAGATTAGATATTTAATTTTATTTTATTTTCCTGTTTTATATACACAGTGTAGTCATTGGTTGATCATGGGTACACTGAGATCTGCCTTTGAGACTAAAATTAAAGGAAAATAAATTTAAGAATGATTTGGATAAATTTGTGTTCTCTGCAGTTCCAATTTTCTGAAGTTGTGCTCTTAATATCTGGTTCCCTGTCTGTCACTCACGCGAAGTTGTGTCAATGTAGTGACACTAGGGGTTAGATCTTGAGAGCCCCAATCACCTTTGCTTAAAATAAAAAAGGCCAATAAGAATTGCAGAGTGGAATTTGCATGCCACCCTCCGCCCATGGACAAACAGATATAAAAGGAGATGGCGTGCACCACTCATTCAGATTTTTTCTTCGGAGCCAAATGCATGCTTGTGTTCGTCAGCTCACCGCTTGGAATTTACGGTGCATATCAGCGGTCACCCTCGCACGGTTGAGTGTTGTGCTACCCCTGGGCACTTTGGCGGCTGAGTCCGTGGATGCTAAAAGAGTATATTCAAAAGAGTATATTTCCTTCTAAAAGAGCTCGCGCAAACGCTTGGCGTCTTTTTAAAGATGTCCTTCCACGTTTGCGCTACTGGATGTGGCCATTATCTCTCCCCTCCGGACAGCCATGAAATCTGTCTCGAGTGCTTGGGGCACCAGCATGCCGTGGCAGCTTTCGTGGAAGGGTTATGTTCTCATTGCGAGAACATGCCCATCAGAACGTTGAGGTCACAGCTCACTTCCTTCTTCACGACGCAAGGATCCACCGCTGCTGCTCCCCAACCTGGTCCATCCTGGGCTGACACTCAGCCGGCCGGGTCGGCAAGCACCACGGGCGATCTGGATGTGGGTATGTGAGCGTTTTCGCCTGCTCAACCCCTGCGAACCTCCCATCCCCCAGTATTCTCATTCTATCTGGAAGAGCTGTCAAGCAATACAGGCGGTCTGCCTCAGGGCAGATTTAATGTGTCGTTCATGGCTTGCGACGAGGATAAGCTTTCGGTCGCAGCATCGGAGGGTGGGTTTCTGTTATCGGAAGTGGACTAATCTTCTGAGCTCCCGTCCATGGGCAGTAGAGCACAGAATGAGGCGGACACTGAGATGGCAGCCGTGTTTGCAGGCTGTGAACATTGGGCTGAAGTGGAACCCTCCACTCTGCCCTGAGTGTTCGCGGCTGAATGATTGGTTTCTGGGCTCGGAGCGCGACTCACAGCTGCGCCCCACCCCAGTGCCTTTCTTCCCGGAAGTGCACGAGGAGCTAACGAAGTCGTGGAAGGCACCTTTTTTTGCCCATACACGCTTCGCGGGCTTGTCCATCCTAACTACCCTCGACGGTGGAGCGGCTAAGGGATATGTCGAGCTCCCCCAGGTAGAGCACACCATAGAGGTGCAATTAGGTCTGCAGGGCGCAGCCACCTGGCACGACCAACCAAGGCTCCCTTCCAAGGCCTGTAAGTTCTCTTCCTCTTTAACGACGAAGGCTTACAAGGCCGCGGGTCAAGCCGCTTCTGCCCTGCACACCATGGCCATCCTTAAGGTCCACCAGGCCAAGGCGCTGAAAGATCTGCATGAGGGTAGAACCGACCCAGAGCTGATGCAGGAACTGCGTACTGCGACCGACCTCGCCTTATGGGTGATGAAAAAAGTCACAGCACATGCCCTGGGCTGGACGATGTCCACCCTTGTGGTCCAAGAGTGGCACCTGTGGCTCAACCTTGCGGAGATGTGTGATGCCGAGAAAGCCCATCAGTTCTCGACGGTGAGGAAGCAGACCGAGGCAATTAAGCACATCTTGCCGTGCCACAACTCGGCTGCCTTCAGGCCTCCGAAGTCCTGTGCCCCGTCTGCTTCTCGCCAGAGCCGTTCCCCTGTGGTGCCGGCCCCGGCTCCTGTACTATCGGAGCCCATATGCCGGCCTCAATGAAGAAGATCCTCCCACAGGAAGTCGGCTCCACCTGCCCGTCAGCTGGCCCCCAAGAACCCCGGACAGGTGACTAACTCCGACCGGTCTGGCCTGGGTGAACTCTCCAGCCCCACCATCGCCCCTGGGCCAGCGCATGGTAAGTATTATATCACTGGGTGCCCTCTGGGCCTCGGCGCCCACATGGTCAGTATAACGGCAGTTTCCTCATTCCCTGGGTCAGCGCACTCACGATGGCCAGGCGCTGGAAGTCTTTCCGATCAATCAGAGTACCTCCCGTTCCTTCGTTCTCCATCAAGAGACAGCTGGCGAATAGGTAAGTGTGCTGGTCTCTGGGGTCGCTCGCCTGCCCCAGTCACCGGCCACCGTTGCAGGCTTGTGGAGCAACACGTCCCCCCTGGGCTGACTTCCAGGTGGGGCGCCTGCTCTGCCTTTCCACGAACCACCCTGCCTGAGCACGGTAAGTCCAGCCGTCCCCTAGGTGCCACTAGTGCGGTGTCTGAAGGCCTGGTTAGCGCTCTAAAGCCCCTCACTGTGGCTCATCAGGACGATTTGCCTCGGCTACGCAATCCAGTTTGCCAGATGCCGGCCCAGGTTCAGTGGCATACTCTCCACTATGGTGCGGGGCGAGGGTGTTTCCGTCCTCCGGGCAGAGGTTGCCACCATTCTGTCGAAGGGAGCAATAGAGCCCATCCCCATATCTGAGTTGTGCAAGGGCTTTTACAGCCCTTATTTTATCATGCCCAAGAGAGGGGGAGGTTTGCGCCCAATCTTGTATCTGCATGCTTTGAACAAAGCCTTACACAGTCTTCCGTTCAAGATGTTAATGCAGAAGCGCTTCCTGGCATCAGTACGACATCAGGATTGGTTCGCGGCCATCGACCTGAAGGACGTGTACTTTCACGTATCGATCTTCCTCGACACAGACCCTTTCCTCAGTTTGCCTTCGAGGGACGAGCATACCAATACAAGGTCCTCCCCTTCGGTCTGTCCCTGTCCCCTCACATCTTTACCAAGGTCGCAGAGGTTGCCCTGGCCCCGCTGAGGGAGAAGGGCATTCGCATTCTCAATTATCTTGATGACTGGCTAATCCTAGCTCACTTGCAAGATCTATTGTGTGCGCACAGGGACCTTGTGCTTCAGCACCTTGACCAACTAGGGCTTCAGGTCAACTGGGAGAAGAGCAAGCTCTCCCCTGTGCAGAGCATCTTTTTTCTCTGTATGGAGTTGGACTCGGTCACTCTCAAGGCACGTCTTACGACCAAATGTGCTCAGTCAGTGCTGACCTGCCTGAAGACCTTCAGGCAGAATGTAGCAGTGCCAGTGAAACAATTTCAGAGGCTCCTGGGAAATATTCCATCCTCAGTGGCTGTTCTCTCCCTCGTTTTGATGCATATGAGACCATTTCAGCACTGAATACAGACTCGAGTCCCGAGGTGGGCATGGTGCCACGGCACCCGATGTGTGACCATCACACCACAGTGCCATCAGACTTTCAGCCCTTGGTCGGAACTGGCATTTCTACCGGCAGGTGTTCCCCTAGAGCAGGTCTCAAGGCGCATCGTGGTTACAACAGATGCCTCGAACTTGGGCTGGGGTGCTGTGTGCAATGGGCAGGCAGTCTTGGGGCTCTGGACAGGGCCCCGACTCCTTTGGCAGAGCGTCAACTGCTTAGTGTTGCTGGCGGTATTGCTGGCCCTGTGGAGGCTTTAGCCATTGATTCAGGGCAAGCATGTGTTGGTCCAGACTGACAACACAGTGACCATAGCATACATAAACCACCAAGGTGGCGTACGCTCGCATCGCATCTTGCAACTCGCCCACCACCTCCTCCTCTGGAGTCAGCAGACGTTGAAGTTGCTGCGAGCCACTCACCTTCCAGGCATCCTCAACCGTGCAGCGGACGCACTCATATGGCAGGTAACACTCCGTGGGGAGTGGGGAATCCACCCCCATGTAGTCCAGCTGAGTTGATAGAGATTCGAGGAGGCGCAGGTAGACCTGTTCACCTCCCAAAATGTCTCTCACTGCCCCTTTGGTACTCCCTGTCCAAGGCTCCCCTTGGCATGGGTGCCTTGGCGCACAGCTGGCCTCGGGGGTTGCGCAAGTATACGTCTCCTCCAGTGAGCCTTATTGCACAGACTCTGTGCAAAGTCAGGGAGGATGAGCAGCAAGTTCTGTTTGTTGCGCCGTACTGGCCCAACCGGACTTGGTTCTTGGATCTGATGCTCCTGGTAGTAGCACCTCCCTGGCACATTCCCCTGAGGCAGGACCTTCTCACTCAGGGGCAGGGCACGCTCCAGCACCCATGGCCAGACCTCTGGAATCTCCACGTCTGGCTTACCACCTCTTGCGTGTCTTCCGCCAGAGGTGGTAAGCACGATCACTCAGGCCACTCTACGAGGTGGCTGTATGCCTTGAAGTGGCATCTCTTTGCGAACTGGTGTTCTTCCCATGGGGAAGACCCACAGAGATGTGCCGTCGGGTCTGTGCTGTCTTTCCTTCAGGAAGGGCTGGAGAGATGGATGTCTCCCTCTACCCTGAAAGTGTACATGGCTGTCATAGCAGCTTACCACGACACACTGGATGGGAGGCCCTCATGACAGCATGATTTGATCAAAAGGTTCCTCAAGGGCACAAGGAGGTTGAATCCTCCTAGACCGTGCCTGATTCCCTCTTGGGATCTCTCTGTGGTCCTACCTGCCCTAAAGAGAGCCCCCTTTGAGCCCCTGGAGCAGGCCGAGCTCAGCTCTTTGTCTCTGAAGATGGCCCTCCTGGTGATGTTCACTTCCATCAAGAGGGTGGGGGACCTGCAGGCGCTCTCTGCTACCAGTGAATGCCTGGAGTTCGGGCTGGCACACTCTCACGTGATCTTGAGACCCCGGCCTGGTTACGTGCCCACAGTTCCCACCACTCCTTTTTCAGGACCAGGTGGTGAACTGCAAGCACTTCCTTCAGAGGAGGAAGACCCAGCCTTGTCGTTGCTGTGTCCAGTTCACGCTCTGCAAATCTATCTGGACTGCACACAGAGCTTTAGATGATCGGAGCAGCTCTTTGTCTGTTTTGGAGGACAGCAGAAGGGGAAAGCTGTCTCAAAGCAGAGGCTAGCCCTTCAGATTGTGGATACCATTTCTCTTGCAAACCAATCTCAGGACTTGCTGTGCCCCTTGGGAGTCCGGGCGCACTCCACTAGAGGTGTTGCGTCCTCCTGGGCACTGGCAAGGGGGGCCTCTCTAGCAGACATATGCAGAGCTGTGGGTTGGGCTACACCCAATACCTTTGCAAGGTTTTATAACATATGCATAGACCCAGTTTCGAGTTACCCAGTGTTACACGGTAACATCAGGTAGACAGGGCGGCCAGTTGGGTGTACCGCTTGCATTGCGCCTTTCCCCTTTTTTCAAAGGTGATAGTGTGCACCTTTTTGTCCACAACAGTTCCCTGTGTCTGGTGAACCCCGGACACCTCTTTAATTCTTAAGCACTGTTTGGTGATGAACTCGGTAGAGGAGTAACGACACCAGGCCATGTCTCTGATCACTACTTTGTTCAATTCAACATGACTCTCCCATCTACATTAAAACAGACTCCACCTTTGGTTTCCTTTCGCCGTAACCTCTGTTCTCTTTCACCCTCTCGCCTTTCCACTGCTGTCTCTACCTCTCTCCCCACACTAAATGTATTTTCCACGCTTGATGTAAACACTGCCACAGACACACCAAGCTCTACTTTAACAACCTGTCTAGACAACATCTGTCCTCTCTCCTCTTGGCCAGCATGTACTACACCACCCAGCCCCTGGCTGCCTGACGTCCTTCGTGAACATTGGACTGACCTCAGGGCAGCTGAGAGGAGATGGCAGAAATCTAAAGATCCAACAGATCTAGGTAAGTATCAGTCTCTGCTTGCAACTTTTTCAGATAACGTTAAATCTGCAAAAACCTCCTATTACCAGAACAAGGTCAACAGCACCACAGACACTCGCAGCTTGTTTAGAACATTCAATACACTTCTCTGCCCTCCCCCACCACCACCTGCCACATCACTGACAGCAGATGTATTCGCCACATTTTTTACTAATAATGTTAAAACCATCAGCAATACATTCTCAGCACCACACCCTGTCAAACTCCTGTCTCTTGTATGCAACTCTTCTGTCTCTATGTTCTCTCCTCTGACTGACACTGAGGTCTCTAAACTCCTCCTCTCCAACCACCCCACCACCTGTTCCCATGACCCCATTCCTTCTCACCTTCTCCAGGCCATCTCTCCGTCCATCCTACCTGCACTCACACACATAATTAACACATCTCTACTTACAGGCACTTTTCCCACTACATTTAAACAGGCTCGAGTAACCCCGCTGCTGAAGAAACCTGCACTTAACCCCACAGAAATAGAACACTACAGACCAGTCTCTCTCATCCCATTCATGGCAAAAACACTTGAAAGGGCAGTTTTCAATCAAATCTCTGCCTATCTTACACAGAACAAGCTGCTGGATGACAATCAGTCAGGCTTCAAAAGTGGACACTCCACCGAGACTGCCCTGCAGCCTGTCACTGAGTCACTGAGACAGGCGAAAGCTGAATCCAGATCATCCGTCCTGATTCTGCTGGACATTTCTGCAGCCTTTGACACAGTCAATCATCAGATCTTACTCTCCACCCTCTCCTCACTGGGCATCACAGGAACTGTGCTTGACTGGTTTAAATTCTATCTCTCAGGTAGGTCCTTCAAGGTAGCCTGGAGAGGTGAGGTATCCAAGCCATATCAGCTACTTACTGGGGTACCTCAGGTTTCAGTGCTTGGGCCACTTCTCTTCTCTATATACACAAAATCACTAGGACCCATCATTCAGGCACATGGTTTCTCTTACCACTGCTACGCTGATGACACGCAACTCTACTTGTATTTCCAGCCCAACCACAACACAGTGACTGCTCGAATCTCTGCCTGCCTGGCAGACATCTCGGCCTGGATGAAGGAACACCACCTGCAACTCAACCCAGCCAAGACTGAACTCCTTGTCTTTCCAGCCAACCCTGCTGTTGAACACAACATCACCATACAGCTGGGTGCAAATACAGTAACACCTTCCAAAACGGTCATAAATATAAGGGTAACCATCGATAACAAACTAAATTTCACAGACCACATCTCAAAGACTGCAAGATCATGTAGATTTACACTCTACAATATCAGGAAGATAAGACCCTTCCTCTCTGAACATGCCACACAACTGCTTGTTCAGTCACTTGTCATAACAAGACTGGACTACTGTAACGCCCTCACTGCAGGCCTCCCTACATGTGCAATTAGACCCCTGCAAATTATCCAGAATGCAGCAGCATGTCTGGTCTTTAATGAACCAAAGATAGTGCATGTTACACCACTATTTGTCTCTCTCCACTAGCTGCCGGCTGATGCACGTATCAAATTCAAGGCTTTGATGCTGGCATACAGAACAGTCACTGGGTCTGCTCCAGCATACCTAAAATCATTTCTGCAGAGCTACGCGCCCACTAGAAGCCTGCGGTCGGTTAAGGAACGTAGCCTTGTTATACCAACACAAAGAGGCACCAAAACACTTTCCCGGACTTTCAGCTTCATCATACCACATTGGTTAAATGACCTTCCCAACTCCATCTGTGAAGCTGACTCACTCTCTATCTTCAAAAAACGACTAAAAACACATATTTTCCATGAGCACTTAACCAGTCACAAAAAAAAAAAAAAAAGAAAAAAAAATTCTTGTTGCACTTTAATCTGTTTTGAGTACTATTCTGATGCTAGTGAAACTTTGTAATATGGCACTTTTCATACCACTGTCTCCTTAAAATTATTCACTTATATTTTCCTCTTTCGTAAGTCACTTTGGATAAAAGCATCTGCCAAATGAATAAATGTAAATGTAAATGTACTCGTGGTATGCCCCTTTTCAGCTAGGACTTAGTGCTCCATGCGTGGTGATTCCCCCTTTGTAATCCCGTATGATGAATTTCCACTGTTCGGTTTCCCCTTAGGTGAACCCTGTGTTTCCCCTCGGCAGAGCTTTCTCTGCCTTGGCCACTGTGGCTGCGTACCCTCTCTGTAGATAGGGTCCACCGGTGGTATCATTCCATATGTGAACTTCCCCGTTGGTAAGTCCATGTAAGGTATTCTCCACATGTTAACCTCCCTCCGGTAGGATGTGGTCTCCATAGTGCTCTCCTTCCTGGAGAGGAAAGAGCACTTCCCAGCACTATTCTAGAAAGTGCTCAGCTGGAAATTGCTCAAAAGCAAATCAGGAAAGGCACTTCCTCCTCCCGCCCCCCCCCCCCCCCCCAACGGGACTAGGGAGACGCCTTACCTAACTCGCTGGAAGGTCATGATGTGGTTGAGCGCTTGCTGCGAGGCACACAGCAGCTTGCCCATGTCCACTCTTCCATACATCATGACACGGTTCAACTTCTGCGGCATTCCTATAGGAACCTCTAGTGTCACTACATCGACACAACATTGAGTGAGTGACAGACAGGGAATGTCTTGGTTATTGATGTAACCTCTGTTCCCTGATGGAGGGAACGAGACGTTGTGTCCCTCCTGCCGTGGTGCTGAACCGGCCGCTGACTTGGCCGGGACTCTCTATAGGCTCCTCTGCATAAATCTGAATGAGTGGTGCATGCCAACTCCTTTTATATCCGTATGTCTGAGGGTGGAGAGTGGCATGCAGATTCCACTTGCCAATTCTCATTGGGCTTTTCTATTTTAAGGAAAGGTGATTGTGGCTCTCAAGATTGAACCCCTAGTGTCACTACATTGACACAACTTCTCATTCCCTCCATCAGTCAACAGAGGTTACATCAGTAACCAAAACGTTTTCTGATCTTTATGTGTGGCAGACATGCCAACATTTTGATGATTTTTTCTTAGGTTTGATCAGTGACCAATCATGATCAACCAAAAATTGGTCATTGGTAGTAAGTGAAACCTATGGAGAAACGTTAAGATTAAATTGAACATCATAACTTCCTCAACTATGAATGTTAATAACTTCATATTCATGCGTCTATTCTGTGTGTCTTTGATACTAACTATGTTTTACCCTTTCTTTTGTCATCATTATGTGAATGTTGTTTCACTAACTCATTCTGGAACCAGTCTCTCACCACTGCAGATGGCTGGGCCAGATGATTTATTGAAGTTGCTAATACTGAAGGAGGAAGTCTGGAGAAAAAGAAGACTGAAAATGATGTGGGCTTTTATCCGACTGATCCTCCCACTCTCATTACTGCTGGTAATCATTACTGATTTGCCATTTCAAATGTGGATTCAAATTTCTCTGGATAAGTTGATTTCAGTCTTATACCACCAATGATTTTCCAGACTGCCATCCATGGGTTCAAAACCCATGTCTAAATTGTTCTGAGGGTCTAAATTTAAATCCAGCATCTAACCACTGACTTATTGATTTGAGGAGTAAATATTACAAACTTGATGGCAAAGTTAGTGTTACCTATTGGATTGGTTACTCCCCCAAATTTTTCAGAGAGCACCCTCACTTTAAATAAAGGTTAGTGGGTGCTACAAAGAAGGATTGGGTGTCTTTTTCTAGTATTAATATTTCTATTTTGAGATTACTCCATAAAAGTCTCACTTTAGAGGCATACAGTTTCTGCACTGTGATGTTTGGTTCTGCTATTTAACTGAACAATTTGTCAGGAAATGCTGATAAGTATAAGAGAATAATAACTGAAAAATCTTATTGCTAAATGATGCTGAAACATTTGGATATAAAAAATAGAGAGGATAATAAAAGGTTCAAGCAACTGTTCTAATAAAAAGTTGACTCTTCTCATCATATAAGAGACATGAGAAATTAAAAGGAGGTAGTGTATTTTACTGATCAGTTATTTCAAAACACAAGAAAAGAGATGTGTTTGAATTTCTATTGCGCCTCTTTACTAATTTATTCTGTTTAAACATTTACTTACTTTTCTGTTAGTTTAAAAAGGTGATTTATGTTGTTTCATTAGATAGAATGGAAGTTCCTTCTCCTGAAAGAGAGTAAGGAAAGGGTGAAAGTAATCATAAGAGAGTTATTCGACTTAAAAAAAAAAGAAAAAAAGAGGGGATTATATTAATAATAAGATGACAAGACTACAAGATAGGTGTTGAAAATGTAAAGCTCTGCTTGAACAGAAGGCTAAAGTAAGTTGTACTGAATGTAAAGACAATGTCAAAAAAGAAAGGCAAAGTTTGTTTTATTAAAGATTTGAAGGTCCTACAGTGTATGTTGTTTGAATGGACAAAAGAACGTAGGGGATGATATAAGTAGGTTGAAAGTTCTGGAAGAGATTTTCTTGAAGATGGTTTAAGATGGGAAAGTTTGAAAAAAAAAAAAAAAAAACTTTGAAGATGCTTTGTGAGAAAAGCAGTTAATATAATGAATTATTATAATTATCACTATTTTCACTGTTGAAGAATAACTTAAATATATTTTTGTGAGATTCTAAAATGAAAAGGAGGAATAACTGTAACAAGATTAGAAACAGCATGAGGGAGTGGAGTGTCCCCCTCTGAATTCCTCCCCTGCCCTACTCTCTCTCACACTCTCAGTTTAAGTTTGATAAGTGTCTGCTTGAAACAGAAACACGAGCAGATTTTGAAGTGTGCTAAAGGCACATCTCTAAATTGTTTTATTTTGTTTTATATGGAAAATGATGTGACTTGACAATAATGTTAGATACAGTGATATGAAGGAGTGGTTCAAACAGCTTTCCTCATCATGATTAAAAATTGTATACATTCAGAGGGCAATTTGAAGTTAAGGGTTTATACTAAAGACAAGCGATTCAGTTGAAAGTTGATCTGACACACTTAATGTAGGTTCAAAACAGTCTAGAGACTATTATTCAATTAAGGTGGTTTTAAAATTAAGCTTCCTAGAAGCTTGAAAGAGGCTACCCGTTATTTTGTTTTGTTCTGATGTTAGTCCCCACTGTGATACAGGACTTTTGTGACGTTTGCTAAAGTAGCAGAAATACAACCTTAAGGGAAATTAAAGATCTGTAAATGAGTTCAATTTTAGCATTCTTATTTCACTTTTAATTTGGACAATTTTAATAGATTGTTGAATTTTGAATAATGCTTTGTGAATTTAACCATGTTTTGAACTGTCTCCATATTTAAACAGTTGTAGATGGTTCCACTGGCTGTGACGGTTCTCAAGTGATACTCCCAACAAAAGAAAATATCTGTTTACTGATACCAAATTATTAAGGATTGGCTAATAGGATTGAGTGGTATCTCGATCAGTGGCAAGAGGTGATGACCCAATGACGGGTAAGACTCTCCAATTGCAAAACGGGGGGGCAACCTAAGGCAGGGCATCACCGCCCTGGAAACCTGCCCAATAAGGTGTTATATGGGTTTAGGAAGTGGATGGATGCTTTTAGGTCAGAAGCATCAAAAGGGAGGTCTAGAAGAAACCTGCCTGAAAATTGTGAGTTCCCCTCAACCCGACTGCATTTTAATAACCGCTTTACTAAAACAGCTTATCACAGCGTTAAATACCAAGCATTCTGTCACTGGGTACCATCAGGGTACCATACCCTGTGTAGAAGATTATTTATAGATTGGTTTTGGGAGTAAATGTTTGAGAGCTGTTGCAGACAAAGGAGTGCCTGACTTATTAAAGAAGTATTAAACAAACCTGGGAATGCTTGTATGATGAATAATTAAGATTGAAAGATGATTTATTACTTTTATTTCTTTTACTTATGCTTTTATTGAACTCATGTACATTTTAATAGTAATGAGGAATGGAAAAAAAGAAAATATGGTGGTGACTAAAGATTTAGAGGAGATTGAGGGAGACATGATCGTTTACTCCTCTCTTGTTAATTGAGACGTTTGGTCCTGATGCTCCACAGGAGTGCTGTTCCATGATCTGGTCATTGATAAGAGAGACCTAAAATTGGTCAATAGAAAGTGATGGGTGAAGTGACTGGATTGTGAAGTAGCACTCTTGAATTAGGTTAATGGGACTATGTAAGTCCCAATGGGAGGAATATATTGTATATTTTCATTTAATCATTCAGTTAGTCCATTTTGATGACTGAATTAACATGATCTAAAAATGATAATGTGAAATCAATGTACTACGAATAACTGCATTATGAATGTTATTCAGTAAGATATTTAATCATTCATTTATTGATTTAATTATAATTTACTCAGTTTAATAATCAAGGTGCAAATTAATGGAAAAATGCAGCTTGAGGGGGAATTACAGCCTCTTTTTGTCAAACTTTGTATTACCGAAAGGGAGACGTGTGTGGGGATACTAAAAGGATAATTTTATGTTTTAATAAGAGCAGAGCTGGTGTCCAAAAAAGGCAGATGATATATGTGCGTTAATTAGTGCTAGAAATGACATGAAACACATATATGTGGACAGCCTTTATTTGTTAAACTTTATATGACTTTAAGGGAGATGTGCATGTGGATATTAAAAGGATGACTTAAGGTCAGAGACAGGTGTAGTGGGTGGCATGCACGTAGTATGGGTAGCACATGTGATGGCACCCGGGCTGCAAAGGGTTTGGGCCAATCATAAGATAACCAGGTACGTGAAGGAGGCAAAATGTACACATACACACTCAACAACTAACTTTTGTGAAATAACTGATTTGTAATGATTAACTTGAACAACAAACTTCACAGATAAAACAATAGACAGTACAACAAATAAATCTTAAATAAAATACAATAAACACAATTAGAGAATTAAATTCAATGTTCTTTCCTTCAAATTGTTAATTTAATCTAATTACGCCTGTTAGTTTATTTGAAGCTAATAAAATGTTTTAACGATTTTAATTCCTATTTTGGTACTCAATTTAAATGTTTTATAACTCTTTTTCCAAATAACCTCAATAAAATGTAATTGAAACCAAAGAAATAAAATTACAGTTACCTATTAATTACCTATACAATTCAAATAAACAATTATGCAATTAAACAAACAATAATCAATCAACTGAATTACCAAATGTACTAAATTCAGAGTAAATGTCCAGATTCCAAATACCTCGACCTTTTCGTTGTCGAATGAATTCAAAGTAGAGATGAACTGAAGATTATTCGGAAAATCCACGAACAGAAGATATTCACAGTTCAAATAAGACTCTTGGGTTTTTGGCTTGCCATCAAACTTTCCAGAAAGTTCGTGCAGAAACATCCACGATGAAATGTTCACTATCCTCGTTGAAAACGTGGTCCAACTCGAACAAAACACATACAGTATATACAAAAACTGGCCTACACAAAGCAGGAAAACTTTTTCCTAACATTTCAGACAATTATTTTAACTTTCTTAACTTACAATACATGCATTAGCTTTAGCACTAAATGCTATGCCTCGTGGTAGCATTTACACAACACAGGCTCTCAACTAAGTTTACGTTTCTGACTCTCATCTATATTTAGAATAAAAGATTAAACTTACCGATTTCCTCGATAATTAACTAAATTTGTTCTTTTCCAGTTTTTATCTGGATGAACAGTGAAATAAATGACTTCATCACTCAGCTTTATCTCGACTGGACATCAAGATTCACTCTCAGGTAAATATTTTTCTTTTTTTCTAGAGCTTTAGTTTAAGATTAAACTAATCTTTTCTATTTTTCAGACTTTTGCTGCTATAAATTCCTAACAGCGCAGTTGATCGGCATCTCGTTGCTCTTCGCTTCTTCATCTGTTCTGTGTCTGCCTGCGTTAACTCTAGGGTGGAGTCAGCGGCTACAGCAAGATTGGCTGATTGGATGAATCACATTTGCAGCGCTGATCCAGACTCTTATTGGTCAAGTTTATCTGCAATATATTTTACATATATGTAAGTATTAATAATAAATATACAGTTTTGCATATTTCTCTTTGGTTTTCATTCTGTTTCTAGTTACTTGTCTTTAGTTTCTTCACATATTTTAGTTAAATATGCACTTTAGTTAGTTTTAAGCTTATAACTTAGAATACAATTTACTCTGATTTTACATCTGGGTTACACAGGAACTGCCTGGTGTCCAAAAAATGCAGATGATATATATGCGCTAATTAGTGCTAGAAATTAGATGAAACATGAATGTGGACAGACATACAACTTTCCATTTTTAGGAATATGTGTAACCAATGACTGTAATAAGGGAAATCATTATACTAATCAAATTAATGCAGGAAGTAAGGATAGTTAGTCAATATAAAATATGTCACCATATGAAGTCATTATAGTGTGTTTTATACATAGAAAATGAAATAGTCATGCTTTTGCCATCATTGAAGCAAGTTGGGGCAAGGGTGACCAGCTAGAAGGGAGACAGCGAAGATGAATCTAGGGAGGCATAAGACGACTTCATTGGATGAAGAGGCCATCACTCAAAGAGATAAGGGGGAACAGAAACTGTATAAAAAAATTAATGATTCTGAAGTGTAATTTTAGATGCTCTATGGACAACCTCGGCTTTGTTACTCTGTAATAAAAGTCTATTTTTGGAATCAGAACTTTGCGCCTCCGAGAAATCTTTGACTCGTCTGAGCTTCGATGGTGGTTTTGGGGAATCTGCCACGACAATCATTATACAGTTAAGCAAATAGCTTCAGTTTTTTTAAAGACTTCTGTAATAGTATTCACTGTAAATCCTCAAATATTTGTATTTATATAATGCAATTTCACCTTTGAAGTGATACTATATTCTGTTGTTAAAGGTGAAGAGTGTAATGTTTCGTTGTTAATACTTTATCCTATTACAGCTAAATGTCCATATTCAAATGTACAGTAAGTTAGCCATTTAAAGGTTGATTCCCACAAAAAGTGCAGACACTGTGTCTCTATGGCACTATCAAAACATTGTATTTGATCATCTAGACCAGCCCAACACTGCAACATTGGTTCAACCAATGATGTGAGTTTGGGGTGGGACAATCTCTTTGTCCAACTATTGGAAAATGACATCAAGCAATGTTCAAGGCTATAAAACATTCACACACAAAAAAAAAGCTACATCTGCACTTGCTAATTAAAAAATGGCACATCACAAATGCCATAGTTTTCCCGAGTTGAGAAAAAAACGAAACCAGCCTAACAACAAAGAAGTAAATGTATGCTATACATTGTGCACAACAATGGTTTCAAATATGATCAAAGACAACCAATCCATGACATTCATTGTTAACTATTTTCAATGATTTTAAATCAGTTTTATTGAGTAGTTGTAGCAGCCATACCAAAATTCATAAAAATGTCTTTGACAGTACTCATTCATTTACAGTGGCTGTTTCGAAAAGACTGCACAGGAAACACGGCTATATAAAAATGTCATTTTGTGTCCCAGACTCTGTGCTTCCTTGGGAGTCTTTGGAAGCTTCATGAGTGCTATTTGCATTGGAAAAGCATCTAATTGCTTATTGGACATTCAGCTTTCAATCAGTGTATTTTTGTTCTGCCTGAAATCATGATGATTGGTTTGATGATTTCACGATCTCAAATGGGTGGGACTCCGCAACAACGACTAATTTCAATGGCGATGTACATGATTGACAGCGAATAAAATGTAAAGGCATAGCTGTCGGATTAAGCAGTGGTACAGTAGGTTACAGATATAGAACTTTTAGATCTTTCCAGTCTGACTTAAAATGTTTATTTGAACTCCCATAACCCTATCTTTTGCCTATTGGTATTTGTAATTTTTGCAAATTGAGCTTGGTCTATATTATACTACTGTAGTATATTATACTAACAAATATAAGTGGCAAAAGCCCAAAAAATAACTGATTGTGTTCAGAAAATACATGCAAGCCACATGGCTTCTCTTTAATACATTTAAAATGCTGAATTTTCTGTACAGTATGTGGGTGTGTGTGCGTTCCCTGCTGTAGTCTCTCACACGCTGAGATGGTTTAACTGGAAGACACATTTGATGAAACAGCAGCAGCAATTCTGGGCAGAACCCCCTTACAGCTCGCTTGAGTAATTAAACTAAATGAATTAAAAAGGCAAATGAAAACACAAAATGAAATAAATAAGGGAGCAATAACGGCCAATCAATAAGTTGAGAGTGCTGAGTGCAAAAGTCCAAAGAGTGCACGTGTAGGCATGTGTGTGTATTTGGCAAGGGGAGCTAAGAGACTATTTTCATTAGGATACAGGCCTGAATGCAGCAGAAATGCTGACAGGGGCATCCATAGCTTCCTAAAGCTAATCTCCTTCACTTGATAAAAACTTCTCCCTGCGCTCTGTTAACGGCACATTAATTCATTGCCAAGCGCTCAGCACTCCTCCTCTCCTCCTCCCTCGCTTCTGTCTTGATATTTAACACTCATAGTGCTGCTCCACTATATCCTCTCTCTACCAAACTGCCCTGTCCATTAAATTTTGTCATTCTGTTTTCTTCCTCCACTCTATCTCTTATATTTCTCTAATATTCCAGGTTCAATACAAGTAAAGCTCAATAGAATTAGTGCCATAATGTTGATTACCACAAAAAATTATTTTGTCTTGCCCCTCCTTTTCTTAAAAAAAAAAAAAAAAAAAAAAAAGCAAAAATCGAGGCTACAGTGAGGCTCTTACAATGGAAGTGAATGGGGCCAATTTTTGGAGGGTTTAAAGGCAGAAATGTGAAGATTGTTATTTTATGAAAGGACTTACATTCTTCTATTAAAACTTTTTTATTATCATTATTATTTGACAGTGTTGCGTCGTCATAGCAATGAAATTGTAAATACTTTACAAAATAAAGATTAGTAAGTGATTTTATCACACTAAAATCACGATAACACACATACTGTTTACGTCTTATATGATTAACTTGTACTGAACCCAGAATTTAAGATTCACTTTGCTTTTTTTTTTTTTTTTGTAAAAAGTAGTCTTTGCTCCAGAAGTAGTACATGTGACTTGTGCACTATATTGCAAGTATTCTCAAGCCATTAATAGCTTTGTACAAGGAACAGACAGAAATTTAAGTAATTTTTCACTGATAATTTTGGAAGAGATATAATATATAAAGACACAAAGATTAATTAAATGGACTTGAAGAAGATTTTCAGTCAATAACAACTTAAATTCCTGTTCCTACACAAAGCTATTGTAAGACTTGGAATATATGGCATTTTAGCTACTTTTATGGTACATTTGCATTTAACAGAAAAAAATAAATAACAGCATACAGGTTAGGAACGACATGAGGGTGAATAAATAGTGACTAAATTATAATTTTTCCATAAATGGGTTAACTATCCCTTTAAGTTGCAAAGATGAAATGTAATTCAAAACCATTTCATTCATGACTGACCTGTTAAGTATACATTTAATTGAGAAAATGTACACGGCACCAAAAAGCTGGTGTATTTCATGCTGCTGAACAGATGTGCCTCATTTGCAGTTAATATATTGTTTAGAGTGTTTGAAACAACAGCATATAATTCTGCACCAGAAATCAACATTTACAAATGACACACATCTCTCCATTATTGCTACAGAGGGAGGGTCACATATTACAATAGTGTTATAGTGTAAATGCATTAGTACCAAGTACTACAAATGCCTACTACATTTGCTTAATATGTAATCATTAGTGGAGTTGCTTGTAATTACACAATGTTGTTGGTGCTTGCAAAGACAAGCTCCACTATTATTATTCCTCATACTTATTAGTGGTGCTTGCTAAGCCATGTCTAGAGACCAGAATATCATATAGACTTGGAGTTGGGCCCTTGGACCAGTAAGCAACCACCTAATAACGTACTAAAAACCACTCAAAAATATATAAATAAATAAAGACTAGCAACTAGCATTGTGGCAGTGAGTGTTGCATGGGCAATCACTACTCACATTTTCTTCAGAAAACCTACAGTAGTTAATGTGTAAATAACATGGACACTGTCATTTCAAATAGATCACACAACTGGGTTTCCATTCACATATTTATATGCATATTTTTGTATATCACATAAAAACTGCTGGATGGATACACCAAGATGCAAATAAAATCTCCAAAATGCGCTGGACTAACGGACCAATCATCACATCTGAAATGTTGCTCTGGTCATCCTGAAGTAACGGTGTCTATAAAATCCAAAGCCGGCATAGAGTTTGCAGAACAAAAACATCAAATACAAACCTGAACTGTGCCAAAGAGCACGCACACACATAGTGCTCCTAGAACTATGTGCTGTCGCTCCCAGACATGAGACAAAGTTCTTTACAATGTTTGAGTATTTTATTTATAAAAGAGTCACATTGGCTACAATTTCTTCAGAAGTGATGATTTTGTTCTTTTGAACACATGGAATGGAAACGCAGCTATATTCGCACATTGTTTTTGCAACATTATGGTTTTTCCATAAATTAAATTCACAGCTTGGATGGAAACAAAGCTACTGTGAATTTGGCACCAGGTTGAAAGTTTTCTGCTGAAATCGGTACGTGTTTACTGAAAGTCGAATCACTGCCCCAACTGGCTGAAGCTGGAAGTGTTGTTTAATGTATGGACTCGTGTGAGCTTTCTGGGTGAAATGTCCTCAGAGTGGTAGCAAAAGCGAGTTGTATATATAGTTGTAAATGATGTAATACAGTCAACAGGAATGCATATTTATTTAATTTTACTCCCTAACCCAATAAGGTCAATTTACCCAAAAGTTAATTTAAGAGCGAAAATGCAACCTCCTAATTAAGGTTGTCAAATAAAAAATTTAAATTTGAATATTCGTCGAATTTAAGATAAAAATGCACATTTGAATGCTAATATGAGCATTCAAATTTCAAATGTGTGCCAAGCATTGATGATGAGTTATATTTTTCAGCTAAAACAGGCGCAAACGTGTTTTAAAGGTTGAATTTCATTTAAATTGACACAGCGTCTAAAAAAAATAAAAATAAAAACATTCATTGTTACTGCACAAGATGCTATAAAAACAGCAGGGTAAGGTTGACATATTTCAATCAATGCAAAAATGTCTGATAGGGATGGCGCTTGTCAGAAATTCAGATGAATATGTTTAATTTCAGGGTACATTAACTTTCGGAAGTAGAATGTCAATTTCCTGTGTGATTTCATGTTGTTTCAAATCAACACAATAATCTCCTTTATAGTAACAAGCCCATTAAACTGTTTCTCATTCTAAAAATTCTTTGTTAAAAAAAATAATGAGTAAATATGGTAAAATTTTATGTATAGTAGGCCTTTGTGTTTGTTCTATTCCAGCTCTTTAGGTAACTTGTTTTAGGTCACATGTGGCTTTAAAGGGGGCATCAAAGACCTCATCCTGAGGTGAAATAGCCTACAGTTGATGTTAACAGTTAAGGTAGATGAAACTGATAAGGCTTCAACACATCGCCATTCACAGAGGATGGAATGAGAGAGATGTTTATTTCCCCCTTCAATACTCCTGTTTTCTTTGTATGTTTCCATTTTCTGAGCTGACTTCAGTCACTTCATGTCATTTCTTTGAACTGTCTTCCCTAACGTGAGGCTGTTGTGGCAAATCACTAGATCGTTGCATCAACAGTGGCTTGGTAGTCGTCTTACTAGGGTGAGAGGACCAGACAAACAACGGAGAGCGGACATGGCAGTTGACAGCCTGCGCGAGATTACTACCACTAACACACAAACCAACAGAGCATTTCAAACATGAGACTTGCATAACGCCACATGCCTTCCAGCAGTAAAGTAATACGGTCTTGCACATACCACTACAAAGTGCCACTTAGAGAACCTGGACTGTCAAATACATTCCATATACTTTACACAAACAAAATATTACACAATATCACTAATTCAAAGAGTAATATGGATTTCAAGACTGTAGCAATGGTTGTAACAGAAGTGGATATAGGACATGACAGACGTGCATCAGTGTTAAAAGCTAAATGTCATACTATACTAACAACCATATTTGCCAACTCACTCTTCAATACTGAGTAAAGTAACCATTCCCCTGGTAATGTTTTGGCATTCTGTAACTGCTGCAACATATGTAACATTTTGTAACATCTGTGCCTGCACTGTCAAATCATGACAAATGAGTGTGGTACTGTATATACTGCAGTTCAAAACTTGTATTAATTTTTTATGTGAAACAGAAAAAGGTAAATTGTAATGCATATTCCAGTCCATCTTTTTTCAATATAATGGCAGTTGATAGTGACTCATAAATGTTGACTCGTGAGTGTACAACAGGTGCCACAATTTTCAATGAAAAATGGCTTAAATTTGGGTTGTTTCTCACCAAAACATTTCACATGCATTCAGAAGACTTGGAATATGATGCAGGAGTCACATGGACTACTTTTATGATACTTTGGGTCATTTTTATGCTTTAAAATAAGTCACAATAAACTGCCATTGTATTGAAAAGACAGACTGGGTTATTCATTAAAAATGTTCCGCTTAAAGGTGCACTCAGTAATAGTTTTCCTCTATTAAAAAGTTTTACCTCTAATGAAATTAATTGTAATTTTGAAACATATGTATAAAATCATGACCACTCACATTCAAATGAAGACTGCAGTAATATCTGTAACCTTATAAAAGCTGTTTTATTCTACATGGATAGGGTTTCCTCACGGATGTTGCCATGTTAGAATCACATGACCAGCCAAATTCTACATGCTTAATCTCAGTTACATTCCTGTTATTGGACACTTTCACTCATGGATTAAATAGGTCATGGCCAACTGTTCTACAATGGCAAAACTGTTACATTTGAATGATGCTGCATCCAGGCTCCTAGGTGTCAGTGTAAGTCCAAGATGACATATTCATAAAATTACTGAGTGCGCCTTTAAGAAACAAAGTCATACGGATTTGGAAGGACACATAGGGTGAGTAAATTATAAAACAGTTTTAATTTTTTGGTGATCTATTCCTCAAAGGTCTTACCAGTCCATAAGTAAAGTATTCCAACAGCGTAACTGTGAGTCTTTTGGTAACAGTGGACATGCATATACACATATGACATTGCATTCACTTCCTAACTTCAGCAAGATCCCAGGAAAAGGTGATGGAAAGAGACTGCAGAGATGAGTATAAAATTCAACTGACATAAGAACCAATACCAACCTAGTCTCATAGAATTAATGTTAATATAATAAAATTTTTGCAAACTGAGTTTTACGTGCCATGTTCTACATTTCACCACAGTTTCCAGGTGAAATTAACATTAGAGGCACTACAACAACTGTGCGTTTTATTCACTTTCACACAAACCACGAGTACAATGGCTAATTATGACTTTATAAACGTATTTTTCGCTCTGTTACTCACACACTGCTAAGTTATGCTATCAAAAACTTTTACTCTAAAGCATCATTTGAAAAACGAAAAATGTTAACACTTGAATTACAGACCCACCTTCATTACCAAGGCTCGAGACCAGTCAAGGACGCAAGCTGAGACGTGAGATGAGAGTGTCATAGAAGTAACACAAAATGACATTGTTTCAGAAATGTACTTTTTATCTCGCATTTGCTTTTACGACACTATCGGTTAGGTGTAGCTGTTGGTTTAGGGTATGGATGTCTGTTTTGTGTCTCTCATTTGATTTTAGATTACTATTGGTTAGGTTTAGGTTAAAGTTCTAGGTTAGGGAGGTATGTTTTACTCAAAGGCTCCATGTAACATTCACCTTAAAAACCTTGTCTGATTACAACAACATTTCACTCGCTTTTGGCGCCCCCTACTGGACATTTTAATGGGAAACTTCAGCAAAACGTGTACTGAAGCATGTAATTTCGTTTTGCAAAAATGCTGCCAGTCACGTAACTTTCATGAGATCAGGCTGACCAATACAAGGTGCAAGCAGGATCTTGCCCATAGTCAAACCAGCATTATACTATCTTCTAAGCACGATTTAAATTTATACATTTCACAGATGCTTTTATCCAAAGTGTATTCACGTACATTTTAGCATTTCAAACATTCCCTGAATAGAACTATGAGAAAAAAAAAAAAAAAGTCACTATTTGCATCACTCAGTAGACATTTTGTCCTGTATTGGTACTGCACTGGTACGTACTTTGTAGTACGTTTTGGCTTATTTAAGATGCATAGTCATGTTTTTCTCATGAGATCAGGTTTGAATTGAACACAGGACCTTGGCATTGCAAGCAACATGCTTTACCAGTTACTAGGGATGTGCCAGGGTGGTTGACTGATCATCTAACAACTGACTAGTCAATTTGTGGGGTCGACTACTAAAATGTATATTTAATATACAGTATTTACTTATTAGAGAGTGTTTTTGTGTGATGATAACTTTCTGTGCTCAGCAGTGAATAACAGCCAGCACAGTAAAACTAGTCTAAAAATTTAGTCTCTTTGTTAGTATTTGTGAGTTGTTGTGGAGAGATTTAAGTGTTTTGCTGATTCTGTATGACACTGCTTAAATAAATAGTGGCAGTAAAAAAGGTTTAAACAGCTTGATGTCATGAACTAGATGTTTACCCACAATATTATCTTGCAGTTCTGCACTTTTGAATGCACAGCAAGGATCGATCTGAAGTACTCTGTTTACGTTGAAGTGCATCATATGGATTTGTGCCACTCTGTATTGGAGACTTTCTTATTTCTTACCTTTCTTACTTGGAGAGTTTTGTACAATAAGTTATTATTCTTATATAGCCCATTTATTTGTTGAAGATCCATTAGTTACCATGTTTAAGGGCTGTGCTCAGCATCCATATGTGCCTCTAAAAGGCATCTGATCGGGGTCACGTGAACATAAAGGAACCTAATTATACATTATTATCCTTAACACCGACTAGTCGACTAGTTGTTCAAACAACCAACCGACTAGTCGATTATGAATCTTGGTAGTTTTGCACATCCCTACCAGCTACACAATAGAATACCTGCGATACCTTGCACTGTTCTTCTGAGTTATGGCATCACTCACAGCACTATTCAAACAGTTTCTGGCACTCGCAACGCCAGCACTGACATGCCTGACAAAAACTTTGATTAATGTTCATGTACTCAGGTTCTCTGACCCCACCAAACTGCCCATTATTCAGACAGATGTTTCCAAAGATAGAAGTGCATGTCTACAACAAGAGGAATGGTAATTCATTCATCTACATTTTTAACCAACATAGAAAAGGACAATGCTGTCTTCTAAACCAAAAGATAATTTTACACTGCTTTCTTGAACCCTCTTGACAGTGCTTTGGTGGTTAGACCAGATGTGTAAGACTTGGATCAGAGCCTGTTATTTGTCAAAGCACATAGCATAAATCTGATTCACACAGTAATGTTAAACGTTATTTATCTCTGTTGGAAGTTAAAGACGCTACACTGCAACTCTGTAAGTAGGAATCTCAAAGTAAGCTAGAGCCCTAATTGACTTAATGGAATACATATAATTAGCCCTGCTGCTCATTTCTTATGGGCCTACGAGCAATGCTTTAAGGCGAACATTCTGTCAGGTAAGGGTTTTAGGTTGAAAAGAAGATTTGAATGGATTTTACATCAATTCAAAATATGTTGGCATATCTTTGCTTTTTTCTGCCTTGGTTGAAATGATAACACGTATAGACAAAACAATATCAATCAAAATAATATTGACAAAAACAAAACAGAAATAAAATAAATATATAATATATATGAAAAATTATATTAATATTATATTAATTCATATAATCTTAACAGTATCCATGTCATGTGGATTTTGGTGATTCATGTTTTTCACGTCTTTTATTTTGAAAAGTTTATTTCCTGTTTCATGTCATGTGTCCCTAGTCAGGTGATGTCCTGTTTTCCCTCCATGTTCATGTGACTTGTTTTCATTGGTTTATTGTCTTGTTATCCTATTATCAGTTCTGTTTGTTCATTGGTTATCTTTGTCATGTGTTCTCCAATGTCCATGTATTTAAGCCCTCGTGTTTTCCCATTATGCTTTGTCAGGTATTGTAAATGTAATGTTGTCAGTTTATGTCAAGCCATGTTTAAGTCAAGTCAAGTCAAGATCATGTTTATGTTTCATGTTTGTAATTAGGTTTTTTATTTATTTATTTATTTATTTTTTTTTTGGATATCATGTTTGTCAATAAAATTGCACTTGGGTTCTTCAATTCATTGCATCATCTCTTCATCATTGCCAGTGCCAGCAGCCATTGTTATAATCCAAATATGTTAGGGACATCATATAGCAAGATAATCTGCACACGTTTTCATATCAATAGACCTCATGTAAAATTATGGTTTACACAAATCACTATGGATAAAGGTAACAGCAACTTTTCCATATAGATAACCTTAATAGCGGACAGTACTTCACTTGTTGTTACTGTAAATCACACTTGCTTTTACATATCTACACATACCAGTATCTATTCTGTACATTTATACTATACCTTATGATTGGAATAAGCCAGTTACACAGAAAATACAATATTTTATGTATTTCGTCCAGATTCTTTTCAGATAGGGTTCCATACTTTAGTACAATTTCCAGATTAAAGTGTTTGATTATTAAAATCTATTAAAATGTATTACAATTTATTATGTAATATTATTATGTTACCTTTTCTCAGGAAAATGTTAACTAATGTAGTTTTCCCCCAAAATAGTTGTGATTTGGAGCGTTTCCATAAGTATGGAAATACAGTTATTTTTTCTTAATTGCTTATTCATTAACATTAGTTAATGCATTAAGTATCATGAACAAACTATTAACAATATATTGTTTACAGCATTTATTACTCTTTGTTAATGTTAGTTAATAAAAAATAAAGTTGTTCATTGTTAGTTCATGTTAGTTCATAGTGAACATTTTGTACTTTTGATTTTAAAAATGTATTAGTATATGTTGGAATTAACATTAACTAAGATAGATTAACTAAGAATACATGCTGTAAAAGTATTGTTAATTGTTAGTTCATGTTAACTAATGTTTTTAATGAATGTTAACAAATGGGACCTTATTGTAAAGTTTTACTGATGTAATCTTCTTTGAATCTTAGATCTATATACTCTTATAATCCACTTATACAAGGTCTATACTTTATTTTGTAAAGCTTCTCAGTGTGGATTGCTCTGATCGCCTATTAACCAGGTTTGAGTCAAGAGTAGATCATTATTGCGGTGATTGATATGTTTCAGCAGGCAACAATTATTTAACCCTAACCTATGCAGTGTGTAGCTTCTCATTTCTTAAACAACCATGTCGGAAGACATATCCCATGGTCGTGGAAATGATGATACTGTGTTTCAGAAGGGGCAAATTATTGGCCTACATCAAGCAAATAAAACAGCTAAGGAGATTGCTGAAATCACTGGAATTGGGTTAAGAACTGTCCAACGCATTATTAAAACTTGGAAGAATAGTGGTGAACCATCAGCTTTGTGGAAGAAATGTGGTCAGAAAATAATATTGAATGATCGTGATTGGAGATCACTTAAAAGCATGGTGAAGTCACATCGTAAAAAATCATCAGTAGAACTCACGGCTATGTTTAATAGTGAAAGTAAGAGCATTTCCACATGTACAATGCAACAAGAACTTACAGGATTGGGACTAAACAGCTGTGTGGCCACAAGAAAGCCACTTTTTAGTGAGTCTAATCAGAAATAACGACTTCAATTTGCTAGGGAGCATAAAGATTGGACTGTGGAGCAATGGAAAAAGGATATGTGGTCTGATGAGTCCAGATTTACCCTATTCCAAAGCAATGGGCGTGTCAGGGTAAGAAGGGAAGCATATGAAGCGATGCACCCATAGTACATGCCTCTGGAGGCAGTGTTATGATCTGGGGTTGCTTCAATTTGTCAGGTCTAGGCTCAACAACGTTATGCAGCAATAAAATGAAGTCAGCTGACTACCTGGATTTTTTATTCCCTGAAGGCACAAGCATATTCCAGGATAACAATGATAAGATTCATTGAGCTCAAATTGTGAAAGAGTGATTTAGGGAGCATAAGGAATCATTTTCACACATGAATTGGCCACCACAGAGTCCTGATCTTAACCCCACTGAAAGTCTTTGGGATGTACTGGAGAAGACTTTAGGGAGTGGTTCAACTCTCCCGTCATCAACACAATTTCTTTTTTGGCCAGGCAGTGTAGGTACATAGTTTGATGTAATACATAGCCTATTCTTTATAACACAATTTGTCAATGAAAGTAGGCTAAATGTAATAATAATTTAAACTGAGAGAGAGAGAGAGAGAGAGAGAGAGAGAGAGAGAGAGAGAGAGAGAGAGAGAGGAGAGTCTAACCTCAGGGAATGTCACTGTAATAGGCTAATACTGTTTCATAAAAATGTTCTGTATATCATATATTTTCCTGAAGTGTGAATTTCCTCAGCCTTTCGTCTTTACAAAACGAAATAAAACTCAAAAGATACAGCATTTGTTTGTAGTCATTCCAACTAAATGTTCTTGAAACAAGGCCGATTGTATCCCATCACAAACCAATTACATGCCCGAGGTTTGTCCGTTATCCCTCCCTCTCTCTCTCTCTCTCTCTCTCTCTCTCTCTCTCTCTCTCTCTCTCTCTCTCTCTCTCTCCCATGAGCTTTCACACACATACATCTCCTCCCCTCACATTGTACTTCGCTTTCCTTTGCCCACTCTCTTTCTACAACAAACATGGCCGCTAAATCGGATGGAGCAGCCCTGTGTGTGAGCGAGAACGAAAGCGCTTCGCGTTGTCTGGTTGGCCCGGAGCAGAGCGCGGCTCCACTGCAGCCTTGCGCCGACAAGCGCTTCACGCTGCTGGACTGCTGCTGGGTGCTGTGCGCCCTCCTGGTCTTCTTCTCCGACGGAGCCACCGACCTGTGGCTAGCAGCGGACTACTACTTGAGGCGGGACTATTGGTGGTTCGGGCTTACGTTAGTATTCGTGGTGGTTCCCTCCGTGGTGGTTCAGGTGTTGAGTTTCAGGTGGTTCGTCTATGATTACTCGGAGCCGAGCGCGTCCCCGGGCGGGGATGGATGCAGTTTCAGCACCAAGGGCAGCGACCAGCGGAGCTGCGGCAGCGCGGCAGGAGCGCGAACGGTGCCTGCGAATGGCACGCAGAAATGCTGCAGAGTGTGCATGTGGATCTTCCAGTCCATCATTCACATCTTGCAGATGGGCCAGGTCTGGAGGTAAGATAAAATATATCTACCGTGCAGAATAGTGCCCATCCAGAGCGGCGGTGCAACTTAGATGCTCCTGTGTGTGAACTTCTCTCAAAGACCAGATGTTGTTAATTGACATTATTATGCAATGGCCAGATATTTTTGTCCACATAGTGTCCGTTTTCTTAGAATGGGTGTTTTTGACGCTTTGGTGATGCTTTGGGACAGATGGAATGAGCTGCATCCCTCTCTTGCTCCTTGTGGCCACATGTCTTTGATTTTTGCCAACATAGATGGTGTGCCAAGGTTGAGAGAGTGCCCTATCTCTGGTGGCCCTGTGGTTGGATCACTCTCAGGCTGGCACAAATTAGGCAATGTTAAAATGGGATGTTGTCAACAAATTTGGCATGTTTTGTGTGTGTGTGTGTGTGTGTGTGTGTGTGTTCTTTGGATCAAACCACTTGTGAGTGCAAAATACTAGTTTCTGAAGACATCTGCTCTGTTGGCCGACAACTGGTTGTGTCCGATAATGTCCACTTGAAAATTAGGGGTTTTCTTGAGTGTGCTTTCTGAAGGTGGCATGGTTTTAATCAACAACGAGTTTTATAAATTAGTCCACTAGAAATAATTGAAAAGTTAGAGCTCTCTTGGGAGAAAACAAGAACTGCGCAATCCCACCTCGCAGGTTCATTGTTGGCTAAGAAGTACAAAGAGTACAGACAACTTCTAGGCCAGTTTTCTCCTGTGAGAATCATAACCCATTCTCGCACAGCCTGTTTTCTTTATCCCTTAGTCTGTCTTTCTGTGGAAGGATTCCAAAGGTTTTCTGTTCTCAGAGTTCTTCTGTTATTGGAAAAGTTATCGAAAGTGCCAAGGCCAATTTGTAGATGTCGAAGAGCATCATAAGCTCTTTGGGGAAACACAGTCCACTGTGAAAGAGAATGGAAAGCTGCGGTTTTCTTTTTGTTTCCTGAATTTTGTTCTTCTTGGGACTTGAAATGGGCATGCAGGGTGTCCATTAATGGAGAGACAGAAAGAGATACAGGGCAGCCACTTGAGGGACTTAGCAGGTTTATTTTGCTAATGATAATTGAGGTCTATAGGCACTTCTGAATGCGCCCTGAGGAAAGGAATCATCCGAGGAATGCTTGTCCCTCCTTAGATGCTGCTTTTCTCTATACTACAGCAAGGACAGGGGAAGCAATTCACTTCCACATGTGTGTGAGTGTTTTACCGGTAGTTAAATGCTGAATTATTAACACAGGGTCGGGGAGGACTGTGTGTCTCAGCGATTGTGTTGGAGAAGATATACCATTTCCTGCCATCATCTCTGCAACAAATTCCTGTTACCTCCCCCCCCCCCCTTCAGTCTCTCACACTCTTACTTCCCTCTTTACCTCCCACTTGCCTTCTCTAAGTATGATTTATTATTGTGAAAAGTTGTAAACTAAATTAACAGCTTGTGAATATTTGCATGGGTTGATTTGGACATATGTGTATATGAGAGAGAGACGGATGAAAGAGAGGGAATCTTTCATGTTTTGTCTGTCAGCTGTTGCCCACCATTAATTTTTAGGGCAGGAGTTTTCAAACTGGGGTCCATGGACCCCCAAGGGTACTGAAAAAGAGCATTAGGAGGTCTGCAGGAAAAAAAAAAAAAAAAAAAAAAAAAATTAAATAAAAAAATTAAATCATTTACATAAATACAAATTTATAAAAAAATATTTTAGGGACTGTCAAAGTCATTGTTAACTTAAGCGATTAATTAAAAATGTTTAACACAATAATTTGATAACAATTTACCAAACCCAGCACTTAAAAGGAATACTGAAAATCATTAAATGAATCGCTTTGTCTTTATAACATCATGATTGCTGTTTTTCTCACACAGTGTAAAGTGGTCTTAATACATGAAAATATATAGCTGCCTTTCTGGTTAAAGAATCCTATTTATTGATCCTTACCATTAAAGCTTGGTTATTTAAGTTTGAAATCTCATATTTTAGGAGACTGAGAAAATTCAAAGGCCTGTTGTGTGTGTTTACACATTATCATGTCACATAAAGACTTGTGTGCATTGCTTTATCTGTTTGCTGTGTGTGGGTGGACGCTTCTGTTGTCCTGCATAGACATGTGACCTGAACTCAAACTGATGTATTCACAGGGGCGACTTGATAGACATGGCAGACCTACGATATGTTTAAATATGAGTAGTCAAATGTGCAGCCTCTAGCTTTACTCTAGCAGTTATGAAGAGCAGATTAAAGAGGCATGAAAGCAACTGAGAACATTCAGTTATTGGAAATTCTAACTCAAGGAGAGATCAATGCTCGGCGCTCACATAATCCAGAACTGGGAGAATTTGTTTGGCAGAAAGCTGGAACTACATTTAGAAAGCATACCAACTCAACACAGTTGTTCCTGTTTCAGTTATTATCCAAAGCTTGTGGTGTCTGAGATAAGACCTTGTATAATCTATTTTTGATCAGTATTGTTCTGTTGATCACAATAGCTGAGATCAGATGTTTCAAGGGTATGATTTAACTTAGATCAGTGCGTACATGTTGAATTCATCTTGCAGGGTATCTTGTGAAGTCCTCATATATATATATATATATATATATATATATATATATATATATATATATATACACACACACACACACACACACACACACACACACATAAATAAGCAAAAAAAACTCATAATAAATATAACAACAATTAATAAACAATGTTAACTCTACAGGACCAAAGTCCCTTACAAAGGTATGCACAAATGAATGACCATGTGCCTCGCCATGTTCTTTTCTGGAGAATTTCACCTATCGGTGAAAAGGCTCTCATTGACAGCTCGTCAGCCGCTGGGTTTCCTCAGTTGTCCCTTGATTAAAATATTGCTTAAATGTTAGTTTTAATGCACAATAATAGCCATTATAACAAGTATAACAAGTTTGTACAATAGGGAATGAAGACAAACAATTCGGTCAAAAGTACAAAGGCAGTGCTCTATTACAACGTTAAAGTTAAATAAAAATATAAAGTTATGAACCTTAACTTTGCCCTCAGCCAAACTGATTTGCCCGGGAACAAATAATAGATTTAGACTCTGAGACCAAAGATTGAACTGTTAGGTATACCCAAAATGAATTATATCTCATGTTTAACCACTACAGATTCATCAGAGCCAGAGGCAAATTTCAAAAGGACTTGCCAAGATAAGCCTGTCCTCGGTGGTGTACCATGAGCGCTAACACCCGGTCATCTTGATAGCTAGCGGGACCTCACATCTCCGAAAACGTCAAAGCAAATTTTCAAGTAGGCTCTATCTTGATAAATCGACCACAGATTTGAAGTTTAAACAACGGAATTCTCACCTAAAAAAGTCTTAAAACTACATTCCGTGACACAACAACAGTAGTATTTTGAAAATTATAACTTATAGTTGTGCGCTTTCTCCTCCGCCATTGCCACTGGTTGGTGCGAAATGCATTCTGGGACACTTGGCTGTCCCAAGTCACTTCCCGATGCATCCTCAATAAAACGGGCAGAGCAAGAACATATCTGGGCATTTGGACTGTACTTGGCTAAATGCGGACTTTGAATTGGACAGTACTTGGGCTGCGACTGATGATGTTTCAAAAGTCCACATGAGCACAAGTACAAACAACAATGCATATTGAGAAACACCTATAATTTTTGTGGTGTGTGCATCAGTGTAATGACTCCGGGCGGACACATTGACACATTACAAAGGTTCTGCCTTTCCAACCAGTGTTTTTGCTAGTTTATGCTGTATTAACGGTAAAGGGGGGACCTACACAATATTAGGCAGGTGGTTTTAATGTTGTGGCTGATCAGTGTTTATATACATATATATATATATATATATATATATATACTGTGTAACTTTTACATATTTTAATATCAAAATATTTTAATCTATTTTACAAATATAAAAAATAATGTCCAGTTATTTTGTTGAATGAACCCAAAGCAAGGTCAACAATTGAATAAAATTAAATCTAAGAGCAATGCAGATTGACAGTTTGTCTGAAATGCATCGACAACAGACAAACGGACTGATACAAATATTGAAGTGTCCCATTATACCAAATTATACTAAATTATATACTAGTTAATATCAGCACTCTTAGAATGCCTCACATCCAATCAGTTTAGATTACTGTAACTAACTGTTGTATGAAACAGCTTTATTAGGTGACTGATATAAATCTTCATCTAGTGTGAGTGTGCATGATTTTAAACACATTATTTAATAGTACGTTTTCATTTCCTTATGGACAGTGGCATCTCAGGGTCATTATTTATTGTGGGGCAAAAACAATCACATAATCAACTATTTTACCAATCTTTGAAACATTGACGAATAATTCCAAATTCTGTCCGTCATTTTAACAGATAAAAAATAAACAAGAAAAACATTTTAATCTAGTGCATCAGTTTTGACTTCACTCTTTGTCCCTCACATTTCCACTGTGTATGTGCCCTGTTTATTCCCTGGTATTAATATGTGTATCAGATTTGGATTAACCGGCACCATCATCATTTACACCTGGTAATATACGTCTCTTTTGTGTTTCGATTTTGAGTTGAGAGTATCTGATTTCATGACTGCATACATCAATCATTACTTCAGTGTGTTAATGCATGATAATAAAGCACAAACTGCATAATAACAAAAATAAAACACCAAAAAAAAAAAAAAAAAAAAACAGTGCATCATTTCAGCCAGTTATGCATGAATTTAATACAATCACAAACATCATGTTTAGAGCAGAATTGTCTGTTACTTTAGTGGAGTAACTGTGTTAACTGAGCTTCACAGATGTGCTTCTCGTGTTACACTTTATGTTCACATCAGGGACTATGAAGTTCTGTAAACTTGTGCATGTGTGTATGCGCTTTAACTGGCAAAGTTAAAAACCTTGTTTTAGTGCAGCAGTTGATTGACAGGTAAAAGTTTCACACTAGAACTCATTGGTTTCACCGGGGGAGTCAAAAAATCTATCATAAAAGCCTATCTATTGTCATGTATGTGCCAGTATAATGGATGCTACATCCCTCAATACCCTAGTACTTATCAAATCAAAACAAGTATGACTGATAAAAATAGATCATGTATAGATTTTACAGAGAGTGAAGAATAAAGCATAGTATCTCACTAATTCGAATGAACAGCATAACAAAACTAATCAAAATGACAGACTCCCAATATTTAGCATTAATTTGTTATCTAATACAAACTAATACGCCAACAACACAACACCTTAACGCAATGGCATACAATTCAAATGGTGCATTTTAACTAATCCAACCAGCAGCACATTATAATAAAATTAGTTTTTAAAACTTACCAATGAAGTTCACTGTGCAGGTCTGCAGTCAAGAGCGGTAACTTCCGATGCTCTTGTCAACAACTTGACATAAATGTGATCGAAGCTTTTGATTGGCTCAGGGGCAAAGGCAAACTAGCCCCTCAGGCCATCGTTGAATGCTCGCAGATCTCTGTTGATTAACATTAAGGATGAAGGGCTAGCCTGGCCATTATGCAACATACCTTAATAATAATAGAATTTCTCAAAAGAATATATACTTGTTTCTTGTATAATGGACATTATGTTTAAGTTGTGGAAAATAAATTATTTCTTAAAATAAATTTATGATGATGTCATGCAATTTGCACAACAGCATCACCTCTGGCGGGGCTTAGCCCCACTTGCCCCTAATGTAGAGAAGCAGCTGCTTAGGGCAAAATGTTTTTTTAAGGAGGAATAAATTAATATAGAGTTCATCTTAAAAACACATGGTAAAGGCTTAGTGGGACCTGTTTTTACACCCCAAACACACACACATGCACTAATGCACAGTGCAGCAGTTGTGATATGTGTGTTGCAGGTGTGTGAGGCAGTGAAGTGTATCTGTGGGCCATTAAGAGAGTTGATGGGGATATTCTCACCGAGCTGAAGGCATTACACCGCAGCCGGCACACGTGAGGAGCATTTTAAACATCACCCATCTCATCTACGCCTCAAAGTGACATTTTCCCAGGGCCAGGAATGGAGAAAAGATGCCTATTATCCCATTGCTTTTTCTAGCTCATTAAAGATGGCCATCATTAAAGGAGAAGTGTGTTATTTCTTCGCCATTAGTGTCACCAAACAGAGTTGCAAAAATAATGACTGTTTTATTCCCGAAAACCCCCATCTATTATTGGACAAACAGATAGTCCTGCCCAAAACTCACACCATTGGTTGAGCCACTGTGTCGGGCTGGACGAGATGCTTAAACAAACAGAGCAATGTTTTGATAGCACCACAGTGTTTACACTTTTACAGAATCGTCATGTTTGGGTGAACTATGCCTTTAGGAATAGGTGGTTGGCTTTTCTTTTCACTTACACTCTCACTTTTCTCCTCTCCCCTGCCATCCCTCCATCCACTTGTCAGTATCTTCTCTGTAAAATCCCGATGCTGTCTGTCTTGTCAGAGCTGACCAAGTTCTTCACACCAGATGCTGAAAACACAGTACAAACAATAGAGTGACAGATAGACTGTGTGTGTGTGTGTGTGTGTGTGTGTGTGTGTGTGTGTCTGAGAAGGAGAGAGAGAGAGAGAGAGCATGTTCACAGGTTTCCTAAACACAGCAGCTGAATATAGATTACCGTGAGTGCTGTTTGGTCTGTTTATGAATGCCTTTGAGTTCCCATCTGCTTGTCAGAGCAAGTTAACAAGAGATTTTGCCAGATGATTTGTGTGTGTGTGTGTGTGTGTGTGCAGGTTTAAGTGGTTTATGAGGACTTTTTTTTTAGGTTACAAACTAAAGTTTTAACTTTAGGTTACAAGGGTATTATGCTATAAATGTGGTTTATGAGGACATTTCTAGTGTCCCCATAATTCAAATCGCTTAAAAAAACATACTAAATGATGTTTTATCAAAAATGTAAAAATACAGAAAGTTTTTTTTGAGGGTTAGGTTTAGGGGTAGGGTTAAGGTTAGGGTTAGGGGATAGAATCTATAGTTCGTACTGTATAAAAATCATTATGTCTATGAAGAGTCCTCATAATGATAGCTGCACCAACATGTGTGTGTGTGTGTGTGTGTGTGTGTGTGTGTGTGTGTGTGTGTGTGTGTGTGTGTGTGTGTGTGTGTGCGTGCGTGCGTGCGTGCATGTGTGTTTGTGTGAGTACATTTAGAGACTGTACTTATGTCCAGGGATGTATATTTCATTCCAGCATGGGGAGGACAATACATTTTTCATTACAATATTGATTAGAATGTTGACAATTTGATCTTTGCTAAAGTTAGAAAGGACAAGTCCACCCTCAGCCCCATAAATCTACACCCATTCTTACAGCACTGAGTTCCGATGAGCAAATTTGTGTGGGTGAAAAACAGATCAATATTTTAATCCTTTTTCACTGTCAATCTTCACTTTCTCTTTCACATTCTTCTTCTTTTGTTTTTGGCGATATGCATTCTTCGTGCATATCACCACTTACTGGGCAGGGAGGATAATCTATTGTAAAAATTGACTTATATCACCCACACTTATTATATCACTTCTGAAGATTTAGATTTAACCACTAGAGTCTAATGGATTACTTTTATACTGCCTTTATGTGCATTTTGGAGCTTCAAAACTTTGGTACCTATTTACTTGATTTGTGAGGACCTACAGAGCTGAGATATTCTTCTAAAAATCTTTGTTTGTTTTCAGCAGAAGATAGAAAGTCATACACATCTGGGATGGCATGAGGGTGAGTAAATTATTTTTGGGTGAACTATCCCTGTAAATTATGTTCTTACAGGAAGTGTTCTTGCGTTCTGCTTTTGTGCATCTCACTGTGGTTGCGTAGCATTTCACTGGTTTTCAGTGTCTCTAGCCGTAAATGGCACATTTTTATGACACTGTGTCAAGTCAAATGTAGATTAAAACTATAAAAAACACATCTCGAGACCCCTGCACACTGCTCCGCCCAGCTGTCTTTGATGATCAGCTGTCGGTTTGTTGTTTGTACAGCTGCACGTTACCTGTAAGCTGGAGCAGCACTTACTGCCCCCTGCTTACTGACACTCTCAAAAACAAAAATTCCTAATTACGGTGGAGTGATTAATTGGGTTAGTTTTTTTAGTGTGTTATTTTTATATAATTAATCGCACTGAATTAAAGCATAAAATCGACATTCTTAATCAAATCTATTGTTGAATATTAGGGCTGGGCGATAAAACGATATTGATATTTATCTAAATAAATACATTTTCGATATCGAAGATAAACTTTTGAGTAATTTTCTATATTTAGCCTATGTTCTTACATCTAGACGATTGAATCAGGTACGTGTCGCTAAAATTGCAAGCAGCTCGGCAAAGTTACACACACAGCTAACTAAATCACAGTTGTGGAATCAGTTGGTTAGGAAGTATAAGTCTGTTAGCAAGCAGCCCTGCTGTCATGGAAACCGGTAATGAGGCCAGATGAGGCTCAGTAGTTGCTAGCTAGCAGCTAGCTATCCGGCTAATATGATATCGTTGTGTACCGAACAAGACAGCACTGGCAATGCAATACAACTATTGACTGAACGCAACAACAACTCCGACATCAACACAGTTGTTGTTTATTTATGTACTATTTAGTTAAAGTTTTTCATGATCCATAGCGCTGTCACAGGCAAGAAAGTGTTTCTTCTTGTGATGTTTATTAGCGGTTGGCACTCCAGCTCATGGTGCATTACCACGACCTAATCAGCTGGACTGTGGACCATCACAAGAAAGTCTTTCAGTGGAGTCAAACGTCTTTTCAAAAAGAGGTCACACACCTTATGTAGGATTAAATCCTAAACTGAGTATACTTAAAAGGTATAGCTTACCCTCTGGAATTTGCTTGTAAACGAACAAGTTATGTACGTTTACATTCATTCTTGAGGTCAAACCAACATGTGGAATGCATTTCTCCCCCATTAATGGTATGAAATGTATATCGTGATAAATATAGATATCAAACGATATGAAAAAAAAAAAAAAATTATATATATATATATATATATATATATATATATATATATATATATATATTTGGCCATATCGCCCAGCCCTATTGAAAATGGTAGAAATGTTTGTCAAAAACATTTGAAATTAACATGAATACCAAGACTGCATTTTTAAGAACTTGGACAGAGAACACTTTAACAATATTTTTAAAGGATTTTTCCCTTTCATCATCTTGGTCATCTTTATTTGTTATTGACCCAGCTCCTTAACGGATCCATTCAGTGGTATTCTAAAAAGTTATCACAGCCTACAGGATGTACTTTGTTTTATGAGCACACATGAAATATTGATTCAGCTCAGTTGCAGTGGAAACTTTATGATCAACTTCATTCATAAGGTTTGTTTGTTTGTGATGTGGTAAATTATGTAGTGTCACAAACCATCAATCAAACAACAATCTGACCCTGGCAGAAAATTAAGTGAAAAACACAGTCAAATTTCTAATAAAATATGTTTTGATTGTCTTTGACTTATAAGTAGGTTATATTTTAGAGTTTAACATCACATGGAGGATGCTCATAGATCTACCTATTTGCTATGACTGTGTCTATTGCCCTCGTGCTATTACACGTATCAATCTTATTACTGTGATCTTATTGGCTCTGACAGTTCTGGGCAGCAGCACAGTTCTAAACATCTGGACTGTTGATGGCCGAGGGTTAATTATGTCTATTTACCCTATAAACATACTGTACACCACACACCCACAAACACATACACAATCAGAGGGTGATTTTCATAGTTTCTAAAGTATAGCCACAAGACAACTTGATTTTAGTGTCATAAAATTGTGTTCTTTGGTTTTTCAGTTTCAAGCAAATGACCTGCGAAAGCTGTGACTCATTTGGACTGACTGAATTTAGACATAAATGTGTGAATTCTTCACAGTGTTTTAGATAAAGTATTTTCAACTCCATTATTAGTGCAACTTAAAGTATTGATCAAAGAAACAAATAATTGAAGTTGTATTAAAAATCTGCTTACCTCAATAATCAGCTTGGATTGCCATGTAGTTGAATGATGGCAATGAATTTTCTCTATTTTATATCATCATTCAGCTGTGGTGTCTCCCCTGTGGCATCACAAGACATATATTTCATCTGTGTTGTCGTCAAACTCAGGAGTACATGGACATGGAGAATGCATAAGAAAGAAACACTGGCTCTTCTCTCCAGGGAGAAACAGAAAAAGAGAGAGGTGGCACAGTAGATTGTATGGCCATTTTAATTTCTGTTCTGAGTGAAAGATTTTTTTACGATTACAGGATGAGTGTAATAATGTCACATCAGGAGAGGAAGGGAAGAGAACTCCTAGGGTGCTTAACCTCTCTTTGACTCAGTTGCTTGCATATTCATTTATGATATATATATTCATGCTGATCCGGGCAGAGTTTGCTAATAGAGAATGCATCTGATTGTTCTAGATTTCTTTGGCTGACTGAGCAGAAAATCCTGAGCTTAGAATAGACATAAGACTAAGGTATAGGGTTGTTGTAAAAGACTTTCACAGGGAGGACACGGGAAACCAGGTTTCTTCCACTCAGGTAAGAGTTTGTTTAATGGAGTAACTTGGGTTTTTACAGAGTTGCCACAACACGTCAGCTTCACACTTTCATGATACTCTTTAGGTTCACAATTTTAGACTTTAGCTTCCCAACAAGACTTTAGCTTCATGACAAGACTTTAGCTTCACGACAAGACTGTAGCTTCACGACAAGACTGTAGCTTCACGACAAGACTGTAGCTTCACGACAAGACTGTAGCTTCACAAAGAGCTTCAAGACACAGACTCTCTCTCTGGTCTGCTTACGGTGTGGCTCTTTTATGCCGCTCTCCCCATGCTCACTGTAATTAGAGACAGGTGTTAGACATAATTTAGCTCAGGTGCAAGCGCACTTACTGCTTTCTCTCTCTCCGGACGGACACTTGACCACGCCCCCACTGCCACAGTCGTATCTATAAGTGAATCTCCCGGTTAACCTAAAGTCTTGCGAGAGCCGCATGCAACGCTCCCAGACTTTGTTTATTTGGAGTCCTACAGAAACCCTACACCTACCCGTAAACCTAACTCTAACATTAACCCTACCACTAAATATAACCCTAAATATAACCTTAGTAACAGCGAATGAGAGTCTCGTGAGACTTAGGCTGTGGGGGTGTTACCTTCTAGCCACAGCCCTGGGGTAGTAGCATGTCCAGATGTTTTTCCACCTAAAATTGGACTTGATGTGCCAAATTCCGGTCACATCCTCTGCCTTTGATGTCATATCTCTTTGTTCTCTGGTTAGTGAGATACTACATATGAACAGAAGTAAGTGAATAATTAGGGATGCCAATACATAAAAGTCAATTTTCATTTTTTTTGCCCGAAAATAGCCTTAAAAAATATGGGCCAAATTTTTTTACAGAAACTGTTACTTTAGAGTCAGATAACAGAAGCAATGACATAGAGAAAAAGCAGCTTTCATTTTAAAATTATGATTTTTTAAAAATTGCATGTAATATACAGTAAATGCTGGCTAATGATGGATACTGTAACAAGTTTGCACTTACTGTTGACACATGCACACCCCTTTGTGTTTTTGGTGAGACTCTTGATGAGAAATCCATAAAACAAGTGCAACAGTACAAAAACTCACTGCAGATTATGGAAGCATACTGCGGTTAAACTTTAAATGCGTTTGTAAATTTTGTCAGTGTTTGTGTTTACTATTCGTTAAGTCCACATAACCAGTTTAAGTTTAAGAGGTTCTCTGCCCCCTGTCGCTCTTACACACTTACCTGACGAAAGCTATTTCAAAAAGTGGTGGGGACAAAATTGGCAAAGGCAAAAAGTGGTAGGGACATGTCCCACCCATCCCACCCATAAACCGCACGCTAGCATTTAGTACTTGTTATCTCACGCATACTCGCAAATTAATACTGACACTGTCACTTACAAAATCCCAGTTAATTTTTCCCCACTCATGGCAATAATGACAACATGGATAATGCACAGATAGATGTAAAAATATTAGAAATGGAAAATGCGGATTTTTTCCTTTGTTGTATATTACCGAACACTATAGTAGCACTTTGTAAGGTAATGATGTGCTTATACTGTATTAGCAGTTCACTAAAGTCAGTTCACTACGACTCAGTACACTTGACATTGCGTCACTAAGCTGACGCATATGGGGAGTGTCCTTCTACATGACCTAGTTAAAACCTTTCTACAATACGCCAATTCTAATATTGGCTATGGTGTTTCAGCCCTGCCCTTTTAGGCGCGAAGCTGTCCGCTATAAATGCAGTTGCGCAAACACCATTCCTCAGAATGTTCTTCTTTCACGACAGCGATTCATCTCTCATCTAGGAGCCCTCCACTACTTCGCCGTCGACATACACAAGTCAACAGGCGGAATCTTCACGGCAACGAGAAGACTCTCCACTCCCCTGCAGTGTTCCGGCGAACATTTACTCTGCCATGACGTGAACGGGATGCTTCAGCTTCCTGAATCCCCGCAGCGCTTTGGCAGGAGTTTTGTATCCTTATAAGCTTTTGTGTTATTGTGTATATGAATGTGTATATACTGTATATTTATATGTATAACTAAAAGAGCCACTTACGTGTTTGCATATTTTTGTCTTTCCGTAAGTGTTTTCTTATGTGAGGGACACATCCCGCCGTCAGATCAGCATGAGAACTGCATTCACTCTCTGGGCCGTGCCCACACAGAGACAGCTCTCATAGAGACAGACTGCCCTCACTGTGAGGGCATGAGTCTCAAGATTCTCTGCTCATGAATCGCCCTCGTTCCTCACGCGCCCTCCCACCCGCCTCTTCTGTGACTCCCGAGGGATCACATGAGGAGGCACGGCAGGACCGCGAGGTCGAGCAGGATGAATTTGAGGTGGACCTCGTGCTGGCACACGTCCCATGAGCCCCTCAATCTCCATGTACTGTGTCTATACCAATACAGTGTATGCGTGACAAGCTTCGGCTCTTTGTAGGAACATGCCGCCTCGTCTCATTCGACAGTTCTGACACTGGGGATGATGATGTTATGTCTCTCACTGCATCTGGCGTGTGGTAAGTGGATGATACTGCCACCCCTTTCCCCAGCGAGAGCAAGGGGTGTGCACACGCCACTGAAAAGAAGATGCTTGGCCTTGATGAATGGTTTGTACAGTCCAGATTCAGTCAAGCAACCGCATTCCGCAGATCTGCCCCGATCTTCCTGGAAGTTCATAACGAACAAATCCTGGCACGCGCCCTATTCAGCTTGCTCGCACAGTGATTACACTCTTCTCAATAAAGTGGACCATGGGGAAGACAAAAGTTATGCCCAACTACCCCCTTCCCCCCAAGAGGTGGTACCAGCACATCTCTTCCCAGTGAGTAGCAGTGCATGGAACTCACGCCCCATCCATCTTTCTAACATCTGCACTGGCTGGCAAAGCATATTCAGTAGCAGGCCAAACTGGTTCAGCATTCCACGCGATGACAGTGCTCCAAGTTTTCCAAGCTAAGCTCTTCAGACAAATGGACGAGCAAGGCTACGATCCAGAGATGTTCAAAGAGCTCCGCACCACTACGGATTTAGTGCTGCGAGCCACGAAATTCACTGCACAGGCCATTGGCAAGTCAATAAGCAACCTGGTGTTTTTGGATCGCCACATCTGGCTGACCCTCAAGGAAATGCGTGACGTGGGAAAAGCCACTCTATTTGATGCTCTGGTGTCTCGAGCCGGCCATTTCGGAGGCTCTGTGGATAGATTTGCTGAGCGCTACATCACGACTCAGCAACAATCACAGGCTATGAAACATTTTATGCAAAAACGGAACAGTATTTCATCACAACCAGCTCGCTCCCGCTCTGTCTCGGGCCAGCGCCTGGCTAAAAACCCCACACCAGCTGCCTCAGCACCGCCAAATGTCACAACCGGTAAAGCTGGTAAAGCCACGCAAGCCATAGCCCAGACGAAGGCAGCCACCTCAGCGCAAGCCCCCATTAAGCAAAAGCACTCCTGACACAATGCTGTTCCCCTCTTCCCCACTGCTATTTGTCGGGAAAGGAATATTGTTGTTCAAAATGTTGTTCAATATGTTGTTTTCTGTGTCTCACATTAATCACATGCAATAAAGTTGCAAAACTGCTTCCCAATGGTGAGCAATGCATTATAGCTGTATGAAAATACAAAGATTGCAGAAAGAGTACAGCGCTCGCACGAGACGCTCTCACTTTTTCAATAAGGCTTTCCCACTTCAAAGCCCACACATTATGCACGACCGCTTCCCATAACAGTGAGCGGCGCATTACATGATGTATGACCATACAAAGATTGCAAAAAGAGTACAGCGCTCGTTGCACATGCACGAGACATTCACACTTTACGAACATACCAAATTGCCCTCTGTCCCATTACGTGGATGCATGGTGATCCAATTTGCACATCGGCTACCCCATTTCAACGGTGTTCTGTTTTCCACGGTTCCGTCCAAAGACGTGCTGGTGTTACTAGCGGGGGTAACATGTGACAAGGAGGAGGGTGGGGCTGGCCCATGAGGACTAATCAGCTGGGAGGGGGATAAAGACTAGCCAGAGGTGCCAGCACGCAACCACGCTGCATGTGTGTTCGTGTTTGTTTTATGTTTTTATGTTGAGTTTTTATTAAAATTTATGTTTACTGTTCAGCAGGTTCCCACCTCCTCCTTGCCTGTCCTTTATCTGATACAACCGTTATTTAGAGTAAACCGTTATTTCCTCATTCTGGAGAAGGATGGCGGTCTTAGGCCCATTCTAGTCCTGAGACGCTTACCCATTCAAAATGTTAACTCAGAAACAGATCTTATCGCACATCTGTCCTCAGGACTGATTTGCGTCAATAGATCTGAAGAATGTGTAATTCATGTACCCATTGCACTGCATTACAGGCGGCTTTTTAGATTGGCATTTGAGGGAACTGTGTAGACCTTCATTTCAGTTTGTGTCTGGCTCCCCGCACGTTCAATGTATCGATGCGGCACTTGCCCCATTGAAAATGAACGGTGTGTGTGTTTTGAATTACCTCAGTGATTGGTTATTACTAGCCAATCAGAGGCACTACTGAGCGAACACAGAGACTTGCTGATATGCCATATCAGCAACCTAGGCATAACGTCTCTCTCAAAACAAGTTCTCTCTGTCTAGAGCGCTTGCTATTTTATTGGCAAAATATATACTTATGCCCCTCTTTTTAAGTACGGGCCCCCTGTCACTTTACACAACCGCCTGCATTCAGAATGTTGTGTTCCCAAAGTTACAGGCACTTCATTATAAATAAACATCCTTTCCGACTGGGTTTCATGAAGGGGTTAATCCATACTATATGACCATAGTTCATATATATATATATATATATATATATATATATATATATATATATATATGTGTTTTTTTTTTTTTTTTTTTTTTTGAGTGTTCCCCTCCATGCTGACCATGAGGGTATTTCAGTTGCGGCCTACTCATGTCGGTCGCCATCCTGCGAGACTGCGGCATCATGTTTCCTCTCTGGAAGGTTATGTCGTGAAGTACGTCGTGATGGGACTCTGTTCCCCATATGCATCACCTTAGTGAAGCAATGTCACGTGCACTGAGTTGTAAGGGAACGTCTCGGTTACGTAAGTAACCTCGGTTCCCTGAGACAAGGGGAACGATACATTGCGTAAGCTGGCCACACTACAAGGCTCAGAGTTTTTTGAGGTGCGAGCGATGCGCTCTTTGTCCCTCAGTCATAAAATTCTGAAGAATGGTGTTTGTGCGCCCACTTTTATAGCAGACAGCTTCACGCCTAAAAGAGCAGGGCTCAAACACCATAGCCAATATTAGAGTTGGCGTTGTTGTAGAGAGGTTTCAACTAGGTCGTGTAGAAGGACACTCCCCATATGCGTCAGCTTAGTGACGCAATGTCTCATTCCTCTCAACTCAGGGAACAGATTTTACGTACATGACCGAGATGTTTTTGCAGTACATCTATAGAGTTGAGCAATATTTTGAAAATATCATCCAATATTTTAAAAGTTGTTGAAGCCTAGATGTTATGATATTGTTTTGTATTTGTATTTTATTTTTTTATTTTTTTAGTTGCTAGGGAGTTCTGGTTGGTTGCTATGTGGTTACATACTGGCCCAAGTCAAAAGAGCCAACCCCCAAGTCTCTATGATATTCTATTCCTTAGATATGACTCCTCCTTCAGTAGTCTATGGGATTTTATTTTAAAAAAAAAATGTTTGCCTGTTTTATTATCCGCCAGGCAAAAAACGTAAGATTCAATCACTTTGAGAAATATTCGCACACCTGTCTTCAATAAGCCACACAATTTGAGGTATCATTCTTGTCTGTACAAATGGTGCGGGATGAATTACGCACCAACCTTTATAACTATGGGATAGGTGTTTGTTCAAATCCCTAACTGTATATACTTTTTGAGAAATAGTGATAGTGATGTTTTCCTTAGGGAGCATCCCTAATTATTTCCAACAATAACCCTCTTTGGCCCATTTGTTACACATTCCTCTGCTCTCATACTCTGATTCCACTAAAGATCCTCTGAAATAACAAGTCAGCTACATGCTCTCTCTGGCCCCCCGATGAATGCACTGAATTCCTTTTTTCTTTTGCTCGCCTCATTTTTCTCCACCACTTCAGAGGGTCAAGGATGAAAAATGGAAAACAGAAGAATAGTCCATTCCAGTTATATTCCTGAGCAGGCACACAGCTGGAGAACACGATAGCTCAGTAGATGTGTGACATCTAGAAATAATGTCACTATTTTCGCAAGCCATAATCAGCATTTTTCAAGAGCACTTTTTAGCTCAGTGTGTCACATTATTTAGAGTTGTATGCACAACAATGTATCTTTTGTGTACTGAAATAAAATGTTGTCAGGTGGAAACAAAGACTAGCTATGAATTGAAACTGATTAGCTCTGTTCCAAAACCTAGTGAGCTACCTTGGAGCGATTTGGAGCACTCTACATAGGCAGTAACTCTGCGCATCACACAAACAGCCCTCTGCACAGGAGACTCCGCTTTCAGTTGATTTCAATTAAGTTTGATGTTAGCATGTTGCTAAGCTAATGGCACAATACTCTTATAAGCACAAAAATATATAGAACATAGCATACATTTTTGGGTAAACAATCCCTTTAAAATGCTGTTCTAAAAGTTTTGAACAAAGCAATCACGTACTGTATGTGCAAGACAGACACTGAGAAAAGTTACTGTTCAGTTATTTAGAGTCAGTGATCCTCTTTCCTCTCATTATTATCTTGATATAGTAGTTATTCAGTTTTGGACTGGTACTCACCACAAGTGAAAGTGTTTCGATTTAACAGAAGGCTTTATTGTAGGTTGTGTGAAAGTATGCCTCAGTGCCCTCCATATACATTGATTTATATATAAATATAGTAGGATACACATACATTTTTAGAACTGGAGGCAATACGAGGTGATAGAGTAATTCCCTTTGGTGCGGAGTTTGCTGTGGAAGCATTTTAACAGGCCAAACAATACAGAGTGAAGAGTCTGCATTTCACACAATGGTACCACACTCCCACACACATGAATACACAAGCACATGCAGACACATAATCACACATGCATGGAAACAAACTTTTGCATGTACAGTATACTATATACGTAGACAGATGAAAATCACTGTTCAAAAAACATGGAATTTGGTTTACCCTACAAATGTAAAAAAAAAAGAAAAAAAAAAAAAAAGAAAAAAAGAAGCCTATATATTTACTTTTTTTTTTTTTTTTTACAATTCTGTCTTCTGCCATCAAAGATTATTATTCTTTAATCTGTCAAATACACTGCATTTTAATATTCATTTTATATGCTTTGATTAAAGTCATATGCTGTATCATATCTCTGAGAATGATCTGGGAATCCTGCATGCTGAAGTGTGTATTCATGTGATGTGTAAATGAGTGATGACTTTGTGTCACAACGGTTTACTTGTCATTATTTACTCGGCCTCACGTTGTTACAAACCTGTATGACTTTCTTTGGTGGAACACAAGCGTGAATTTTTAAAGAATATCCTGGACACTCTTTTCCATATAATGAAAGTAAATGATGACTGGGACTGTCAAGTTTAAAAAAAAAAAAAAAAAAAAAAGAAATCTTCCATGTGACTCATGCGCTTTATTCTAAGTTTTCTGAAGCCATACAATAGAAATATTTGACAAACAGACAGAAATGTAAGTATTTATTCACTAAAAATATTGACGGACATGAGAGAAGTAGTGATGTTTGATTTATAAACAAATCGCTCTTTTTAGTCATTCACTAAAAGGTCTGACTGATTCATTTATGAATCTGAATCTGACTGATCTGGTTCTCTAGTTCAACTCACTGACTCAATGTCCTGCTAGTAGCAGTTAACACACTGGTGGGAAAACTGATTTATAGCTGTCATCGTAAGAACCGCTTTTATTTTATTTTTGGGTGATCTATTTCTTTAAGGATTGATAGAAAGACTAGGAGAGAGTGAGATAGATAATAAAGCAGTCTAAAAGAGCCAGATCAGCTTAACTCTGCCCATGTGATCTTATTCTTTACTGTGATGACTCTAGTATCTGATCTCTCTCCACCGTTCTTGAGAAGTCAAAAGACTCAGTCCAGATTCTCTGTACTTACTCTTCCTCTCTCCTGTTCCACACTGTAGAGATTTAATTGTTCCAAGTTCACCATTCATGATTCAGGTGTCTGAACATTGTCTGAACAGGAAGTGGCTGTAGACTCTGGATCAGGATCAATGCAAAAATGCACCAGCACAGTTGTTTCTTATATTTTCCACAGCAGAGGAAGTAAATACTTGGAGGAACAAAATTCATGTACTGCTGCTACAGTAATATCAAATCTGCCATTGAGCTGCTGTTTTATATCTACAGGATATTGCATTATCTAATCAAGGTTTGAGATGAGTCACAGCAGGTTGCACAGGGAGAATATAATAACATACACAGATAGCATAATTATAACTTAACTACTTTATAAGACTTAAAAAAAAAAAAAAAAAAAGAAAAACACCATCCTCATGATCTTCATCATTATAACCATCCAAAGAGCAAGCAAATTCTAAACTGGGCTAGACACAAATATTACTTAGCTAATTTAACCTTGCAAATACAGTTTTGTTATATTTAAAAATGGTTATTGGTGGGCAGGGTTGGGAGGGTTACTTTTGAAATGAATTCCACTACAGATTACAGAATACATGCTGTAAAATGTAATTTGTAACGTATTCTGTTAGATTACTCAAGGTCAGTAATGCATTCTAAATACTTTGAATTACTTCTCCAGCACTGGTAGATTTTTTCACTTGTTTTGACTATAAAAACTCTGCCAGTACAGTAAGACAAAACAAATGTTAAAAATACATTCTCTGAAAAACCGAAAAATCTTATGCAGTGTTGCTTCTAAAACAAGATAAATCAAATCGATCTTGTTTTAAGGATTTTTAGATATTTTTACAGGAAAACAATACGAAAAATATTATCAAGAATATGATTTTTGGAGTCCATTGGTGACGCCATGCGAGAAGCAGACCTGTGAGCGACTGGCTCTGCGCACTTTGCTAGTTTTTAATTATTTTCATGTTTAATCCAATGAGATTCGATACACCCAGTTACAAATTTGCTCTTTGAGGTAAACATGGCAAAGAAGTCAAAATCCTCAGACTCTGGAGACATTAAAAGACACTTACGTGCTCAAGATGAGGCCTCTGGCGGGCCTGCGGACCGGGGACTCGATTTGGAAGGCTCGTCGGGAGATGAAATCCAGCGTCAACTGTCCAACATCTCTGTGATGCTGACGAAGGTTGTTGCTGACTTGGAGGATCTCGCTGTGATACGTTGATCGATTACGGCGATGGAAACAAAATTCTCTGAGTTGGTCACAAGAGTCGCAGATGTTGAGAAACGAATCGAAAAAGGACAAAGATCCAAGCAATTGTAAGAGTTACCGTCCAATTTCCCTGATCCAGCTAGATGTAAAAATTTTGGCTAAAATTTTGGCTAAAACTTTGGCTAACCGATTAAGTAAAGTTATGACATCTCTTATACATAAAGATCAGGTAGGGTTTATTCGGGGCCACAGCTCTTCTGACAACATTAGGCATTTCATCAATATCATGTGGTCAGTAGCGAATGATCAGACTCCGGTCGCAGCCATCTCACTTGATGCCGAAAAGGCTTTTGATATGGTAGAATGGGATTATCTTTTTAAGATTTTGGAAATGTATGGGTTCGGGAATACTTTTATTGAATGGATTAAGTTACTTTATAGATTCCCAGTAGTGGCAGTACAAACAAATGGACTAATTTCAGATTATTTTACTCTGAATAGAGGCACTTGGCAGGGTTGCCCTCTTTCCCTATTATTGTTCTGTCTTGTCCTGGAACCATTAGCAGCCACGATAAGAAGGGAAGATGATTTTCCAGGGGTGGTGGTGGGAGGTATGGCGCATAAACTTTTGCTTTATGCAGATGATATTTTATTATTCATCTCTGACCCCACTAGATCTATGCCTTGCCTCCACAGAATTATTAATTCCTTTTCTAAGTTTTCAGGATATAGAGTCAACTGGTCTAAATCCAAAGCTTTGGCTCTGACAGCATACTGCCCCGTAACGGCTTTCCAGCCGGGCGCTTTCCAGTGGCCCAAACAAGGCATTAAGTATTTGAGCATCTTATTCCCAGCAAAATTGTCTGATTTAGTTAGAGTTAATTTTGACCCCTTAATAAAATGGTTTTCGAGCGATGTGGAAAGGTGGGCTTCATTACATTTATCTATGATTGGGAAGGTTAATGTTATTAAAATGAATTGTATTCCAAAATTCAATTACTTGTTGCAGTCTCTCCCTGTAGATGTCCCCCTCTCTTATTTCAAGCAATTTGATAGCATAGTGAAGTCCTTCATTTGGAATGGTAAGCATCCCAAATTACATTTCAATAAGTTACACAGGCCAATTGACAAAGGTGGGCTAGGCCTACCCAAGATTTTATTTTATTATTATGCTTTTGGTCTCAGATATTTGGCTCATTGGTTGCTTCCACCTGAGAGAACCCCTCCCTGGTTCTGTATAGAACAGGAAGTTCTTTCCCCTATTTCACCATTGCAGAGCCTCTCTATCAAATTAATCGAAGAAGTTAAGTTACATCCCGTTATCTCGCACTTGAACTTGGTATGGATAAAAGTGTCCAGACTGTTTAATTTGAACACTTTTTTAAATGTTGCCTCGAGCATATGGCTGAACCCCAAATTATGCATCAACAAGTCCCCTTTTTGCTGGTCAGAGTGGATTGGGAGGGGGATTACTACGCTCGGTGACCTATATGAGAATGGAGTGTTGAGATCCTTTCAAAATTTGGTTCAACTTTTTGGGATTCCTAGATCTTAGTTCTATAAGTATTTACAGCTGCGCCACCTGCTTTGTACTGTTTTTGGGAGTGGTTTACACCCCCCTAAAGCAGCAGATACTCTGGGAGTGGTGATTATTGCTTTTGGAAAAGGTCATGAGGCATCAGTGTATTACTCCCTGCTAATTCAGAGTCTGGGTGATGGAACTTCAACTTCTCTTAAGAGATTATGGGAGAAAGATCTAAACTTGGCATTGGAGGAGGGAGTGTGGGCTAGGATTCTAAAAAAACGTCAAATCTGCATCTAGAGATGCAAGGGTTCGCATTATGCAATTTAAGATTTTACATAGTCTATTGGACCCCCTCTAGATTGCATAGGCTTGGTCTTAAAGACACACCCACCTGCTGGTGATGTCAATCAAAAGAATGAGACACAACCTTGTCTTTTGAGGATGTGATAAAATTCAAGAATTTTGGTTGAGGGTCCAGAGATTTATGGGATGTATTGGGTACTCAAATTTCATTTTGCCCCAGACTCTGTATTTTAGGTGATGGGGCGGTCATTGATGTAGGGGATAAGTACATGTAGAATTGGATCCTGGCTGGTGTTAAGATAGGCAGACAGCTTATCCTTAGAGGATGGAAGTCAGCTGGAGCCCCCTCGTTTCGTGAGTGGTACGAGGAGATGGGCAGGGTAGCGGCTTTGTAGGAGTTGTCATATAGAAGGCTAGGCAACATGGATATGTTCATCAGGAGGTGGGGTGGCTATTTGGCCTTTTTGGAAGGCTCTCGGGGAGGGGCAGTGGAGGGAGATGTGCTGTTTTAAATGTGTGTGTTGTAGCCTTTTTGTTTTTGAAAGTATACTTTCCACTATGTATTTCTAAATATTTTCTACTGTTTTATTGTCTTTTTGTGTGTCTTTGTCAATTACGTTTGACCACTGGGGGATCTGTTCGTGTTGGGTAGGGGGGTTAATGTTCGGGAGGAAGGGTTGTAAATAATAAAATGTGATTCTATATATTTTTTTTTTATTTTTTTTTTTTATTATATTTATATATGTTATATGGAATCTATAAAACTGTTTATATAAAAAAAAAAAAGAAAAAAAAAAAAAAAAAGAATATGATTTTTGCCCTAATATCAAAGGTGTTACTAGAAAAAAGAAATTATGATCCAACGTGAATTTTCTTGATAAAAAAATATGATCGTGCCTGGAAACGTGCATGTAAAATGGCTAGAATTAGCATTTTAGCTTAGCATAAAGCTGAAAATTTACACAAGGTTTATTTATATTTCTTCTGCTCCAAACTTACTTCTCTGTCTGCTCGTATGAATGTAAAACATAAGAAAGTGTTTCACCATTGTTCAAATGCACTTTGGATCGCATCATTTAAATGTATAAATGTTTTCCATCTGAAAGGACTAAATATTAAATGAAACAAATGACAATAAAATGCAAAGTAATCTCTTCAGTAATCAAAATACTTTTTGAATGTAACTGTATTCTTATTACCAATTATTTAAATTGTAACTGTAGTGGAATACAGTTACTTATATTTTGTATTTTAAATACATAATCCCGTTACATGTATTCCGTTACTCCCGAACCCTGTTGGTCGGTGAGAATCCATTGAAAGAGGAATATGGACCAGAATAATACCAAGCAGATTGCTTCACTGGGAAAAGAGTGAGCTCTCATTGGTCTCCCAGAGATACAAACTGTGCCAATACAGATTGAAGTCAGAGGAGACCAAGAGGGAAGCTGCCATATTTAGTTCTTTGATTCTATAAGTGATGTACATTGTCTGGCTTTGTCCAAGAGCCTGAGACTTCTCAGTGTGGAGACAATTTCTCTAGGAAGGCCTTGCTTATACTCCTTCGTCTTTCATTAGTACATGAGACTCTTCTTTTGCTCTGGCAGCCTGTGCAGCTGAAATACCACAGCACCATGGCAATAGTAATTATATTTTACCTGGGTTGTGAGCTTCAGTATGAATTGAATGTGATGAGATAAAAAGACTGGTAAAAAGACACAACATATTTGTCATGAACGCCGGTGAAGATCCCTCAGTCGGCCACCGGAGGTCTCACTCTCCTGATTATTAACATTGGACTACATTTCCCAAGTGCCCACATACCTGGACTGATTACTGCACATCTGTTCCATATAGGCTATTTAGCCCAATATAAAATAAAACTATATATGAACATATTTTACAATACAGGCCAAATGTGGTAATAGAAATGGTTAATAGTGATGTCCAGTTCATGAAAGAATTGTTCTTTAGTGAACGAGTTGAAGCAGTTCACCAAATCGGACTGAATCATTTGAAACAGTTCGCGTCTTGAGTCAACACTGACCCTCAAGTTACTCTATCTTAACCTGTCTCTCCGATAGAGGGGTATGTGAAGCCGATAACCAAGAGTAATATGATTCTAGAACTGGTGATATCTGCTTTTCCTAACTCTTCTTTGCAATGAACAGCTTCAACTAGTTCACAAATTGGACTAAACGCTCCGGTCGCAACAGTTCTCGAGTCAATAGTACACTGAACTGAGAATCGCCTCTTTCGGAGGTGTTCAGCATACTGAAAACCAATGGGCTTCTGACACTGAGCATTTCAGTATTTGTATTTTAATGTAATCTTTTGTTGAAGCAGTAAACGTATTTGGCTTGCTGTCCATATACTGGAGGGCTCGGAGCTCGAGACTCGACTCGAGTCCTGATTACCCCCCCCAGACTTTACTTATTTAGATAATTAATCTAGAGAATAGGTAGAGATGGGGTGGAGGTGGGATGTCAGGAGAGTTGTCACAGGAAGCAGGTAAGCAGTGGCTTACAGTGCATCCGGAAAGTATTCACAGCGCTTAACTTTTTCCACATTTTGTTATGTTACAGCCTTATTCCAAAATGGATTAAATTCATTATTTTCCTCAAAATTCTACAAACAATACCCCATAATGACAACGTGAAAGAAGTTTGTTTGAAATCTTTGCAAATTTATTACAAATAAAAAACGAAACAAATCACATGTACATAAGTATTCAGAGCCTTTGCCATGACACTCAAAATTGAGCTCAGGTGCATCCTGTTTCCACTGATCATCCTTGAGATGTTTCTACAACTTGATTGGAGTCCACCTGTGGTAAATTCATGATTTGGGAAGGCACACACCTGTCTATATAAGGTCCCACAGTTAACAGTGCATGTCAGAGCACAAACTAAGCCATGAAGTCCAAGGAATTGTCTGTAGACCTCCGAGACAGGATTGTATCGAGGCACAGATCTGGGGAAGGGTACAGAAAAATGTCTGCAGCATTGAAGGTCCCAATGAGCACAGTGGCCTCCATCATCCATAAATGGAAGAAGTTTGGAACCACCAGGACTCTTCCTAGAGCTGGCCGCCCAGCCAAACTGAGCAATAGGTGGAGAAGGGCCTTAGTCAGGGAGGTGACCAAGAACCCGATGGTCACTCTGACAGAGCTCCAGCATTTCTCTGTGGAGAGAGGAGAACCTTCCAGAAGATCAACCATCTCTGCAGCACTCCACCAATCAGGCCTGTATGGTAGAGTGGAAAGACGGAAGCCACTCCTCAGTAAAAGGCACATGACAGCCCACCTGGAGTTTGCCAAAAGGCACCTGAAGGACTCTCAGACCATGAGAAACAAAGATTGAACTCTTTGGCCTGAATGGCAAGCGTCATGCCTGGAGGAAACCAGGCAACGCTCATCACCTGGCCAATACCATCCCTACAGTGAAGCATGGTGGTGGCCGCATCATGCTGTGGGGATGTTTTTCAGCAGCAGGAACTGGGAGACTAGTCAGGATCGAGGGAAAGATGAATGCAGCAATGTACAGAGACATCCTTGATGAAAACCTGCTCCAGAGCGCTCTGGACCTCAGACTGGGGCGAAGGTTCATCTTCCAACAGGACAACGATCCTAAGCACACAGCCAAGACAACAAAGGAGTGGCTATGGGACAACTCTGTGAATGTCCTTGTGTGGCCCAGCCAGAGCCCAGACTTGAACCCGATTGAACATCTCTGGAGAGATCTGAAAATGGCTGTGCACCAATGCTCCCCATTCAACCTAATGGAGCTTGAGAGGTCCTGCAAAGAAGAATGGGAGAAACTGCCCAAAAATAGGTGTACCAAGCTTGTAGCATCATACTCAAAAAGACTTGAGGCTGTCATTGGTGCCAAAGGTGCTTCAACAAAGTATTAAGCAAAGGCTGTGAATACTTATGTACATGTGATTTTTTTTTTTTTCATTTTTTTTTTTTAATAAATTTGCAAAGATTTCAAAAAAACTCCTTTCACGTTGTCATTATGGGGTATTTTTTGTAGAATTTTGAGGAAAATAATGAATTTAATCCATTTTGGAATAAGGCTGTAACATAACAAAATGTGGAAAAAGTGAAGCACTGTGAATACTTTCCGGATGCACTGTATTTACAGTTGTGCTCAAAAGTTTGCATACCCTTGGAGAATTGGTAATATATGTACCATTTTTAAAGAAAACATGATTGAGCAGGCAAAACACATTTCTTTTATTTCTTATGGGATTCATATTCAACTGTAGGTTATAAAAGAATGGCACAATCATAAAACAAAACATGGCAACAATGAAAAAAATGAAATGACCCCTGTTCAAAAGTCTGCATACCCTTAGTTCTTAATACTGTGTATTGCCCCCTTTAGCATCAATGACAGTGTGCAGTTGTCTATGAGGTCCCAAATTCTTGAAGGTGGTATAGCTGCCCATTCGTCTTGGCAAAATGCCTCCAGGTCATGCAAAGTTTTTGGTCGTCTTGCATGAACCGCATTTTTGAGATCTCCCCAGTGTGGCTCGATGATATTAAGGTCAGGAGACTGTGATGGCCACTCCAGAACCTTCACCTTTTTCTGCTGTAACCACTGGAGGGTCAACTTGGCCTTGTGCTTAGGGTCATTGTCGTGCTGGAAAGTCCAAGAGCGTCCCATGTGCAGCTTTCATGCAGAAGAATGCAAATTGTCTGCCAGTATTTTCTGATAACATGCTGCATTCATCTTGCCATCAATTTTCACAAGATTCCCCATGCCTTTAGAGCTCACACACCCCCAAAACATCAGTGAGCCACCACCATGTTTCACAGTGGGGATGGTATACTTTTCACTATAGGCCTTGTTGACCCCTCTCCAAACACAGCGCTTATTATTGTGACCATAAAGCTCTATTTTGGTCTCGTCACTCCAAATTACAGTGTGCCAGAAGCTGTGAGGCGTGTCAAGGTGTTGTCGGGCATATTGTAACCAGGCTTTTTTGTGGCATTGGTGCAGTAAAGGCTTATTTCTGGCAACTTGACCATGCAGCTCATTTTTGTTCAAGTATCGTCGTATTGTGCTCCTTGAAACAACCACACCATCTTTTTCCAGAGCAGCCTGTATTTCTCCTGAGGTTACCTGTGGGTTTTTCTTTGTATCCCGAACAATTCCTCTGGCAGTTGTGGCTGAAATCTTTATTGGTCTACCTGACCTTGACTTGGTATCAAGAGATCCCCTAATTTTCCACTTCTTAATAAGTGATTGAACAGTACTGACTGGCATTTTCAAGGCTTTGGATATCTTTTTATATCCTTTTCCATCTTTATAAAGTTCCATTACCTTGTTACACAGGTCTTTTGACAGTTCTTTTCTGCTCCCCAAGGCTCAGTATCTAGCCTGCTCAGAGCATCCACGTGAGAGCTAACAAACTCATTGACTATTTATACACAGGCACTAATTGCAATTTAAAAAGTCACAAGTGTGAGAAATTAACCTTTAATTGCCATTTAAACTTGTGTGTGTCACCTTGTGTGTCTGTAACAAGGCCAAACATTCAAGGGTATGCAAACTCTTGATTAGGGCCATTTGGGTGATTTCTGTTATCATTATGATTTAAAAAGGAGCCAAACAACTATGTGATGATAAATGGCTTCATATGATTACTATCCTTAAATAAAAGACAGGATAGTGCATGATCAGTCATATTTTCAAAATCAGTTGCAAAAATTTCACAATTTCTGCCAGGGTATGCAAACTTTTGAGCACAACTGTACTCTTGCTCCTGGGCTGTGATTTGTCAGATTAAAATTAACATGTTTCTCCCAAACCTCTGTTAATTAACTCCATTTCAGTAGTTCGTATGTTAATGTAATCTTGTGTTGAAGCAGTAAACTTATTTGGCTTGCTGTCCGTATACTGGAGGGCTCAGAGCTCGAGACTTGACTCGAGTCCTGATTACCCCCAAAAAGGCGTTAAGATGAAAGAACAGTACCATGACTATGGCAGGAAGTATTTAGGACAGCAAGCCAGCAACAATTCTATTTGGTAAATTGGCTTGGCGGATGCTTCTGAATTGTTCTTCCCCCAAAAAATCTGTACAGAGGGAGTGCTTTAAGCATTTGTTTGAAGGTGCATTCTTGTATGATTGCTGGTCGAGAGGGCTACGCTGCGATTCGAATGAGAGACCACCATTCGTCGTAGAAGTGGTGGTCTCGCGGTATGCGAACTGGAAAGGTGAAAATGAGAGTTGACTCGTGCTACGTTCGAAAGGGAGGGCTCACACTGCGATTCAAATGTGAGACTGTTCTAAGAGAGAGAAGTTTACCTGTTTGAACGGGTAAGCCCAGCAAGCAGTCGAACGGGGAATGTGAGAATGAGAGTTGGCTCGCACTGTGTTCGAAAGGGAGGGCTCACACTTCGATTCGAATGGGAGACTGCTCTATAAAGAGAGAGTGCTCATGGCATTCGAACGGGTAAGCCCAGCAAGCAGTCAAACAGGGAGAATGAGAACGAGAGTTGGTTTGCGTGGCGTTCGAAAGGGAGGGCTCACACTGTGATTCAAATGGGAGACTGCTCTATAAAGAGAGAGCACTCACGGCATTCGAATGGGTAAGCCCAACAAGCAGTCGAATGGGGAGAATGAGAATGAGAGTTGGTTTGCACTGCGTGAGAAAGGGAGGGCTCACACTGCGATTCAAAGGGGAGACTGCTCTATAGAGAGAGAGCGCTCATGGCATTCGAACGGGTAAGCCCAGCAAGCAGTCGAATGGGAAGAATGAGAACGAGAGTTGGCATGCATTGTGTTCGAAAGGGAGGGCTCACACTGCGATTCGAAAGGGAGACTGCTTCATAAAGTGAGAGCGCTCACAGCATTCGAATGGGTAAGCCCAGCAAGCAGTTGAACGGGGAAAGTGAGAATGAGAGGAACAGGGCTTGATTGCAGAGGTAGCCTCACTCAATAGACTACCCATAGATAGGGAAATAATGTGCTTTGTGAAGGAGGCCGCTATCTCCTGTAATGCTAGCTGCAGCTGCTGAGAAGTGAAGACAAAAAGGCTTCGGCAGAAGCATGGTAAAACGCTGCTGCGGCAGTAAAGTGGGCCTCCTGTGGGAGCGGAGTTTAAACCACTGCTGTGGCAGTGGATTGAGTATTTGGAGGCATAGTGAAGGAGCTCCTGTGGGAGCGCTGCTGTATTTCCATTGTGCTGTAGATGCACTTCTATGAAAGTATGGAACTTAGACATTGAAAGCACCTGTGGAGAAAATATTAACAACTGTGTACACACAATTGTATGGGTGGGGCACTGTTGCTGTGGTATCGAGTAGGGCACAAAAGACTTCATTAGATTTATTAACACCTGTAGTGGAGCAAATGGTTAGTTAGGAATACGTAAATGTATTACCTTTATATACGTCTGTAAGGGAAGCAAAAGGTTAGTTATGGAAACATGTCAATTATGTTCATATGCAGCTTTGAGGAAAGCAAAAAAAAAATTTTAGTTAAGAATACAAATTTATTACATTTGTCATGGCACTGTTGCTGCGGTATTAAGTAGGGCACAAAAGACTTCATTAGAATCATCAACACCTGTAAGGGAAGCAAAGGTTTGTTTGTACTTACCTGTAGGGGGAGCAAATATTAGTTAGGAATATGTACCTTTATATACGTCTGTAAGGGAAGCAGAAGGTTAGTTATGGAAAATGTGTCAATTGCATTTATATGCAGCTTTGAGGGAAGCGAAAGGTTAGTTAAGAATACAACTTTATTACGTTTGTCATGGCAGGGCACTGCTGCAGCAGTATCAAAATGCGAAAGGGGTGATGCTGTGGCATTATCGAGAGTATGCGGGCAATGCTGCGGCAGTATTGAGCATGGGCAGGCGCTGCAGCACATTATCTGGTGGGGCACTGTGGCTGCAGTATCAAATAGGGCACACATAGTTTATCACATTTAGGCACACCTTATTGTGTGTCGGGCTCATTTCGACCATAAGCAAAGGAAATGCCAATACCACGGTTAACAGGAAAAGCTAAAAGACTCTTAAGATTACTGCATCACCAATGCATTTCAAACAGGATAGATCATAATGCGTTTCGGATGGGAGAGCCCACGGAATAAATGACATGAAATCTCATACTGCATTCGAATGGGAGAGCACACCCTGTGATTCGAATGGGAGAGCCTGCATTGCGGTTGAACGGGAGGGACCACACTGCGATTTGAACAGGAGAGCCTGCGACCAATGCGCTGAGGCTCACACTGCATTCGAACGGGAGAGCCCTCACTGCAATTCAATGGGAAAGCCTGCACAGCGTTTGAACAGGAGGGCCCACACTGCATTCGAATAGTGGGTGGCGCAGAGTAAAGAACCTTGCTGAATTGCGGTTTGTTATGGGTATATATTTATGAGCTGTGCCCCTCGAGTTTTAATAAGAGGAAACATAAGATGAAACAGGAAACATGATTGCAGTGTTGTGGGAGATTTAGTGGCAAGGCTTGAAAGGTTCCGCAGTTGTGGCACCTGGAAAAAACACATTTGCGCTGCTTTGCGGTGTGGTGGAAGTTTGTTGCATGGTCCGAAGGACACCGCAGTTGTGGCACTTCTACAGCATGTTTGTGCTGCCTTGCGGTGTGGTGGGAATTTGTTGCATGGTTGAAGGACACCGCAGTTGCGGCACCTGTACAGCATGTTTGCGCTGCTTTGTGGTGTCATGGGGGTTTGTTGCATGACCCAAAAGATGCCACAGTTGTGGCACGTGGACAGCACATTTGTGCTGCATAGGGATGTTTTGAGCCGAAGGCAGAAGCACTGCAATTGTGCTTTCTTAACTAAAATGGTTGCCATCTTTGGCTCCTCGGTAGGTGATGGTGAAGTCTTGGAAAGACACCTGGATAGAGAAAGTGAGAGGTAAACCTCCATACAATCCAGTGACAGGAATTTAACAGGAACAGGAACCTGCTGGAAGTAATATTGGTGAGACCCTGTGGAAGGCGCAATTTCAGGCGTTGCTGTAGAAAAGAAAAAATAATCATATTTAGGTGAAACTTCTGAAAAAATGTGCTAGGGAATACAGTACATCTTCATAAACAATGTGAAAAAATACCATAAAATGATCTGAGAAATAAGAGCTTTGGCTCTGTACTGCATACAGATATGCATGGACTTGCAATCATCATTGAAGGATTCACTTTAGGCCATTCGGAGTACAACTGTCACCTGTAGTACAATATACTTCTTGCATAGGAAATGCATCGCATAGCAATAGGTGTGAATTATCTAGGAATGCATTGAGTTGCAGCTCTGCACTGCATACAGAAATGCAGGAGATATGTGCTGGGAAATACAGTACATCTTAATAAACAGTGTGAAAAAATAGCATAAAATGATCTGAGAAATAAAAGCTTTGGCTCTGTACTGCATGCAGATATGCAGGAGAAGTGGACTTGCAATCATTACTGAAGGATACACTTGTGGTCATTCACTCCTTAGGAGTATGACTGCCCCCTGCTGTACAATATATGTCAATATATGTCAATAATGCTGAGAGGAAGCGAGACCCATTGCAGGATGATTATGAATGAGTTGGGACGCAGCGCATGATCCGCCTCTTGCGGAGCATAATACGGCTCGTGTCTGTTTGGACAGAAGCCGTGTATAGCTGCAATGTGCTGTAGAATGGTCAGAGTGAGTGCTGCGCATCAGCGAGCTCAGGCTAAAATGTCTGCGTTGGTTTGAAAAGAATTTGTCCTAAGATTATTGGGCAATTGAAGGGAGTTCTGTGTTGCATGATGCCCCTGTGTTCAGAATGAAATAAATCAAGCTCCGAAGGGCACTTTGGAGGGAGAAACAATCGTGATATTCATGTTAGGAGATGGGGAACAATCACTGAATAGAGCACGCCCTCTAAACAAGCTGTGATATGGTAATGAAGCTGACAGGCATCACCTGTGCGGCAGAACCTGATTAAAAATGCTGGGGGTTGAAATGGTGGTTGGATTGAATAGTTAATCTTTGTTTCTTTCGCTTTCAAATAAAATTGAATTCTAATGGCATGAAGCCGGAATGGTGCCCGTTCGCAGAGGCAGCTGGCACTGCTTTCCAGGTGGAAAGTTTAGATAAGAGAATATATGAGCAGTTGTAGAGAGCTGTTTCAAATTTTTAAAGTGCAGGAGGAGCCAGTTTGCAGCAGCAACTTCGCGCTATAAACTGCTTCGTCGAATGGAGCATAGAAAGACAGACAGGGTAAAAAATATATAAATACATATAACACTTAACGTGGTAGCCATCAATACTGCTAAAAAACAAAGAGCTGCTGTGGCAGCTTCTGCTGAATAATGAGACTGTTTGGATGGAAGAGCTGTTCTGGTGGAGCTGAATGCTTTGCAGGGAAGTTGCATCTGATGATCCGTCTGCCTGGTTCTGTTTGTGGGAAATGGGTGGGGCTGAATGCCGGAAAGACTCTTATGTCAGGAGAGTTGTCACAGGAAGCAGGTAAGCAGCGGCTTATATACTCCTGTTCCTGGGCTGTGATTTGTCAGATTAAAATTAACATGCTCCTCCCAAACCTCTGTTAATTAACTCCATGTGTGTTATTAAGGGGCAAAATGTATGTTTCAGGTGTATTTTTGCTGAACAACAGAAAGTATAACAAATAAAACATACTGAACATATGTTTATGACTTGACTGTATTACCATTTTATCAATGTATGAAGATGATCCAGTCTACAGTACTCGAGTCAACAGTACACTGATCCCAGGACAGCAGCTCTCGAGTCAACAGTACATGAGTCAATCACATCAGTTCGTCAGTTACCCATACACTGAAAGAGTGATGTCCAGTTCATGAACGAATCATTCTTTTGAACCGGTTCTTTTTAATGAACAAGTCGAACCAGTTCACCAAATCGGACTGAATCATTTGAAACAGTTTGCGTCTCGATTCAACACTGATCCACAAGTTACTCTATCTTAACCTGTCTCTCAGATGTGCCTGACACTCCGACTCGAAATAAGACAATAACCAGGAGTAATATGATCCTAGAACTGGTGATATCTGCTTTTACTAACTCTTCTTTACAATTAACCGCTCCAACTAGTTCACATGTCGGACTAAACGGTCCAGTCACAACAGTTCTCGAGTCAACAGAACATTGAGTCGCTCGTAACAGTTCTCGAGTCAACAGTACACTGAACTGAGAATCGCCTCTTTCGGAGGTGTCCGACATATGTATTTTGCTAAACAACTGAAAGTATAACAAATAAAACATACTGGAAATATGTTTATGACTTGGTTGTATTACCATTTTATCAATGTATGATGATAATCCTGTCGCAACATTTCTCAAGTCAACAGTTATCCGAGGACAGCACAGCAGCTCTCGAGTCAACAGTACATTGAGTCAATTACAGCAGTTCGCGAGTCACCAGTACACTGAACTGAGAATTGCCTCTTTCGGATATAGTACTGAGAACTGCTCATCAGTGAGTGATGAGCATGCGTGAACCAAGGACTTGAATGTGGGGGCAAAATTTTTCAATCGAGAGATGAAAATGAATTTTACTATTGAGTATTGTGCATATTGTGTGAATATTGAGTTGTTATGAGCTGGATCGTGGTTTCTGTAAAAAAGGGTGAGTTGATTAAGACTACTTTAATCACTTTATATGCTTTAGACATGTGTAGAACATCTGCGTTTGTATATCAGTGTCAGTACTGGGTGATTTAGGTGCAAAACTTTAATGTAGGATATATTGTAAGATCACTGAATGAAACACTGATGACAATAAACACCCTTATTATTATAACTTCAATAAATAAAATGTAATAATCTGCAATATGCGCTTACATATGGCTTTATTTTATGTGTTTGAGCGTGTATTCTACAATGCCGGCGTATTAGCATTATGTATAGTGACGTCATTACGCGATGATGTAAGTGAACTGGTGAATAATTTTTTAGAACCGGTTCATCGAAATGAACCGTCTGAAAGAACAGGTTCGTGGAAAAGAATCGGACATCCCATCACTAATGGTTAAATGCAAAACTTTTGTGACCAGTCACTGCCTTTACAGGATTTTTCAGTGTTGTCAATTAGACACACAGACATTCAACATTCAGCATACAAAACTCATCAATGGTGACAATTAACAAACTCATTTTCAGATTTATGACACGACACATTCTGGGTGCCAGTGTTAAGTTCTGTACTATGTGGACACCCACAATGCATTGCAGCATGAATCTGAAAATGAGTTTGTTAATTGTCACCATTGATCTTTATTGTATGCTGAGTCTTGATGTCTGTGTGTCTAATTGGCTACTCAAAAACTATATATTTTAAAGGCAGTATCTGTTCACCTTGTCACAACAAATGCTCATTGCTCCATCTTTATTATCGAATTTGGTCAGTATTGCAAAATTATAGTTCCAAATAAAACGTGGATTTCAAAATGTTAATTTATAAGCCCATACACTTTGGTAAAAATGTATTGAGGATTACTTAAACTCATCCAAAAGTATGCTTTCTATCACAATGAATCATAATTGTTCTTTTGAACAATACTGCAGTGGTTGGAAAAAATGTATCTATTGTATCCCATGTTCAAGTGCCTAACCAAAGATAACACTAATCACCATAATGATGGCTGCAAATGAAACAATAAAATGACACCAGCAACTCTAAATAAAGCCTAATCTCTATTAATTTTAAATAAACAACTTCCACACACACACACACACACACACACACACACGTTGGTGCAGCTATCATTATGAGGACTCTCCATAGACATAATGATTTTTATACTGTAAAAACTATAGATTCTATCCCCTAACTCTAACCCTAACCCTAACCCTACCCCTAAACCTAACCCTCACAAAAAAACTTTCTGCATTTTCAAATTTTTACATTATATATACAGTTGTGCTCAAAAGTTTGCATACCCTGGCAGGAATTGACTGAAAATATGACTGATCATGCTGATCATGACTGATCATGATCGTATGAAGCCATTTATTATCACATAGTTGTTTGGCTCCTTTTTAAATGATTATAGTAACAGAAATCACCCAAATGGCCCTGAACAAAAGTTTGCATACCCTTGAATGTTTGGCCTTGTTACAGACACACAAGGTGACACACACAGGTTTAAATGGCAATTAAAAGTTAATTTCCCACACCTGTGGCTTTTTAAATTGCAATTAGTGTCTGTGTATAAATAGTCAATGAGTTTGTAGCTCTCATGTGGATGCACTGAGCAGGCTAGATACTGAGCCATGGGGAGCAGAAAATAACTGTCAAAAGACCTGCGTAACAAGGTAATGGAATTTTATAAAGATGGAAAAGGATATAAAAAGATATCCAAAGCCTTGAAAATGCCAGTCAGTACTGTTCAATCACTTATTAAGAAGTGGAAAATTCGGGGATCTCTTGATACCAAGTCAAGGTCAGGTAGACCAAGAAAGATTTCAGCCACAACTGCCAGAAGAATTGTTCGGGATACAAAGAAAAACCCACAGGTAACCTCAGGAGAAATACAGGCTGCTCTGAAAAAAGACAGTGTGGTTCCCTCTCAGTAGGGCGAGTGGATGCCACGGAGGATGCCGTGAAGCCTCCACACACGCCATGTCTCCACGGTAACGCGCTCAACAAGCCACGTGATGAGCACGTGACTGAGATTCGTCCTCCGCCACCCGGATTGATGCGAGTCACTACACCAACACGTTTGCGTTTTGTGTAAACCCTAAAATTTAGTTTAACAATGTTGAGGAGCTTGTTAATTAGATTCCAGTTGAGTTTCAAATATGGCTGAATTTGAGGGGCTGCATGATGTTACCAATCATAACAGTGGGCGTTTACGTTGGCCAAAACTGAGCGTTTCAAACAGAGGGCCAGAGACAGTGTGCAAAGTGATCATATATTACTAAATTATGACTGTTTTTGTGAAAAAAAAAAAAAAAAAAAAAAAAAAACTTTACTAATGTTATCAGTGGACCTCAGGAAAGATAATAATAATAAAAAAAAGAGTATGTCATCATCCCTGAATGTAATTACTTCCTGGTTTCCATGGGACCAGAACCCGTGTCTCAGAGATTGTTTGCACAACATGCTACCAGTAGCGCCACAGGAAAAGGTAAACACAATAAAATAATGCAAAAATGTCTGATGGGGGATGCTGCTTGTAATTCAACAAAATGGGGTTGATCTGGGGGTACATGAACATTTGGAAGCCATATGTCGATTTTCCGTGTGATCATGTTGCATGAACAGGACAGCACAGTATGACAAGTGTAGTCCGATTCACAAATGAATGCCGGTTCTTGTAAGTAATCGCTCAAAAATAATGAATTTAATAAATCTTTTACTAGATGAACTCACTGAATAAGTCATAGTGAAAACTGAACCAAAAGCTATTACTTGAGTCTGACTCAAAATGATCAAAATGAACCTCAGTCACCATTTACTTTAATTGTATGGAAACCAGGTGCAATGAAAGTGAATGGTGACTGTGGCTAACGTTGTGCACATGACCTCCTTTTGTGTTCTACTGAGGAAAGAAAGTCAAACGGGTTTTGAACATCACAACGGTGAGTAAATATGAAAGAATTGACTTTTTTGGGGGGGGGGGGGGGGGACATACTCTTTAAACCATAAATTATTTATTTAAAACATGTAACCAAAATACAGTTTCTAATTTATTTTTAGTATCTTCTGAACCTGAACAATCAACCTACTGTGTGTTTTCACCAAAAAAAAAAAAAAAAAAAAAAGATTTCTGTATGAAACAATGGCCTATATCTTGTTCTTCCAACCCAGTGTGTTTGTAATAGATCTGAGAAATTCTGTTTCATTACCGCCCTGTCTCATTTGCTTTAACACTGAAATGAAAGCTCAATAATCAAACCACCAGAACTGTGACTGAAGAGAAAGACGGAGTGCTAGTTTGATTTAGGCAGTCACATGACACACTTCCACACATGTGTGACTGCTCATGCTTCAGGCATTAGAAACCATCGAGGGGGAAACCACACTAGGAAACTGTTCAGCTGAGCTAATTAACCCGCGCACACATGCACACTTGCTAACTCTGATGATTTCTGAGCTACTAAAGATGTCACACAAGCCTATATGCAGTCAGTGCTTGGGTGGAAATAGGAAGCTATCATCTGGAATCACTTTCTGTTTTAATGCACTATTTAGGGAATAAACTGTTCACTAACACCCCAGATAGCACTTAAATAAAATAGCGAGTGTGATTGTGTCTGTGTCTTATCTCGGAGTGCTCCTTTTAAGCTATCTGCACTGAAGATAAAATAGCTTATGGCTAATTACAAGTAAAGGTGCTTGTCAATTTTCTTCCAGAACATGACGTATTTTGGCTTTATGAGAATTATTAGATTAGCAAACGAGTCCGAGAAAGAGAGAGAGGCAAGGTATTTTTTTCAACCTCAAAGACCCCATGAAATCAAAATGGGAGTTTGTGGTATTTAGGACATGCCTATTAGCTTTGGAGCCATCTTTATACTTCTGTACTCTGAAGAGTTGACAAAATTAACTTTTAGCTGGTACAGTATATGCAAATGTATATTAGTAATAGGGCTGCTGATTTAACATGTTAATTTTTTGTGATTAATTGTATAAAAAAAATAACTAAATTAAACCCTACAGTTAATCAAGCCTCCTGACCCATATGAAAGTTCCATAATAAAAGTATTTTTTTTTTTTTTTTTTTACCATTGAAGCGATTCAAGTTTGAAGTACAGTACAGTGTTTTTATGAGCCACATCAGCAGAGGGCAGTTAGCTTGCCTCATATATATACTCCAGACAGAATGCAAGAATGTATCCTGTGTGGGACAGATTGATGAATCAATTGCAATAATGTTTATAATTATTTAAATTATAATGTTTAATTTACATTGAATTATCATTATTTTGGGGGCATTTCTCAGCAAATATTTATATACAGTATGTGATTAATAGTGAATAATTCCATTAATTAATTGGCCGGTCATTTAATTAATTCAATAAAAAATAAAATATTGATGATTCATCTTACACTAGTCAGATTTTTATCCAATCAAAGGCTTTCTGGAATAAGAAAGAGAATTTACTATCCCCTACCCCTAAACCCAACACTTAAACATTTTTAAATTTTTAGGTTTTCATTAATGCATTATTTAATGTGTTGATTGAGCCATTTTCATTTTCATTTAAAATGTAGGTTATTTCAGGTTTAAATATCCTTATGGTGACATTTTATATCTATGACCTTGGCAGAGGTAATAGCACTCTAATTTAGTGTGTGTGCATGTGTGTGTGTGTGTGTGTGTGTATGCGTGTGAGGGTCCGCAGATGGATGTTATACAGAAAATGACAAAGACATAACAAAACATCATTAGATCAAAGATAAAACTGAAATAATGCTCAGGCTTCAAGAGCTTATCAAAAGTCCAACGCTTCCAAATCTGTTTCTACACCACCCCCTTTTTCTCTGCCAAACATTTTTGGGGGAAATATAGAGCAGAGAGAGCTGTTAGCTGGGATTGGCCTTGTTTGTGTGTGACAGTAAAAAAAAAAAAAAAGGTTCAAGAATAGTTTTCTTATGGCCCAATTTCTAAATCACCTCAAAGTAGTACCACAAAGCACTAAATAAGGGCTCAACAGGGGGTCTGTGTCATTTCTGCAGGGGGTCTGTAATTTATTGTTTGATCTCAATGTAATATTTGTGGATAGGCTTAAAATGCTGTACACTCAAATTTTATACAGTTTGTAACTGAAAGTCTCTGCTCAGTCTCTCTATCCACCAATGGGTCCTTGACCTGAAAGAGATGAAGACCTCTTCACAAAACCACACCTCCACCAATTAAACATGAGTGTGCTCTAGCCCCACCCATCTGACCAATCCTCAATCAAAACACATTTGTCAGTATGTTGTACCCTGCAGTGGTGGACAGTAATGAAGTATTTTTACTTTGTTACTGTAAAGGACATTTTTCAAGTATCTGTTTTTTTTTATTTTTTATTTTAGGAAACTTTTAATTTTACTTTACTACATTCAAAAGCACAATATCTTTTTTACTCCATGTCATTTAAAAAAAAAACAAACACAAAACAAAAACCCATACCATTCCTCCCTACCTTGAAGTGAATAAATACATAAATAATTAAATAGCGTTAAATAAAATAGCCATATTAAGAGACTATAACTGTAACCTAGCAACAAATGCTCTCTAACAAGAGTTTTCACTGAACGAGGGATAACATTCAGATGCACTAGAACCAAAAAATGATAGTGTCATTTTTAAATGTCTTCTGTGCATGCCAGCCTAGCTACCACACAATATCGGCTTTCAAGAACTCGACATCAAACTTGATAAAAACACATTAAATCAATAAAACTGCCAAGAATGCACATGCTAGCTAGCAGAAGGCTATTAAATGCACTCTTGCAAATGCAAATTAGTTTAGGAAATATATGGGATATAGGATAAATAGAGAGACATAGAGGATATATAGCACTATAGATGTGTAAAGAGCTGAGAACAGTTGATTAGCTCTGTTTCATTTGATATACTGAAAAATATATTAATCTCTGTGTCAGGAATTATCAAATCATAAAATGAATAGCTAGGCTTAGCTTTCTTGCATCTATATATCTAGCATCTTTGGCCATCACAACGGTTCAGTTAATTGAACACACATCAACTTAGCGGGGAATGTTGTCACACTATATGGGGTACAAAATGCACAAAATGATGATTTAAATAGAATAGAAATAATGTACTAATTGGTAATTTACAAAAATATCAAACCATTGTTTGGCCAACAGATATAGTAATACATAAATCGTATATAAAATTGAAAACACTCAATCTTCACTGGCCTGAAGAATATTCATCCTAAGAACACTTTTTGGTTAATATCTTCATTATATGTGACCCTTGATTTAATGTATGCTAGTATGGTTTTATAATATGAATATGGCTTTGTAATGTTTTCATATAAATATGACTAGATTGTAGTTGAACATGGTGTGCTGCAGGTTTCTTAGTTTTCCTGTTCTTTTCTGATGCCTCATGTGTGGCCAGTTTTTTGTTTGCATGACAAACACACACACACACACACACACACACACACACACACACGTGTGTGCAGCTATCATTATGAGGACTCTCCAGAGACATAATGATTTTTATACTGTATGAACTATATATTCTATCCCCTAACCCCAACCCAACCCCTAAAACTAACCCTCACAAAAACTTTCTGCATTTTTATATTATCAATAAAACATCATTTAGTATGTTTTTTAAGCGATTTGAATTATGGGGACACTAGAAATGTCCTCATAAACCACATTTATAGCATAATACCCTTGTAATTACCAGTTTGTAACCTAAAAAAAAGTCCTCGTAAACCACTTAACACCCACCCCCCCCCCCCCCCACAGTGTTATTGTGTGTGGCAGTTTTTCTTAATAAAATGCTCTAAAATATTTGTGTGTCTGTGACATTAGACCACTCTCTCCTTAAATAGACATGAGCAGGAGAGTACAGCATATTGAATTGCAAAAAAATATTAAACAATGGTCCTAATAGACCAGTGCGTTTACTTTTGATACTTAAGTGCATTTGAAAGCAAGTACTTTTGTACTTTTACTCAAGTGGAAATTTATAAGGAGCCATTTTACTTTCACTTGAGTAATATTTCATCAGGGTATCTGTACTTTTACTTAACTACACGATTAGTGTACTTCGTCCACCCCTGGTACCCTGAGACAGAGAGTCAGAGAGAATAAAGAGCAGTAATTGAAATCTGAATTATGTACATTTTTTGCACAAGTGCTTGCAAGAACAGCAGCATTCTCTTGAGCGTTGATTTTCAAAGCAATAAATGAAGTTCTAAAAGAGAAAGCTAATCAAACAGAGAGAGAGATGGAGAAGAATGAGAGAAGGAACAAAAGCAAATAAAATAAATTAAAATTAAGGATGTGAGTAAGGACCGAACAATAGTAAACAAAATGAAATGGAACGGTTTGGAAGGCTGTCCGCACTTTCAATTTGTGACAAAGAAAGGCTAAGTGATTTGGCTTCACTCAAAGAAATATGTTATTGCTCAGAGGCTGAGAACACAAATGAGACAATTACTTATACACAGTAAGAGTTTAGAGCTATGTAATGAATGTGAATAACATGACTCGGATACAGCACGGGAAATTGATATGCTGAATCACACGGGAAATTGATATGCTGAATTACTGACAAGTGCCATCCTCATCACACATTTTTGCATCAATTCAAATATGTTCACCTTTACCTGTGGTGCTACTTACAGTGCGTTGCGTAGCAACCTTTGAGACACGGGTTCTGGTCCCATGGAAACCTGGAAGTAATTACATTCACATAAACAATGATAAGCGTGATTCAGATGTTGTATTTTCTTTCTAAAATTACATTTATACACCACTGATGGTTAGGTTTAGGTTTAGGGATTGGGTTAGGGAGTAGAGTTAATAAAATATGTACTCCTGTTGACTGAATTACATAAATTACAACTAAAAATACAACTCACTTTTTGCACAACTCTGCGGACATTTCACCTGGAAGAAACTAGTCAACAACACTTCCAGCTTTGGCCACTGGGGGCAATGGTTCAAATTTTGTTAAGCACAGACTGATTTCTGTCAGATAATATGGACTTGGAAGAATTTAACGAGGAATGTTTGAGTTAAGATTGGCTGAATTTGGAATCAGGGCAAATCTGAGTGAAGTTTTTGACATTGCTGACATCTCTTTTTGTTCTCCATTTAATCTCATTGCTGTCTAGGAGAAACAATTAAAACACTAAAGAGATCTTGCTTTGAATTTTCTTTCCTATCACCTTAGCTGACTTGATGTCAGCAGGCTGTCTTGACACCTTGGGGTTTGTCAGAGTGACAGGTGAGAGCAAACTGACAGGGTAACCAGGAGGTGATATTTAGACTTCACGAAGAAACAGAGAAACGATAAAAGCTTTCAAATTATCCTCTGTCCCTGTGGCCAGACGCCCCAGACACTGACCGTACCAAGTGTTCCATTCACCATCAGTGTGGAGAGACAGACTAATAGCTAGAGGGCAAGGACAGGTGGACATATAATGAAAAAGAGAGGTATCTGTTGAGCCTTTGTAGTGGTTACCTCAGGCTTGACATGACAGTAATTCAAGTTTACACTCAATGAACTGGATGTGTGTGTTCTGAGCTTAGCTTAGCTGTGCTGACATCATTCAACCCTGTGTTCATCCAGCAGGTGCTGAAGTGTCAATCAATGTGTGCCAATCAAATAAAATGCTAATAACTCTGTGTCTGTCAAGTCCTGATAAGGCTTAGCCCATCCTTTTTCCTATGTATACCATATAAACAGGCTGTCCTGACTCCCAATTTAGAAAGCACAAAGCTCAGAAATTCCAGGACTGCCCAGACCAAGGAGGTCTAATACCTAGAGAGAGTGTTGCATTAGCATTCCTATTCATCTCATTGACAGTTGGCACATGCCCCCTTGGAAGTATGCGATTTGAGCTGTTAATGTCATGTGACTAATCACTCTGGAACCACAGGAAAACAATGTTATAATATTGTTGATTGGCTGGTTTTACGACAAGAATATATATAGTCTCAATACCTTCACTAGCGTCTCTCTTTAGCTGTGACGTCAAATATAGCAGACAAGGAAAGTCTGTTTCATGCTTCTAAGAACGCTCCTTTATATGTTGAATGCAAAACATTTTATGTTATCATCAGAATACACAGATACTTTTGAATACATCAATAAATACATCAGGCATAAAAGAAGATATTACGAAAGCATTTGCATATGCCCTGCTTTGTGGCTGATCCATTGAGGAAAATCAAAGTTCTTAAATCCATCTGTAGTAATTAAATGTGAAATGGACTGTATGTTTAGTCCATAAAAATGGACTAAAACAACTTAACTGTAGCACCAGTAAAGTCTAACTGAATCAGTCCATAATGTACATCCAAATCAGATAAATTATGGAGGGAGACCTGTGATTTAGGGGGAAAAATGAGTTCCTGGGGAAACTGCTGCCCTTCATTTGCTCTCTTTCTGGCCTTAGTTTTGCTAAGCCATCCAACCAGTCACATCCTAATTGGCATGTGGCAAGTGATGTCTTGGGACAGAAATAATGTTGTATGCAAGGCCATCTGAGGTGCCAAAGACTATTATGAGAAAAATAAAAGGTGCATACACATTCCAAATTATGCCTGAGAATTCAGCTTTGATCTTTCCCCTATCTCCACAACCTTAAACTAGACATCTAGGCTATGTTCACACAGTAGCAGGATATAGTTGCCTGTCCTTTTGTGCTAAATCTGGTTCTTTTGATTTCGGTTATGAAATAGACTGGCAACAACATTTTATAGCAGAAGTAACTACCTTAAAGCTGAAGTTTGCCATTTCTGCGCAGTAACATCACCAAACAGAATTGCAAAAATAACGATTGTTTTCAGACAGTTTTCCTGAATACTCTTCTCATCTGCCATTGGTTGGTCGAAAAAGATATCCCTGCCTTAAACTCCAAAAAGGGTTATTGGCTGTGTCCGAAAGCTAAGGCTTTAATTGTTGAAGAGTTAGTTCACCCAAAAATGAAAATTCTCTCATTATTTACTCAACCTCATTCCATCCCAGATGTGTATGTCTTTCTTTCTTCTGCAGAACACAAACAAACATTTTTAGAAGAACACCACAGCTCTGTAGGACCATACAATGCAAGTAAATGGTGATCAGGTCTTTGAAGCTCCAAAAATCACATAAAGTCAGCATAAACATAATCCATCAGACTCCAGTATTTTAATCAATGTCACATAAAGTCAGCATAAACATAATCCATCAGACTCCAGTGGTTTAATCAATGTCTTCTGAAGTGATCCAGTTGGTTTTGGGTGAGAACAGACCAAAATATAACTCCTTTTTCACTGTATGTCTTGAAAGCAGGCTCCTTGGTGATATTCCATGCTCGATTACACTTCCTATAGTGCCATCTAGAGCAGGGGTTTTCATTTCCAGTCCTGGGCACAATCTGGATATTTTCCTTATTTAACTTAACTGATTCAAATCTTCAGGCTCCATGACCTGAACTGGGGTGTGTTAAAAAAGGAATACATATAAAAGGTGCACTGCTGTGGGTCTCCAGGACTATTATTGAAAACCCCTAATCTAGAGCTCTGCATCAACCACTAGGAAGTGTAATCAAATCATGATTGTGCCTAGAGACTGCACTGGCAAGGTGTACAGTGAAAAAGGTTTACTATTTTAATCTGTTCTCACCCAAAACCAACTAGATCACTTCAAAAGACATTGATTAAACCACTGGAGTCTGATGGATTACGTTTGACTTTATATCCTTTTTTGGAACCTTTGGAATTCTGGTCACCATTCACTTGCATTGTATGGACCTACAGAGCTGAGATATTCTTCTAAAAATCTTCATTTGTGTTCAGCAGAAGAGAGAAAGTCATACAGATCTGGGATGACATGAAGGTGAATAAATGATGAGAGCATTTTCATTTTTGGGTGAACTATCCCTTTAAACTGGTACAAGTACAGCTACTTTTCCCTAAATTGAGAAAACTCAAAAAAGCCCTGAAACTGGTTACTAATTTTTTACAGTGTAGTATTTAAAGCCTATCCCTGAATTATTTGATTTCACTAGTCCATTAAACACAAATAACAGTGCTATTTATCACTTGCTGAGAATGGGAACAGGCACTTCATCTCAATAAGTGGTTGTAGACCAGGATCACATCAACAGCTTCCTGACCCATCCAATAACTAGTCAATGACACCAGGCTACCTTAAACTAAGCCTGAGGAGCTCCACTCTTTATTGTTTGTTTGCAAATTATGTCATCATTTAATTACCTTCATGACATTTCTATTCCATTACTTTTTTTCATGGAACATAAAATATTCTTTTCACTGAGTGTACAGGTGCTCTTTTAAATAAAATTAAATGGGTACACTGGGACACTATCAAGAAAAGTGTTTTAAAATAATGTGTGGCAATATACTATACTGTATGTGTGTGTGAAAGTGAATATTTTATTTTATAATAGGTTTTTTACGATCTTAATCACTTTTTAGCTTTTAACAAAAATGTGAATAAAAATAAATAAATAAATACAAAAATCCATATTCTTACCTGCATTTTGCATTCCAAATCTGCCCTAAAATACTCCTTTTTTTTTTTTTTTTTTAATGGTCAGCTCACATAACAATAACTCAATAATATGGCAACCAAAAGGTGACAATTTGGTATTTTCTGGGCGCGCCCATTCCATAATGCTCATTCCTGTGCCCTCAACATGGCTGCCATGATTGTTCTCCAGGTTCTCCCTTCAAAGTGCCCATCTGATGCTGATTTATGTAGTTTAGAATGCAGGTCTGTTGGCTGTTTAGAGTCACAACTAAAGAATCACTTTTGAATTAGTCAAATTAATTACAAAAATGATCAGAATCGGTTCGCCCTTCAGTTTGAATCATTTGGACAGCTCATTCACACACTGAATCATTTGGAGTGGTCTCTCTCTCTTTCTCCATAAAGTCTCTGTCACTTTTACCTTTGCATTTCACCTGTGGAATTCCACAGTGCAGTCAACTCATTGGGAATCCGTACTATCAGGAATTTTGCGATGGCGTTCCGGTGGCCAAAGAATATCCCGAAGCCAATTTATTAATTGGTTCATGTTTGGTGTACTTCGACATGTTAATTTGCAGAATTTCATTGCTTGGTTTGGCAGTGACCTCTGTGTGGGCGGTGCTTGTACATGACTACACTGAATTTTCACAATGGACCAGGAAATCATTTTAGTGGTGAGTTTCTTTATAACTTAACTCTCTCAAGCGCAGCATAAAAAAGGCACCTGGCAATTTGTTTTCGTGGATTTCACAATCGCTTAAAGGAATAGTTCACCCAAAAATTAAAATTCTCTCATCATTTACTCCCCCTCATGCCATCCCAGATGTGTATAACTTTCTTTCTTCTGCTGAACACAAACAAAGATTTTTTTTTTTTTTAAGGACATATCAACTTTGTTGGTCCTTACAATGCAAGTGAATGGTGAATGGTAGCCTACGATGGCATTTGAGCTACATTTTGAAATGTGTTTAAAATTCTCATTCAACTGTTATATAATGGTGATCAGTCACACATACTGTATATTTAGCAGAAGAGTAATCACAGGTAATCACATCTGTATACATGTTTAGAGACAGCTCATTCTCTTTATTGAAACCATATGTAAGATATTGCATATCTCACCTGAGAAACCGACTGCACAGAATGTGGTTATACAGCAGTAATAATGTGAACCACAAAGCCTTTCTGGACAACAGCAATCTGCTAATAGACAGAACTGAAACAATAACAGTGCATATAAAAGCAGAGGCTTTTTTTTTTTTTTTCCAGCTGGAATGCTGACTTTCTATTTTCGGCAGTTTCAAGCTGTATCCGAGGCACCTATGATTAAAGTTTGTGCACCAATATACTCAGGAACCATGGGTTTACTTTACAATTTTTCATGTCCGCAGTTGCTGACTCATGGTTCCACCGTATGTACACACAAGTGTGTTTGTGTACCATAGAAGCCATTTCACACTGTGAGTTAATAAAAGATGAGTATGAATTGCAAGCTGTCTGTGCAGCAAGGAATATGTGTATGTGTTTCAGACTGGAGCAAAAAAAGAATGCTACATTTAGTGCTAACTGAAAGCAGCTCTCTTTAAATTAAAGTATAACTGGCTGTAGCCTACAGAACGGGGTGGGGCAACACATGGGGCGGAGCTACACGTGTCGCTCTGCCCACAATGTATTCTCATTGGCTCGTTCGTCTTTCATACGTTTACATTGAAGGAAATGCGGCAGTGGTTGGTGTAAAAATAGTTTAGCGAGATAATTTTGATTTTAGTGTTGTGGCTCGTAAGTGATATGAAATTGTGTTGTACCACACAGATCATTGCAAACAAATGTAGTAGGACTGAGTGGCATAAACTAATGAACAAATGAATTGTTGATGTGTCTGTCATTCAAATCTGTAAACCCAAAGTTTCCCAAAGCCTTCATTATAATGCATGGTTAGAGAAATGAATTATGAATTAAAAATGAATTATTATAAAATGTTAATTCCTTTATATCACTATAGTATAGTTTTTAGTTATTATTTATATATATATTAATATATCAGTATTCCAAGACACAATTGTTATTGCATTGTCATTAGTTCTGATGCAACTGCGCCCAACATATGGCTTATGAAAACCAACAACACCATCTGCTGAACTGAAAATTTCACTCCAATTTTTACGAAAGTAATAAAGACATGTGTAATGATCCTAAATTAACCTATGGTAAATTTCCAAATGTCCTAATATGGAAAGACAGAATACAATTAAAGCCCATGTCCTTCATTCATTCATAAGTAATGTGCTTAATGTGCAATTGGCAAAAAGAGGGCAGCCATGCACTTCCCAGTTTCTGCTATATGTATTAAACAGCTGGTAAAGAGTGATTAATTTTCATAATAAATAATAGATTCATTCATTGACCAAGTTTGCTTTAAATGCATGCCATTGTTTGACTAAGATCTGGAGTCTCGTTAATTCCCCCCCAAAATGTTTACATGCTTCATAGAGTGAAGCCTACGTTCTATATCATATTCTGTATAAACTAAGACATGCATGTTCTTTTCCCGTTAAGGCTGATTTCTACTTCTGCATTTAACCTCCGGCGTAGGCTTCGCGTAGTGGACAACATGTTGGTTTGTATTTATAGTTCTGTGTTGGTGTCTGCTTCGTTCTGTGATTGCACAGCCAAAATGCTAATTATATATTCATAACTAAACAAAAGCTATGTAATTTGTGGATTCATAAGCATTTATTAAATTATTGTAGCATTAAAAATAATTTCAAAGTATGTGAACATGTTGAAATTTAGGTAGACTACATTTTATTTATTATACATGTTTGTAAGTATTGCATGTTTGTACCTGTATTGCAAGGAGCAAATAAATGAGAACAATACTGTATGCTTGCTCTTTAGTCGCTTAAATAATAATAAATGAATATTTGGCATACTTTTTAGGTTCCATGCTGAGAAAGAAATCATCAAATTAATTAATAACTATACCTCGCTTGGCGAAGTCTGAATGGGCTCGTCTTTTTATAGATTTAACAGTGCTGGCAAAATATAACCAACTCTTTTTTCAACTTTTTAATTTGCTGAAAAATTAGAAGTGTTCTATTTCCTTAGCTTATGAAATATAATAATTTACTGTGCACAATACTGTCAAACATATGGTCAAATCATTGTGCAGATCAGAAAGTTCACGAGTAGAATACAACACATATTGTTTCACTCACACATCAAATTAATATTTAATATACTTTTTATAAAGTAAAAGCCCTGAGAAAAAAAAAAAAAAAAAGCATATAGAGTTTATAAGCTGGAAACAGATATATTTTGTCGCGTTTCACTTGTAACTTCATGAAACACAAACAGAACATAAAAACAGCAGATAACAGAGGCTGATAAATTGATAAAAAACGTTATGGCATTCTTAAATATGAGATTGTTGCAGTACTTTCACTTGTCTGTATTCTATATTGATTTAGCTTATATTAATTTCTTTTCAGGGTTGTGAACGATTTTCTTTCCTTCTCGCTCCAAAATTGTGTGCTATAGGCCCTACTATTTATACCAAATCCCTGTTATCTTGTACAGAAATGGCAATACCCTGTTACACTGGAAAATAAGGCATTTACATGAGGCATTTATAAAACACTGTAAATATGACCAATGACGAACCGGTGCATGAGCACAAAGAAACACGCAAGGTACGCTTTTCAGTTGGTATAAGAACATTTTCATGTCAGTTTCTGCCTTTATAAATCCAGATTTGTTCCCCAGTTTTAACATAGGATAAAATCCATCAAACGTAGGACTGAATATCACATACAAGTAGGCACTAATCTAATTGTCTGGCTAAACTATTCAACAGCTCTCAAACCATGTTAACACATTAACTACAACCAAATCTTCTATTATGCATGCCTATGAAAGATGACCGAGCCAATGAGAGTACCTTATGGGCAGAGCGACATGTGTAGCCTGCCCCATATGTAGCCCCACCTCATTCTGCGGGCTGCAGCCAGGTCCTTCTTTTTAAATTCCCAATGCGCTCTGATTCCTCCTGGTGGCGGAGGACAAATCTCAGTTACCTCTGCTTCTGAGACAGTCAGCCTGTACATCTTTTCATGTGGCTTGCTGAGCGCATAACCGTGGAGATCTAGCGTGTGTGGAGGCTCACACTATTCACCACGAACTCCACTCACAACTCACCTCACACCCCACCGAGAGCAAGAACCACCTTATAGCAACCACGAGGAATGTATCCCATGTGACTCTACCAACCCAATTGGTTGCTTTGGAAGCCTGGCTGGAGTCACTCAGCACACCCTGGATTTGAACTTGTGATTCCAGGGGTGGTAGTCAGAGTCTTTGCTTGCTGAGCTACCCAGGCCCCGTTAAAATAAAATGTTTATGCAAGAAAACAAGTTATATGAAGAAGAATGTTAAAGAACTCGATTTTTTTATGTTCTGAAGAAAATATGTGAGTGGTGCTTGACCATACAAAACTACCACGATTTTAAGGTGTTGCGGGTGGTTGCCCGCCTTTACAAAAAATCTAGAGTTCTGGCAAACTATCTGCCAATTTGATGCAAATTTGCCACTCATTATTTTCACATTAAAATGAGCTTGTGATTCACTGCAAATGTTTGTCAGAAGTTTGCAGCTCTTCACCAGTAATGGTAAACCTCCAGCAAACCTTTGGCAACAATGGGCAATTTGCCGCAAGTTTGCCACAAAGATCATTTTTATGTGAAAATAATAAATAGTGAATTTGTGGAAAATTTGCCATGAACTCTCGATTTTTGTAAGGGTAATTGCTAGGTGGTTGTTTTCTAAACCAAGTCAAAACATCCCATGCCATCTATAATATTCTGGTCCCCAAATATGAATCCTTTAATATATGTCTATGTCCGTTTTTTTGCCCGTGTTATCATATGCCAGGCAAACATCGTGCATCTCATCGCTTAGAAAAGTGGCTCTCCTCAACAAGCCACATGATTTGAGATATTTTTCATAACCATAGCACAAACATGCAGGACCACCACTGATAATGACTCTGGAAAATATAATCTGTACAAACTGTTTCAAGACTGCACCCATTGACTTCAAAGTGATGTATAGCTGCAATCTAATGATGACATACAGTGTGAAAGTTGCCATTGTTGAATACATGACTTTCTTTTCTAACTCTCTCTGTACTTTATCATCATGCTTGGTTTAAGGATTAAAACACAAATGTATGTGCATGCACTGATATGAGCACTCAGAGATACCTACATTTACTTACAAGATTACCAGATATTATTCTATCTTGCTCTAGAACAGATAATTAATTCTAAGAGAGAGTTGTCAAGGAAGTGAAAAGTATAGCAGAAGATAGATTTAGAAATGCTTGTGTTGATAGTACTGTCAAAGGTATTGTTCACCCCAAAAATGAAAGTAAATGGTGACCACGGCTGTCAAGGCAAGATTTTCAGTATATAAATACTTAAATTTCTGTACCGCACACAAAGCTATTTTTGGCTTTGGTAGACTTGGAATAAAGTCGTACAGACTACTTAGATTAATTTATGGTAAGATTTTGACCTTTTTCGGTGTTTGACAGCCTGGTCTCCATCCACTTTCATTGTATGGAAGAGAGCAGAACGGACATTTTGCTAAACATCTCCTTTGGTTTTTCTGAAAGAAAGAACTAACACATGTTTGGAATAACATTAGGGTGAGTAAATGACAAAATTGCCATTTTTGGGTGAACTATCCCTTTAATGGCAGCAGAGCCCATGATGAACAGGAAGTTTTATAAAGTTACAGGTGACGTAATGACATTTAGTTATGCGTTTCATTCTGTCAGAGCCGGGATTCGAACTTGGGTCTCTGGCGCAAAAGTCTTAATTTCCACCACTGAGCCACAGAAGGGAGTTAAACCTAAGAGTCAGACGTGTTCTTAAATGAACTCAGAAGAGTTTAACAAAAATAGCAAGAAGGGTACAAAAAGCAATATCTTACTGACAACCACAAAATCTTTAGTCCAAAAAGGATCCAAAAGGAGGAAAAAATAATCTCCAAAGAACTCAGGAAAAAGACACCAAAAAACAGCAAAAATAAACAGGGAAAAAACAATCCAAAAGGCTTTCAAAGTTTAGTACTTAGAACTAGAGTAGACTTACAGCAGCAACTGGCTAGGAACATCAATAACCAAACAAAGAAACAAAAGGAAGTGATCAACTTAAATACACAGCCCAGAACGAGGCACATGTGAAAACAATAACACATGATACAATGGCGGGAAACTGAAATGAAACACAATGAGGGCCTCTAGTGGCCAAAATATAACATTAAAGCAAAAACTCTGACAGGACCCCTCCCTCTAGGAACGGCTCCTGACGTTCCCTCCTGGACGACTGGACTTGCGAGCATGAAATTCTTGAATTAGTTTGGGGTCCAAGATGTCCTTGGCAGGAACCCAGGAGCGCTCCTTGGGGCCATAGCCTTCCCAGTCCACAAGATACTGCCGGGACCCACGTACTCGACGGGCATCCAGTATTCTGTGGACTGTGTAAGCTGGCTGGCCACCAATGATACGAGGAGGGGGAGGTTTACCTGTCGCAAGAAAAGGAGAAGACAAAACAGGTTTTAACAGTGAGACATGAAGTGGGATTTATCTTCAAAGACTTAGGCAAGTATAAACAATAAGTAACTGGGTTTACTTTCCTGGCAATCTTGAAGGGGCCAATGAACCTCTGGGAAAGTTTACGGGATTCCACCCGCAAGGGAATGTTCTTAGTGGAGAGCCAGACTCTTTGGCCGGGGTGCAGAGTGGGGGCAGGTCTGCGTCTGCGATTGGCCTGGTGCTGATACTGCTGAGAGACCTTCAAGAGCTTGAGTCGGGCTCTTTTCAATGTCTGGTGGCAACGTTTAACGAACTGTTGAGCAGAGGGAACTGCAACCTCCACTTCTTGCACAGGGAATAGTGGAGGGGTGTATCCCAACTGGCACTCGAAAGGGGACATGCCTGTAGCAGAGGAGCGAAGGGTATTGTGAGCGTATTCTGCCCACATGATGAAGGAAGACCAAGAGGATGGGTTGTTAGCTGCCATACACCTCAGTGTAGTCTCAAGACCTTGGTTAAGCCTCTCCGTTTGCCCATTGGACTCTGGGTGGAACCCAGAAGATAGACTCACTGTAGCCCCCGGAGAATGACAAAATGCCCGCCAGAATCGGGAGGAAAATTGGGGTCCTTGATCAGAGACGATGTCTTGTGGGATGCCAAAGACTCTGAAGACGTGGTTTATAACCAATTCAGCAGTTTCTTTAGCGGTGGGTAGTTTGGGCAGAGGAATAAATCGGGCGGCCTTGGAGAATCTATCAACTATGACCATGATAGTGGTGTTGCCTTGTGATAGCGGAAGTCTAGTGATAAAATCCATGGAAAGATGAGACCAAGGTCTATGAGGTATGGAGAGAGGATGCAATAGCCCCTGAGGAGAATGGTGAGGGACCTTACTTTGGTTGCACGTGGGACATGCGTTTACAAATGTTGTCACATCCTCCTTGATAGTTGGCCACCAAAATCGTCTTTGGAGGAACTCAAGAGTGCGAGAGGTACCAGGATGACAAGCGAGACGAGAGGAGTGTCTCCACTGGAGGATCTGGGAGCGGACAGCTTTAGGGACAAACAGGCAGTGGGTTGGCCCCCCTCCTGGGTCAGGTTCTCGGGCTTGGGCTTGTTTTACAGTATTTTCCAGATCCCACCTGATAGGAGCTATTATCTTGGAACTGGGGATAATCGATGCAATAGAATCTTCCTGAGGAGTGTTTACATATACTCGGGACAAAGCATCAGGTTTTAGGTTCTTAGAGCCGGGGCGGTAGGATAAGATGAACTTGAATCGGTTGAATAATAAGGACCAACGTGCCTGGCGGGGGTTGAGTCGCTTTGCCTGCTGAATGTATTCCAGATTTTTGTGGTCCGTGAATACTTGGAATGGGTGTTTGGTCCCCTCAAGCCAATGCCTCCACTCTTCAAGCGCTAGCTTAACTGCCAGTAACTCTCGATCCCCTACATGATAGTTCATCTCAGTCGGTGTAAGGCGGTGGGAAAGGTATGCACATTGATGCAACTTGTTGTCCTCCCCCGTTTGGGACGGCACAGCTCCAACCCCTACGTCCGAAGCATCGACCTCCATGATGAAGGGTTTATCTGGGTTAGGGAGAATGAGAATAGGTGCAGAGGTAAAATGGCTTTTGAGTTTGCTGAAGGCCATCTCTGCTTCATGTCCCCAATTAAAGCTGGTTGTGTTCCCCTTGGTGAGGGCAGATAAAGGAGCCACCACAGTACTGAAGTTCCGGATGAACTTGCGATAAAAATTGGCAAAGCCAAGGTAACGCTGTACTTCCTTTACCGACGAGTGGGAGGGCCAATCCACAACTGCTTGAACCTTTTGAGGGTCCATTTGTATCTGGCCTGGCTTGACAATGAACCCCAGGAACTGAACTTTGGTCACATGGAACTCACATTTCTCAGGTTTAACATAAAGATGGTTATCAAGAAGACGTCTGAAAACCTTACTGAGATGTTTTACATGCTCTTGGAGGGAACTCAAGAAGATGAGGATATCGTCTAAGTAGACAAACACAAATTGGTTGAGCATGTCTCCGAGGACATCATTGATGAGAGCTTGAAATACTGCAGGAGCATTAGTGAGACCGAAGGGCATAACTAAATATTCATAGTGCCCAGTGGGCGTGTTGAAGGTGGTCTTCCATTCATCTCCTTGTCTGATGCGCACAAGATGGTAGGCATTGCGCAAGTCAAGCTTAGTGAAGATGGAGGCTTCTTGCAGAATTTCGAAAGCAGTGGCCATTAGCGGCAAGGGATAGCGGTTTCAAATAGTGATCTTATTAAGGCCCCTGTAATCAATACATGGCCGGAGTCCGCCATCCTTCTTCCCAACGAAAAAAAAATCCAGCTCCAGCAGGGGAAGTGGATGGTTGGATGATACCTGCCGCAAGGGATTCGTTAATGTATTTGTCCATAGCAGTTTGTTCAGGGGGAGACAAAGAGAATATACGACCTCTGGGGGGACAGGTTCCTGGGAGCAGCTCAATGGTGCAATCATAGGGGTGATGAGGAGGTAAGGAGGTGGCCTTCCTTTTGCTGAACACTGCTTTGAGATGGTGGTACTGAGCAGGGACTTGAGACAGATCTAGGGCTTCTTGGGACTCGAGAACAAGATCAGGGGAGTTCTGGTCCAAGCATGTAGTCTGACAGGTGGGACCCCAACTGAGAACAGCACCAGTGGACCAGTCAAAGTGTGGGTTATGCTGGAGGAGCCAGAGGTGACCGAGGATAATAGGGAACTCTGGAGTCTGTATAAGATGAAAGCACATTCTCTCCTGGTGCTGGTAAGTGACGAGACAAAGGAGAGAGGTGAGGTGGGTTATTTTCCCTGGAGCTAACGGTCTTCCATCCAAGGCTGTCACAGTTAGAGGGGCAGGAAGGGAATTAATAGGAATCTGGAGACTTTTGGCAAAGGAAATATCCATGAAATTCCCGGCAGCACCAGAATCAATCAATGCCTGGAGTTGGTATTTTTGATCTCCCCAAGTGAGTGTGATGGGAAGGAACAATCCAGAGTTGGAAGGTGAAGCTGTGCGTGTAACTCCCGTTACAGTCCTTCCTTGCCTGTACGGGACTGGGCGTTTCCCTAAAGCTTGGGGCAGGCGGAGCGAAAATGACCATACAATCCACAATATAGACAACAGCGCTCTCTCATGCGACAGTCTCGTTCTGATGGGGAAAGCCTAGTCCTTCCCAGTTGCATGGGTTCCGAGGACTCGTGGGGCACTGGTAGCATTTGAGCAAGTGCTGGACTGGCAGACAATGTGGAAACAGATGGCCGGTTCAATCTTCTCTCCCTCAGGCGATTATCCAGCCGGATTGCTTGATCCATGAGGGTCGAGATCATGAGCAGGTTCTCTGGTAGCCATATCATCCTTGATTGCCTCAGACAGACCATTCAGGAAACACACCATGAGGGCCTCGTCGTTCCAGCCGCTCCCTGCTGCAACTGTCCAAAACTGTATGGCATATTCAGCCGCGCTGCCATTACCTTGTCGGAGGGTGAGAAGTCTCTTAGAGGCTTGCCGGCCATTGAGGGGGTGGTCAAAGACTTGCTTGAACTCCTTTTCAAACACAGAATAACTTGAAAAGGGTGCCTGTGCCTTCCATACCGCTGTTGCCCAAGAAAGAGCCTTGCCAGAAAGGAGGGTGATAACATATGCAATCTTGGCCCGATCTGAGGGGAAGGAAGATGGTTGTAATTCAAATGAGAGAGAGCATTGAGTCAGGAACCCATCACATGCACTGGGATCACCTGAGAAATGTTGTGGTGGAAGCGAGATTCACTCAGAGGAGAGAGCACTTGAGAATCCAGAAGGGGTACTGAGGCAGCAGTAGAAGCAGTAGCTGAAGTAGAGGGCAGCCGGTCCAGGATCTGACGGACAGAAATCATGAGATCAGACAGCACTTGTGAGTGTTTAGCCATCACAGTCTCCTGCTGAACTAGTGCTGACTCGTGGTGTTGGATTGTGGACTCCTGCTGAGCAATTGTGGCCAGGAGTTCCTGAGCATTGTGTCTTGGTTATTCTGTCAGAGCCAGGATTTGAACTTGGGTCTCTGGCATAAGAGTCTTAATTTCCACCACTGAGCCACAGAAGGGAGTTGAACCCAATAGTCAGACGTGTTCTTAAATGAACTCAGAAGAGTTTATTAACAAAAATAGCAAAAAGGGTACAAAAAGCAATTTCTTACTGACAACCACAAAACAGAAAAGTCTTTAGTCCAAAAAGGATCCAAAAGGAGGAAAATATAATCTCCAAAGAACTCAGGAAAAAGACACCAAAAAACAGCAAAAATAAACACAGGGAAAAAACAATCCAAAAGGCTTTCAAAGTTTAGTACTTAGAACTAGAGCAGACTTACGGCAGCAACTGGCTAGGAACATCAATAACCAAGCAAAGAAACAAAAGGAAGTGATCAACTTAAATACACAGCCCAGAACGAGGCACATGTGAAAACAATAACACATGATACAATGGTGGGAAACTGAAATGAAACACAATGAGGGCCTCTAGTGGCCAAAATATAACATTAAAGCAAAAACTCTGACACATTCAGTAACTAATTTAAAGACCCCCTTTAGTACACACACACACTGATGTTTGCTTGGTAGACCCAGTATGAGCTTGTTGATATTGTTCCACTCTATTAACTCAATAATGATATATCATAAATCAGAGACATGAGCGCAATGTTTTGTTTTGATGGTGATTATTTCACCCAGCTCCCAAATGTGTTTGAAAGCACAAATAGCTCTTCATGATGAGTCAATTACTTCAGAACAACACTCCACTCTCTCTAAAAGTGGCACAATTTAAATATACAATAAATAATATGCATATTATGCCATTTCCCAATAGAAAATCATTTTGAGGATGTAACTAGTGTCCAAGAATAATGCTGCATGCTGGACATTTAGAACAAGCATTTCTGTCACTGTAGTTTCATGGCTCTCATTAAATATGAACGGCTCACATGTGGTTTATATTAGTTTATTTGTTTTTTGTTTTTATAGTTATTATTTGCTGTTATTTACAGTTAATATTCAGCACATTGGAAGGTGAGCAATTACCTTGCATGATATATTTTATGTATTTCTTCCTATGGCTGTGCAACGTTTATTATCGTTAGATGCAATGCTGCATTATATTTAAGCAATATCAGAAGAGCAAGAGTGCTGTTGAAATAAATATGTATGTATGTATATATATACCTGCCAATAGAAATGGCACCAAAGAAACCAAAGCAAGATCATTCCCATAAAAAATATAAAACTATTGTTTAACAGTTGTTTATTATAAGTATAGAAACAATAGCTGTCCCAAACAACACACCATACACTATGCACTTATAAAATGTACTATGCACTCAGCCATGTAGTGTATGAATTTTCAAAAGTGTCGTATCATCCCAAATGGAAGACTTTTTTCTACACGGAAGCATTTGCTGTTTAAAAGCTGATGGAAGTGATGTTTCAAAGGCAAGTGATGTGTCTAGCTTTAGCGCGTTAGCCAACCTCAGTTCAACACTTGTGTCTTAAACATTGTACATATTTACACAGCTTGGGGTGATGGTAAAATATTCAACTCACATTTGTAAAGTGCTGTCTTCACTGACGCTTCACTAGTTGCGACATGCTTCATTATTTACAACTATTTTGTCAGACCAGCAGCACAGCCAGGTAACTACGCCCCTTTCACTTCATACGGCAAACCGCATGCGCTGAGTGCATAAAGTGTCCAACATTCCACACTCTGTTTTCACGACTGAAAAAGTGCATCATCCGGGTACTTGAAGTACACTTCTTTTTGCTGCATTTTCAGTGTAAACATACTACTTGCACTACTTATGCTGCAAAATGGCATTGAATAGTGCAGAAGTGTGTGGTTTGGGACATTTTTTTCTTCTTTTTTTTGGCAAAATTTTCAATTACATGACTTGATTGCGTCATTTGCAATCAAATTATTTGCCGGGATTCTGTAATTGGTGAACCTTTCTCTGCTGGACCATAGATAGTCAGGGTTGGGGAGTAACGAAATACATGTAACGGGATTACGTATTTAAAATACAAAATATAAGTAACTGTATTCCACTGTAGTTACAATTTAAACCATTGGTAATTAGAATACAGTTACATTCAAAAAGTATTTTGATTACTGAAGAGATTACTTTGCATTTTATTGTCATTTGTTTCATTTAATATTTAGTCCTTTCAGATGGAAAACATTTATACATATAAATGATGCGATCCAAAGTGCATTTGAACAGCGGTGAAACACTTTCTTATGATGTGTTACATTCATACGAGCAGACAGAGAAGTAAGTTTGAAGTAAGTTTGGAGCAGAAGAAATAGAAATAAACCTTGTGTAAATTGTCAGCTTTACACTAAGCTAAAATGCTATTTCTAGCCATTTTACATGCATGTTACCAGACACGATCATATTTTTTTATCAAGAAAATTCACGTTGGATCATTTTTTATTTTTTTTTTATTTTTTTTTTTTTTGATATTAGGGCAAAAATTGTATTCTTGATAATAATTATTTATGTTGTTTTCCTGTAAAAAGATCTAAAAATCCTTAAAACAAGATCAATTTGATTTATCTTGTTTTAGAAACAACACTGCATAAGATACTTAGGTTTTTCAGAGAATGTATTTTTAACATGTGTATTTTGTCTTACTGTACTGGCAGAGTTTTTATAGTCAAAACAAGTGAAAAAATCTACCAGTGCTGAAGAAGTAATCCAAAGTATTTAGAATATGTTACTGACCTTGAGTAATCTAACGGAATATGTTACAAATGACATTTTACAGCATGTGTTCTGTAATCTGTAGTGGAATACATTTCAAAAGTAACCCTCCCAACCCTGTTGATAGTGTAGTTCTTCACCAGAAATTCTGCTATTAAACACAAATTTAAAAAAATTAAGTTGATACAACACAGACTGATGGCTTCAACAGAATACCATCAATTAACAACCTCGGAGCTCTCAGTAGATCTGTCTTTAGAGGTTTATAAATTATCATTAAAAATAAATTTTCCTATGGAGAAAATAAATTAGAATTTCTACTTCCGTAACAACACTGTTGCGCTATATTAATGCCCATGGTTTTGAAATTAAATGTTCAACAAGCACAAATAGGTGTGGTGCTCGGGTATCCCCATTGTTTTGGCCATGTAGTGTAAGTTTTTAGATCAGTTTTTTTAAACACATTTTTCATGTATCTTGGGCTAATAACTTGACTCATTCAGAGTCTTAAATCGAGCCCCAGAAGTTCATCTTTAGTAAAATCTCAGTGGTGCGGAGAGGTGCCTGCTGTCTCTCGCCTCCTAACTGAAACAAATGGACCCATGAAGCCAGACACAGCCACAGACAGCCCCATTTCCAGGGCTCTAATAGCGCTTAGGTGAATAATTGTGCTGATCGATGGCGATATACTCCAGCCTTGGCTCTACAGAGGAAAAAGGAAGAGATTTGGCTCTACTTCAGTATGGAAAAAAATCCTCTTTCACTTGTTTTCACTAGTCTCCATTTTTCAAGCCATTTTCACACTATCCACTCAGCACAATTCAGTGCTTGGCTAGCTTAAGTGCAGTGTTTGCAGCAATTATGCTAATTAAATGTAACCATTCGAGAACATATTGGTTGTCTAAGGGTTACTTGTATTTGGTCACTTTGTGTTTTTATTGTTTAGATAGCTATCTGATAATGAAAAGGCTGACAGTAAATGTCCACATTTGCTATGTATATCAATCTGATTCAAGAAGGATAGCAATCCAAGTCAAGTAAAGTGTAAAAGCATCTGGTTATTCAGGCCCCATATGTTAACTTTACTCCTCCCAAACGGAACTACACTCACTGAGCACTTTATAAGGAACACCTGTACACCTACTTATTCATGCGATTATCTAATCAGCCAATCGAGTGGCAGCAGTGCAATGCCTAAAATCATGCAGATACTCATCAGGAGCTTCAGTTAATGTTCACATCAACCATCAGAATGGGGAAATAATGTGATCTTAGTGATTTCGACTGTGGCATGATTGTTGGTGCCAGACGGGAGTCTAGAGTTTACTCAGAATGGTGCCAAAAACAAAAAACATCCAGTGAGCGGCAGTTCTGTGGATGGAAAGGCCTTATTGATGAGAGAGGTCAACGGAGAATGGCCAGACTGGTTCGAGCTGACAGAAAGGTTACGGTAACTCAGATAACCACTCTGTACAATTGTAGTGAGCAGAATAGCATCTCAGAATGCACAACACGTCGAACCTTGAGGCGGATGGGCTACAACAGCAGAAGACCATGTCTGGCACATTATTAGGACTATAGTGTTCCCAATAAAGTGCTCAGTGAGAGTATGTCATGTGAGCAAGCAATCATCGATGAGACACATGCATGGAGCCACCGCAAAACTCATACACTCATTGCCATATGGGGCAAAGAAAATGTATACAGGAACTCTTTCAAACTTATAGAACCAAAATGATCTGTGATGCGTTCTTGCATTAAAAAAAGCTAGACACAGCACAACGCATATAACAGAATGCAGGTGTCTTAAGACATGCTTTTAAATTGATGTTCTTTTTTTATCTGACATGGGGTCTAAAAAAAAGTGGTGCTCCTGTGAGAGCCTATCAAATAACAGCAAGATGCCTGTCATGTTTACATAGAAAAACAATGGCAAAAGAGGGCAGACAGACATAAAAATGTATCCGGTGTGAACAGAACTGTACACCTGTTTTTTATCTTGATAGAAGGGAACAGAAATTTGTATCATTCATTTTGACAGGTTTGCAGTAATGATTGTATTATAAAGTTCCAATGAAACAGATGCTGTGATTCACATTTAATTTCATGAAGGTGATTGATGGAGTCGTATCAGTTTGTGTATGTTGTGGGCTCATGATGATCCTAATGTTAGCACTGAGTGATGGGCTGTATGTGTTGCCATATGTTAGCAGCAGTACAGTATATTTTAGTTCATAATTGCGTAGTGGTTTGTGGATATTGTATGTGTCAGCCCATGTAAGTTGTGGGTGTTAACAATTTGCTACAAGAGGCTGATACATTTTTTGATATTTTTTGCATTTAGTGGTGGTACGAGAAAGGTAGTATCCGCCATAGAATACATGCTCATGGACTGTTGATAGACCATTGATGCATATTGCACACAAAAATTGGCATGAGCTTTCCAAAATTGCAAGCTCCAATATGATTGGCTAGCTTCTACACAACTTTGGGAGGCAAGGGTGCTGCAAAAGAGGAAAACTCAGTTTCAGCAACAGAGAACCCCCACGTTGTGGTCACGTTGGGGTCTATACAATCAGGACGTGGCATCAGTGGGAGAGTCAGCGGCACCCCAAGAGAGCCCCATGCAGGTGATCATGCCCCCAATCATGCGAGCGGGCAGCCAATCAGAACGCAGTATTGGTCAGAGGATGCTGCGACAAACTTTCGGGACTTGTTGTTTACTTTATTTAGAGAAAGTTAGACGGAGAGTGAGAGTGTTTGAAGTTCCTTTCCATCCCATTACCTTTGTTGATTTGTGTGCATCCCTGACTGAAAACCACAGACACACATATACACCATGTTGATCATGTAAAGACTTTAATTGAAATTAAAACCTTTTAAACTTGGATTCTGTTTCCGTGTCCTTACCGACGGCCAAATATACCACAATATAAGAACCAGTTCACTTTAACCTACATGTGCACAGGTTTATATCAGTCCTGTTTACAAGATATCATATTGCTATATTGGGTGATTAGAAGAGTTACTAGTCACTGGATTTGGTGACTTTTGTATCAAATATTGAAAGATATATATATATATATATATATATATATATATATATATATACACTATATTGCCAAAAGTATTCGCTCATCTGCCTTTAGACGCATATGAACTTAAGTGACATCCCATTCTTAATCCATAGGGTTTAATATGACGTCGGCCCACCCTTTGCAGCTATAACAGCTTCAACTCTTCTGGGAAGGCTTTCCACAAGGTTTAGGAGTGTGTTTATGGGAATTTTTGACCATTCTTCCAGAAGCGCATTTGTGAGGTCAGACACTGATGTTGGACGAGAAGGCCTGGCTCGCAGTCTTCGCTCTAATTCATCCCAAAAGTGCTCTATCGGGTTGAGGTCAGGACTCTGTGCAGGCCAGTCAAGTTCTTCCACACCAAACTCGCTCATCCATGTCTTTATGGACCTTGCTTTGTGCACTGGTGTGCAGTCATGTTGGAACAGGAAGGGGCCATCCCCAAACTGTTCCCACAAAGTTGGGAGCATGGAATTGTCCAAAATCTCTTGGTATGCTGAAGCATTCAGAGTTCCTTTCACTGGAACTAAGGGGCCAAGCCCAGCTCCTGAAAAACAACTCCACACCATAATCCCCCCTCCACCAAACTTCACAGTTGGCACAATGCAGTCAGACGAGTACCGTTCTCCTGGCAACCGCCAAACCCAGACTCGTCCAACAGATTGCCAGATGGAGAAGCATGATTCGTCACTCCAGAGAACGCGTCTCCACTGCTCTAGAGTCCAGTGGCGGCGTGCTTTACACCACTGCATCCGACGCTTTGCATTGCACTTGGTGATGTATGGCTTGGATGCAGCTGCTCGGCCATGGAAACCCATTCCATGAAGCTCTCTACGCACTGTTCTTGAGCTAATCTGAAGGCCACATGAACTTTGGAGGTCTGTAGCGATTGACTCTGCAGAAAGTTGGCGACCTCTGTGCACTATGCGCCTCAGCATCCGCTGACCCCGCTCTGTCATTTTACATGGCCTACCACTTCGTGGCTGAGTTGCTGTCATTCCCAATCGCTTCCACTTTGTTATAATACCACTGACAGTTGACTGTGGAATATTTAGTAGCGAGGAAATTTCACGACTGGACTTGTTGCACAGGTGGCATCCTATCACAGTACCACGCTGGAATTCACTGAGCTCCTGAGAGCGGCCCATTCTTTCACAAATGTTTGTAGAAGCAGTCTGCATGCCTAGGTGCTTCATTTTATACACCTGTGGCCATGGAAGTGATTGGAACACCTGAATTCAATTATTTGGATGGGTGAGCGAATACTTTTGGCAATATAGTGTATATATATATGTGTGTGTATATATGTTTTTTTTTAAATATTTTTTTATGGTTACACCAGATAGCTGTCATGAATCCCGCCTCTGTAGTTCCTCCCGCTCACCACCAGAGGGTTCCATCATCTGCATATTGACTCTAACTCTCCGGACTCCATTTCCCATAATCCCTGTACCTGTGTATGATCACTGGACTGTTTACCCTGTTTTGACACTTTGCTGCTTGCCTACTGTTACTGCTTTGTTTACTTGCCTGCCCTGACCTCTTGCCTGTTTTGTGACTATCTCTCTGATTTACCTTGGATAATACGATTGCTGGTGATTGACCCCTGCCTGTCTATATTACTACATTTATTGTTAATAAAGTCGCACATGAATCCCAACTCAAATGTGCCTTTACAAAATGTGCCTTTTCATAAAAATGGCAGATTGTTTTTAAAAACTTCACAGTCTCGAGGGTCTAAAGGGGTTCAGTCTGTTTAGTTTTTTTTTTTTTTTTTTTGTGGGGGGGTTGCCATTTTGACAACAAAATGGCAAGCTACATGTCGGTTACACCACCTGACTGATTTGGTGGACAAAAGGTTTTTAAATATTAAAAATATTTTAAAACAAAATTGTTTCATTGCTTATATATTTTAAGAATTAATAAAAGATTTTTCTGCACTACTCATGCCAACATTTTTTCAAGAATTTCAGCTTTTAATGAGACTTCAATTTTCTTCTTTTTTTCGATTTTCCAATTTTCTCTGGCCAGTTACTCCAGATTAAAAAAAAACAAAAAAAAAATTTAAAAATATAAAAATGATTGTAAACTCAGTAATTGAAAACATATTCATTCGTTTTGTTTGAATTACATTTTTTATTTTTGAATAAAACATTGAATGTCATGTCATTGAACCACTAGCAAATTATATATTCCACTTTGTTTGCAAAATTACTGATACTTTTGCAAAATTATAAGTACGTCTTACACTTGAGCGGACAGAACATCTGAGAAAACTAGAGGTGTAACGGTTCACATTTCTCACAGTTTGGTTTGTATCATGGTTTTTGGGTCATGGTTTTGGTATTTGTTACGTTCAGAAAAAATTCATTCAACATTCAGAAGTTGTACAACACTATAGAAGGAAAAACCTTGCAGTTAAAATGCTAGAATGGATGTCTTAATGCAACACGAGTGTTTTAATCATACACGGAAATCCCACATCTTCATCAACAGAGTAATGCAACATAACTTTGGCAATGAACACTCCAAGCACTTTAGTTATTGTTATATGTCTGTTTGAACTAGTTCCTTAAAGACAGAAGGAAGTGTGTACAGTTTTGGGCTCACCTGCGGCTCTGTGTGCGCTGCGCGCTATCTATCCTCAAGTGATGGTTGCGTAAATAGTGAATTAAACATTGATGTATTACCAGTATACGGCACTCCCGTCAAGCAAAAGCAGTGCCCGTTTTGTAAATGTAATTTGACCATCGCTGTTGTGATTCACTGCAAAAGAAAAAGTTCCCAGACAAGAGACTTGAATGACGCAGGGGCTTCTCTATCTTGTGGCTTGTTTTCTCAGTTTGCCATTTCAGTTTGCCATTTTCAACTTCACACTAACGTGTGCAGAACTGTGATGTCATCAACTGATTTAACATACAGTTAATAAGACAGCTTCTCCCTGTAGAAATTTGACCCAGGTGAAACAGACAGAGCGTGTCTACAGAGTGAAAGAGGTGCATTAGCGGAGGTTATAACTGCGCATGTCTATTTGGCGCTTTATTTTCTTCGCTAAGCTGTATGATCCAGATGTGTCTTTAAATTTGAGATGAAGTGCTGTGCAAATGCTTACCGAACCGTGGGTGGCGAACCATACGGTTTGGTTTTTTACAGAGAACTGTTACACCCCCAGACAAAACAAGTCTATGTCTACATATTTATTCACTAATTTCTTTGGTGTTGCTGATATAACTGTTAACAAATACTGCTTGAGGAACTTTTTTTTTTTTTTTGGGTTTATTGTTATGGTATGATCAATTTCAGATTCTAAGCATCACATTAAAAAGTAAACTGTAGTTGGTTATTTTACATGTTGATCAGACAGGCCATTCCTGTCTAAGTGGGTGGTTCTTGGCCAGATTAAGTGGACCAAACTTTATGCTGATATTTGAAACCCTGGTTCTCCAAGACTGCGCCAATAAAATTACATTGGTGTTTGAAATTGTGTAGTAAATTTAAGCATAATGTTAGCCTTTTAGTCATGTGTTCACAATTAGCACTGAGAAACTGTAAACTAGATTTTATCAGTGTTAAGAGGTGATACTGGTACTTCAGTTTTCTCAGTGTTGAGTGGGATTACAAAGCATCAACAGAGAGGTGAAGAGGGTCCAAGGGCACTCACACAAGAGTAATGAAGCCAAGGGTGATGCTAGCGGCTCACTATATATCTCCACCTGTGTGTGTGTGAGGGGTAGACTAAGTGAGAATGAGGCTATGTGTATGCAAAAATGTGCTTCCAAAAATGTGTGTGTCGGAGGGAAAGTCACACTGTGGTTGAGTGGGCAAGTGGGCCAGCAGCTTTAGGAGAGACAGCTGATTCATACTGAGTGGCACTGGAGGAAAACCAATTTATAGATACACACACATACAGTAAACTCAACACCTCAGACATACCTGTGTACACACTTAAACACTGCCACTGACCAGCAGAGTTATAAAAAGAAAGATTTAATATAAGAGTTAAAGCTGATGAGTGTCATTGTTAAAATACTTTATCTGCAAAGACAACTATAAGCAAATTATTTGTAGGTTTGTTTCAATAAAAAATGTAACAGTGTGGCTCCATGGACGCTTTCCGTTGGACGTTTGTTTTAGCTGATCAACAGGACAACTTCTGGTTCAACCAGTGGAGTGAGTTTGGGGCAATAATTGTCTGAATAATAATAAAGCGCAAAGTTTACTTCCGTTTTTAAGTTTATGATAGCGTATGTGTACAGGGAGAGTTACGTAAATTGCGTCATCAGCATCAGCTCAAGCACTGTACATTTGTGGACAGATTTTTCTAACAGTATGTACACTGTATGCATTGTCTGGCACCTGGAATTTTTTGCGCTAATTAGTGGGTCCTCAAGGTGTCAATACTTACTGTTGGGCCATCGGTTTCATGAAGTAGTACAAGAAGAGGATGTAAACACAGTGAACAACAGGAGACTAAGGTGGAAACAACAACAGTGGATGTGCACGTCAAGAGCGCGTGTGTGAGAAGGTCAGGAGATACCTGCAACTTGAGTCTGATAGACTAACTATAAAGACTTTATGGGTCGAAAATCATGAAGAGAAATAGTCCATAGGAGTCGGAGTGGGCATACAAAAAAATACTGGAACCAAATTATTTTCAAGACTTTGAAATTACATTAACGGTTCCATTAACGGTAGGGATGCACCAATGTATCGGCCAATTATTGACCAAATTAAAACATTTGCAAATCAAAAAAAAAAAAAGAAAATTATAATTCTGTTAATACAAATGCACAATCCAGAAATAATGATAGCCACAGAATGTAGATGGTTTTTTGTAGGGAACATTTGTTAGGGGAATTAAGAGTTTATGTCTTTTCTTCACTAAATAGCCTACGAAAGCTATGCGGGTTCCAAAAAATAAATGCGTGGTATCTTCTGCATCTGTGGTTGCGCAGTGTTAACTATGTGAGTGGCCAGAACACATTCACGCAACAGATCGGCAAATACACACGGGAATCCACAGGCATCCGATCCATACATGCATGCAACAGATCCACACGCTCTCAATTCACAAATCCATGCACCAGAAGAATACACAAATATACGGTTTTCTTTGCTCACAATACCATCCACAAGTACACAATCATGCAGAATGTGTAATTTAATACACAAATAAATGCTGAGACATTTGTATTGGTATTCTTCTTCAAGAATGTCTGTTCTGCAGTCTTGACATACACACACAGTGCTGAGGGTATGGTTTAGCATGGCTAACAGCAAATGGCCATTCATTAAAATGAAGGAAAATATCCAGTAGATTTGTCTATTTTTGTCTAGATTTGTGTTCAGAATGTTCAGTTTCGTCCAAGATTACAGAGATATAATCTATATCATACCTCTATATTACACACCACCATTCAAGGGTTTTAGAACACAAGACAGTTTTGTTTTTGAAAAAAAAAACAAAAAAAAAAAAAAAAAACGTATGCTTCTCTGCACCTCGGATTGATTAAATTGATAAAAAAAAAAAAAAAAAAAAAAAAAAAAGCAAAAACATTAGAAATGTTGCAGTTTATTATTACTGTTTGAAATTAGTGTTTGATGTTTTTATTTATAATAAAATAAAAATTTACTCATAATGGCTGTGGAAGCGGGGGTGTGGCCGAGCACCGGTTTGTGAATGGAGAGGGTGGGAGGAATGAATGGTAAGGACTTGTACCTGTGTGCAATTTCTCTAACAGCTGTGTAACTGCTGGAGATAAATGGGAGACAAGAAGCCAGAGAGGGGGAGACTGACCTGAGTGTGTGGTTACCTATGCTGAAAAGCAAACTGTGTGTTAATTTGAGTGATAAACGAGTTTGAATAAAACTTATGTGGATTTATCCGGCTCCTGCTTTCTCCTTCTTACTTCAACAAGGGACAGTGTTACAATGGCAAAGCCCCATTTTCAGCTACCATTACTCCAGTCTACTAAGAAAATAATGTGTCACATAATCCTTAAGAAATAATTTAATGTTTTAACTTAATGCTAAAGTAACATTTCTTTTGTTTGAATGGTTAAAATGGTTGTGCTACTTAATGAAGTGTGAAAATCGCAATATAGTGTCTTTTTGCAGCTGAGGTGTTGAGTACACTTGCATTTTTTTTTTATAAGTTACTTTACACTTGCAAGTCAAAATTCGGTTTTAAAACCCCCCAAAAGAAACATATTTCTCCTCAAATTCATTAATCTATTTTTCTTTTTAGAGATATTCCATGCACTTCTGTTTTAAAAGAATACAACAAACGTGACTTAACCGGGACAGAGAGAGAAGTGGACAACCCAAATGCACATCAACAAGAAGATCAGAGTCTCTAATTAGAGAAACAGACTCCTCACTACCCCTTCCCTCAACTGGAGTCCCCCCAGTGAATCTCGGCCATTTCCATCACTGGGTAAAACCATCCAAAATGCTTTGAAACCAGCCAACTTTGACATTGGTATGGTATCCATTAAGGCTACACGATTGATTGAGTTAAGATTGGTATCACGATATGGTCTTGTGCAATTACCTTGAAAGCTTAAAAATAGACTACATTCAGCGAATCAGTTAGCGCTTCAGTCAGCATTGTGTAAGCAGGTGGCACCCTCTAGCAGTGTGTGTGGCATTATCCATTTTCCCACAACAGAACTTAAAAGGGCGTTTTTTTCTTTTGGTAATTTTTTTTTTTTTTTTTTTTATAATGATGTGGTTGACATTTCCGTGGAATTACCCAGCATATGCATAATCTGAATTTGTGATGTTCTATTATATACAGTACAAACATGTAAAATGTGAATTCTGTTGTTTTGAACTGCAAAAACAGAAGTGCAAAAATGTTTTAGAAGTTTTAGAAGAATATTTTTTTCACATCAATCATCATGCTTTGATAATTAGTTATTTCCTGTATATTTTATCTTTTTATCTTCTATTTATCTTTTATTGTGGCTCTCTTTAAAATTTTAAAATTGTGTTCAACAGATCCTATCCATGTTCAATGGAAATTATTTATTTTTAGAGCAATAAAATGCTTTTGTATCTCTTTGTATATTTTTAAAACAATTTCTGAACAAAACCGGGATCTGATGACAAAATAAGATAAGTTGCAAAATATTGGTATCATAGTAGGTATGAATGTGTGAGAGCGTGTGTAAGACCAGGGGAGATGGGAGCTTTCCAACCAAAATTGAAATAAATGTAGGATATTAAAGACATTGTTTGACATTCTTAACCAATATACTTTAACCAATGTCTTTGATTATATGGTTATTTTGCTGTGGTAGCATGTACGGTGTGTGTGTGTGTGTGTGTGTGTGTGTGTGGGTGAGACGAGAGCGAAGGAGAGAGAGAGAGAGAGAGAGAGAGAGAGAGAGAGAGAGAGAGAAAGAGAGGGAGCACAAGGATGCATTTAATTCGAAACTGAAATAAATGTAGGATATTATAGACATTGTTTGTCATTCTTATCCGATGCACTTAACCAATGACTTTGTTTTAATTGGTTATTTTATTGTGGTAGCCTGTACGGCTCTTTGAAATAACTTGGCGAAGTGAGCACTCAACCACGTTGTGACCTTCCAGCGAGTTAGGTAAGGTGTCTCCCTAGTCCCGTTAAGGGGGTAGGAGGCACTTACACAAGGAGGCTACAGGCGGTGTCTTAACTGATTGCTGTTAAGCAATGTCCCGCCAAGCACTTTTCTAGAATAGCGCTGGGAAGTGCTCTTCCCTCTCCAGGAAGGAGAGCACTACGGAGACCACATCCTGCCCAAGGGAGTTTGCATGTGGAGAATACCTCACATGGACTTACCAACGGGAAAGTTCACATTTGGAATGATACCACAGGAGGACCCTATCTATAGAGAGGGTGCACAGCACAGTGGCTGAGGCAGAGAAAGCCCTGATGAGGGGAAACACAGGGTTCACCTAAGGGGAACCGAACAGTGGAAACTCATCATACGGGATTACCAAGGGGGAATCACCACGCATGGAGCACTGAGACTGAGCACACGGGCTCACCTGAAAAGGGGAATAGCACGAGTACTGGGCCTGGTGGCGTCACTTCTCTGCTGAGTTTGTCATCTGAACAGTGGTAAATAATTAAAGAGGCATGTCTGCTGCATGGTTGAGGATGCCCAGAAGGTGAGTGGCCACAGAGACTTCAAGGTCTGCTGGCTCCAAAGGAGGAGGAGGCGGGCGAGTTGCTACATGCGACATGAGTGTACGCCGCCTTGGCGGTTTATGTATGCTACGGTCGCTGTGTTGTCGGTTCGGACCAACACATGCTTGCCCTGAATCAATGGCCGGAGCTTCCTCAGGGCCAGCAATACTGCCAGAAACTCTAAGCAGTTGATGTGCCATTGGAGTCGGGGTCCCATCCAGAGCCCCGACACTGCCAGCCCATTGCACATGGTGCCCCAGCCCGAGTTCGAGGCATCTGTCTTGACCACGATGCACCTTGAGACCTGCTCTAGGGGAAGACCTGCCCGTAGAAATGCCAGGCCCGACCAAGGGTTGAAAGTCTGACGGCACTGTGGCGTGATGGTCACATGCAGGGTGCCATGGTGCCATGCCCACCTCGGGACTCGAGTCTGTAGCCAGTGCTAAAGCGGTCTCATATGCATCAACCCGAGGGGGAGAACCGCCACCGAGGATGCCATATGCCCCAGGAGCCTCTGAAATTTTTTTCACTGGCACCGCTACCATCTGCCTGAAGGTCAGCACTGACTGAGCACGTTCGGTCGTAAGATGGGACCTGAGAGTGACCGAGTCCAACTCCATACCGAGAAAAGAGATGCTCTGCACAAGGAAGAGCTTGCTCTTCTCCCAGTTGACCAGAACCCCGAGTCCATCGAGGTACTGAAGCACAAGGTCCCTGTGCGCACACAATAGATCTCATGAGTGAGCTAGGATTAGCCAGTCATCGAGATAATTGAGAATGCCAATGCCCTTCTCCCTCAACGGGGCCAGGGCAGCCTCTGCGACCATGGTAAAGATGTAAGGAGACAGGGACAGACCAAAGGGGAGGACCTTGTACTGGTATGCTCATCCCTCGAAGGCAAACTGAAGAAGGGGTCTGTGTCAAGGAAGGATCGATACATGAAAGTACGCGTCCTTCAGTTCGATGGCTGTGAACCAATCCTGATGTCGTACTGACGCCAGGATGCGCTTCTGTGTTAACATCCTGAATGGAAGCCTGTGTAAGGCCTTGTTCAGGGCACGCAGGTCCAAGATAAGCCATCGTGAGGGGCTGGAGAGCTCTAACCAGGCCTCCAGTCTCCGTGACAGTGGCACCAGGGGGACGACTGGACTTACCGTGCCCGGGCAGTGTGGTTCACGGCAAGGCAGAGCAGGCGCCCCATCTGGAAGACAGCCCAAGGGGGACGTGCTGCTCCGCAAGCCCGCAATGGTGGCCGGTGACTGGGGCGGGCGAGTGGCCCTAGAGACCAGCACACTTACCTGTCTCTCGACGAAGAACGAGGGAACAGGAAGTACTCGCGTTTATCTGATTGACTGGAAAGACTGCCAGCATGTTGCTGTTGCGAGTGCGCTGGCCCAGGGAATGAGGAAACTGCTGTTTTATTGACCATGTGGGTGCCGAGGCCCAGAGGGCACTCGCCGATGTTAACTCACCACGTGCTGGCCCAGGGGCGATGATGGGTCTGGGGAGATGCCCCGGGCCAGACCAGGCAGGAGTAGTTGCCTCATCCCTGGGCGGGCCATGTCAGGACTGCCTCTAAGCCCATCTGGGATTGTTGGGGGCCAGCTGATGGGCAGGTGGATCCGACTTCCCGCGGAAGGATATTTTCCTCTGAGGCTGGCGTGCGGGCTCCGATGGTACAGGAGCCGGGGCCGGCACCGCAGGGGAACAGCTCTGGCAAGAAGCAGATGGGGTGCGGGACCTCGGTGGCCTGAAGGCGGCCGTGTCACGCTGTGGCAGGATGGGTTTAATTGCCTCAATCTGCTTCCTCACCGTTGAGAACTGATGGGTGAAATCCTTGATGGTGTCACCAAAAAGCCCCCCTTGGGAGATGGGCGCATCAAGAAAGCGGACTTTCTCGGCATCTCGCATCTCTGCAAGGTTGAGCCACAGGTGCTGCTCTTGGACCACAAGCGTGGACATTGTCCGGCCCAGGGCATGCGCTGTGACCTTCATCGCATGTAAGTCGAGGTCGGTCGCAGTGCGCAGTTCCTGCATCAGCCCTGGGTCGGTCCTACCCTCGTGCAGATCTTTTAGTGCCGTGGCCTGGTGGACCTGCAGGATGGCCATGGCATGCAGGCTGGAAGCGGCCTGACCCGTGGCCTTGTAAGTCATCATCATTAAAGAGGAAGAGAACTTAGAGCCTTGGAAGGGAGCCTTGGTCGGTCACGCCAGGTGGCTGCGCCCTGCAGGCATAAATGCACCGCTACAGCGTGCTCTACCTGGGGGAGCTCGACATATCTCTTAGCCACTCCGCCGTTGAGGGTAGTCAGAGTGGACGAGCCCGCGAAGCGTGTACGGGCAGTAAAAGGTGCCTTCCATGACTTCGTTAGCTCCTTGTGCACTTCCGGGAAGAAAGGCACCAGGGCGGGGCGTGGCCACGAGTCATGCTCCGAGCCCAGAAACCAATCATCCAGCCGCGAATGCTCAAAGCAGGGTGGAGGGTTCCACTTCAGCCTGATGTCCGCATCCACCCGGTCACTCACGACTGCCATCTCAGCATCCGCCTCATCCTGTACTCTACCGCCCGTGGGCGGGAGCTCAGAAGATTTGTCCGCTTCAGATAGCAGAAGCCCACCCTCCGATGCTGCGACCGAAAGCTCACCCTCGTCGCGAGCCGTGAACGACTCATTAAACCCGCCCTGAGGCAGACCGCCAGCATCGCTGGACAGTTCGTCTGGACAGAACGAGTGTGCTGGGGGATGGGAGGTCCGTGGGGGCTGAGCTGGTGGAAACGCTCCCATGTCCACATCCAGACTGCCCACGGTGCTTGCCGACCCGGCCGGCTGAGCGTCAGCCCAGGACGGACCAGGTTGGGAAGCAGCCACAGTGGCTCCTTGCTTCACGAAGAAGGAAGTGAACCATGACTGCAACGTTCACATGGGCATGTTCTCGCAATGAGAACTCAACCCTTCCACGAAAGCCGCCTCGGCGTGCTAGGTTTTTCAAGCCCTGGGTTTTTCCAGACATTCGAGGCAGATTTCATGGGTATCCGGAGCGTTTGCGCGAGCTCTTTTAGAAGGAAAATATACTCTTTCTTGAGTATACTCTTTTAGCTCCTGCAGACTCAGGCTGCTGAAGTGCCCAGGGGAAGCACAGCACTCAACAATGTGAGGGTGACCGCTGATATGTGGCGTAAAAATCCAGCAGCGTAGCAAGAGGTGAGAGGATGAACACACACACACATGCATTCGGCTCCAAAGAAAAAATCTGAATGAGTGATGCACGCCATCTACTTTTATACCCGTATGTCCGGGGCGGAGAGTGGCATGCAAATTCCACTAGCCAATTTTCATTGGCCTTTTCTATTTTAAGCAAAGGTGATTGGGGCTCTCAAGATCGAACTCCGTGTCGAGTGAGTGACAGACAGGGAACTACAGTACTTTTATTTTAAGTATCAACGCATTTCAGTATGATGCTGTTCACTTTTAATGTGCATGGTCGGGGACGTTACATTTAGTAGCAGGTAAGTAGGTTTGGCAATCATTGAATAAAACCTGTGCCGAATCAAGCTCATTAATATCATCTTGTTATTGTTCATTTCTGTTCCTGCTGGTAAATCATAGCTCCCTCGTAATGCTTTTGTTATTTCTTCAACTATGTTGCCAAATGCCTTATTGATTTTAAAGATATAAATGTTTTTGTTTTGCTCCACTCAATGTATGCATTTATATATATATATATATATATATATATATATATATATATATATATATATATATATATATAAACCTTTTTGCATTCAGGGCAGCTCTCGTCAGCAGCAGGCAGTAGGATTCACTCCTCTGGACATCACAGTGCCGGATAGGTGCTCTTGCAGCAGATACCGAAATTCAGCTCACTGGAGCATGGACCATGCATGGTCTGCTGGTTTTACGGGCTAAAATAAAAAAATAAAAAAAAGAAATAAAAAGAAAACCCACGGGCCCCACCACGTCTCTCGAATTTCTCGTCATCACGCTGGATTCTCTAAACATGCAAGCTTCCCTGAATAAAGATAAACTTGACAGGATCAGGTCTATTTGCACATCGTTCTCTGGTCAGTTTGGGTCTCATAATGCGATCTCCTATCAATTTTGCCATGTGCATCATTCCTCAAGGCCGCTCCTTCGTTTCCCGCCTCCTCACACTAGCCCATTCCGTAGAAAAACTCTCCTATACAGATATTTTGCCAGTAACTCTTTTAAAAGCATGAAATTGACTTTTTATGGACCATTTTCCTTGTCTGCTGCCTTTGATGTCAAAGCTCAGGATAGTCACTAGTGAAGGGCTTGCGACTGTGTGTGTTCTTGTGGTAACATCAGACAATCAGCACTGTTAGGACGTAATTTTTCTGTGGCTCCAGAGTGATAGGTCACATGACATTTAAAGCTCAGGTGATACAATGGCAGATTTCAAATTGTGTACTTCCAGGGGATCACATTCCTGCCGAGAAACTGCTATTGAGATGAATGGGAATACTAACTGATCACTGTCTGGTCTGAACAATGGCAGACAGGAGTGTTTGAGAAAACTTTTTGGACCTGTGAGTCATTATTTTTGCAATTCTGCTTGGAGCGCACACACACAGGGAGCTGTAGTACATAATGGCATTGGTTTTGTCTTATAGTTAATTAACTGAGATGGCTGAGGTAAAAACATATGCTTTGTTCCTTTACTGTCTTTCCAGAAAAAAAAATTTGCTCAAATTATACTAAAATGTTACATAGCTACATGGCCACATACACCATCCAGCAATAGGACAGGTTTAGATAAGACTGGAAAACAATGAATTACACAGGGAAAAATACCTCCACTCCTCTGTGATCTCATTTCTTCACAAAACATTGTCATATTTTCGCCAACAATGTACACAGACTTGTTCATTTGCTCATTTTTTTTTTTTTTTTTTTTTTTGTAACCATTAGGCAGTTTTTCTTACATCTGAGTCATTTTAAACATTAGTAGTATTAACAGAGTAATTTTATTATATAGTATGCCGTCTCTGTACACACACACACACACATACTGTACATAAACGTTTACTTGGCAATCTAAATAGGGACATACCATAGAATTTTATTGTTTTTATGACAATCCTGAATGTCCCGAAAGGGAGTTTTGTTAGATTTAACTCACTATTGGGGATAATATTTTATTCCCAAACTATAGCTTAGTTCTTACAGTGTACACACATGCACACACACACACACATACACACACACATATACACACACACACACACATGTTGGTGCAGCTATCCTTATGAAGACTCTCCATAGACATAATGATTTTTTTACTGTACGAACTATAGATTCTATCCCCTAAAACTACCCCTAAACCTAACCCTCACAAAATACTTTCTGCATTTTCACATTTTCAAAAAATACATAGTTTAGTATGTTTCTTAAGAGATTTGAATTATGGGGACACTAGAAATGTCCTCATAAACCACATTTATAGCATAATACCCTTGTAATTACCAGTTTGAAACCTAAAAAAAATGTCCTCGTAAACATGTATGATATATAGGCCACTACAGTAAGATGCATGCTGGGAACATAGCTGCCATATGGCCTGCCAGAGATTTCTGTATCCATGGCAGCCTCAAAGTCAACCCTTTATCATCTCTACAGCACACACATGCACACTTAGAGCACACACCACATGCAGGGGTGTTAAACTTTACACGGCTTTATCCATCCAATCCAGAAGGCTTGCTATAAGAGCCATCCATCCGCCTACACACATACACGCATACACAGTCTTGCTTACTTTCTAACCATGATTCAAAGCAGTACTGTCATATGTTGTATGGTGTAGCACATCATTAATCTATAATATCAATACAAATATTTTGCATCCAAACTGACCTGCTTTAGTTTGGTTGAGTCACTTTATATTTTTTAAGGTGCAGTGTGTAAATCTTTCAATGCTGAAATATTTTCTTCTATCCCATTGTAACAGGGACGTGCACAGACATTTTGGGGGGCAGGGGCTCAAGTGGAAAAGAGGGCACTTCTCATAATTATAATTATATATATATATATATATATATATATATATATATATATATATATATATATATATATATATATATAAAATGTTAAATATATTAACACAACTCTGACTTCCTTACAGTTTATTTTAATTCCCTCACACTCACGCAATTGTTTCATACTCAACAGATTTCTACAAAATAATCAGTTCACACAGAGACCATGGTCTTCTTTAGTATTCACCTCAGGACATGGTCACGACGTCTCTGGAATGTCAGCCAAGATACTTAAAAATGGAACTTTACCAAGACGTTGTCACAACATTGTCAGAAAGTAATGTCACGCTGACGAAAGGACGACTAGCTGGCGACGTCGTCAGAACGTACTGTGTTTGCTGGGATGAAATGTACCTTGTTTCTTAAAATTAGAGGAAGATTAGTGCTGATATCTCGACTGACTTGAGCATGCTAAACTCACATGACATGATCAAGCAATTGTCCTTCTTCATTACGAAAAGCCCTTACAGGTGCAGCCGAGGATGTTCAGGTGTTGTATCGCTGTTTGACGCATCCTTCACATCCATGATGATTAATAGCAGTTGGCGCAGATCTACCGCTGCCGTTCAGTGTTCTATGCATGATTATCTGCCTATTAAAACATAACATTTCAGGGGAAAAGACTCTTGATGTAAGTCATTAACTGGGGAAGTTCTGTGGTGATATGCTTTAGTTATTTTGTTTATCCTATTCACCTGCAGTGCCTTGTCAAATGTATGTAAATTAGCGCATTTTAATTAGTTAACGCCTAATTTGCATATCAATGTGGCAATTGTGATGATGTTATTAGACACAAATTTTACTGTATTCACCTGTAGTGTCTCCATTAAGTACAGTACATTAGCCTGTATGGCCATGATATATTGCCTTAGCTAAACTTTAGCTAACTTATTACATTAGCTAGTAGCTCATGAGTCATGCATGTTAGCAAGACACAAGTTAACTATATTTGGCTTTTGGCTTTTGCCTGATTAGCTATAAAGTCGAGGCACTGGTAGCTTAGCGTTCATCACCGCTCACCTCCACACAAGCCAAGAAAAACACAACTGGGATAGGAGCTGGGAGGGGCTGCTGCCTGCCTGTCTGCCTGTCTGTGTGTCTGATGTGCCGATGTGTGCTGCACTGATGCACGGAGACGCGGAGGGAGAGAGAGAGGGAGAGAGAGAGGGAGGGCACCGGAACTCGACAAAGTCTCATCTCCCGACCTGATATTTTGATTTTTTATTCAATAAATATATTTGTTTGACAGGGAAGCTGTGCGAAAACAGGAATATATATATATATATATATATATTCATTTATAATTTTTTTTTTTTTTAAAAAGCACCCCAGAAAAAAGGGCACTTTGTCTCGAGGAAGAAAAAGGGCAGGTGCTCAAGCCCCCTTTGATGTCTATATGTGCACGTGCCTGCCTTGTAATGTGCAGAAACAACAAAAAGTAAGCATTCATAGTTTGACTCCAACGTCAAACATATTTATGCATTCCAACATTTTAAATTCTGTCTCATCCAATGGCATAAGTTTGGGGTGAGACTAAAAAAAGAAAAGATTTTTACTCGCATCTGACACAGACCGGATATTGTTGCACATGTGCATGGGGTGTAAGCCACTTCCAAATGAGGTTAGGGTTAGGTTAGGTTAGGTTTAAATCAGAAGTCAGGAACTTCTTATGTATGTCATATTAGATTTACACTGACACCTAGTCATGTGGATGCTGCATCATTCAAACACAAAAATTTTCAGTTACTGATGCCATTGTAGAAATTCACTATTCACAGTCAGCCATGATTAATTTAAGCCATGAGTAAAAGTGTCCAATAACAGTGTGGCTACTGAGATTGAGTAGTATTCAGCTGGTCATGTGATCCTAATGTAGCACATTGTTGTGAACACACACATGCATCTGAATGTGTAAGGCGCTTGGTATTAGTATCATTTTATGTTAGTAATACCAGTTTACTCTTTTTACAAGTGGTGTTGAGTGTCTGTTTGATGGTGCCTAGTTTATCATACATCAGCACATATACAGTGAAATTCTTTTTTTCACATATCCCAGCTAAGCTGGGGTCAGAGTGCAGCCATGATACAGTGCCCCTGGAGCAGACAGGTTCAAGGGCCTTGCTAAAGGGCCCAACAGAAGGCCCCAACCTTCTGATCAGTAACCTAGAGCCTTAACCACTGAGCCTCCACTGCCCCTATGTGAAAGGAATAGTGAGAGGAATCAGGGTTGGGGAGTAACGGAATACATGTAACAGGATTATGTATTTAAAATACAAAATATAAGTAACTGTATTCCACTACAGAAGAAGAAATAGAAATAAATAGAAATAAATCTTGAGCAAATTGTCAGCTTAAGCTAAAATGCTATTTCTAGCCATTTTACATGCATGATCATATTTTTGTATCAAGAAAATTCACGTTGCATCATAATTTCTTTTTTTCTAGTAAGACCTTTGATATTAGGGCAAAAATCATATTCTTGATAATAATTTGTATTGTTTTCCTGTAAAAATATCTAAAAATCCTTAAAACAAGATCAATTTGATTTATCTTGTTTTAGAAACAACACTGCATAAGATATTTCGGTTTTTCAGAGAATGTATTTTTAACATGTGTATTTTGTCTCACTGTACTGGCAGAGTTTTTATAGTCAAAACAAGTGAAAAATCTACCAGTACTGAAGATGTAATCCAAAGTATTTAGAATACGTTACTGACCTTGAGTAATCTAACAGAATACGTTACAAATTACATTTTACAGCATGTTTTCTGTAATCTGTAGTGGAACACCTTTCAAAAGTAACCCTCCCAACCCTGGTCATCATGTATATGCATTATTACAGGAAAACATGGAAAGTTTTCATAATGGCCAGAGTATACTGCACATATAGTGTCAATGTACAACACTTGATTGGCAGGCAGAGAGTGTTTCTGATTGGCTAAAAAAGTGCAGGGCGGCTCCCTGATAAATTTTTGCTGTTAACAGATCCTAGGGCTGTCACAGAGATGGGCGTAATTTCTCAGGACACCTATTTCAGTGATATCTGTCAGGTAGTAGGGACATTTCATGAGTGGTATAGACCGTTTCGATGACATAAACTACAACAAAGGAATTGTACTGTGCATGTCTGGTTCTAAATTTCAGTTTACCTGTGGTTAGAAACATAGTTTGCTGTGTGGACATCATCCATATACTGTATATCTTTTATTCTGTGAAGACTTGATCACGTTTACCTGCATTTAAGAAAACAACTTATTCCGGGTTTTGTAGAAACGTCATGCAAACACAAATGCAGCCATTTAAGGGATTAAAGGCTGTTAAGAGAAAACACTTTAACGTCATGGTAACTGGTGTAACCTCCGTTCCCTGATGGAGGGAACGAGACGTTGGTGTCGATGTAGTGACACTAGGGGTCACTCTTGGGAGCCCGAGACACATCTGGTCTTTGATAAAAGGCTAATAAAAATTGGCGAGTGGTATTTGCATGCCACTCCCCCGAACATATGGGTATAAAAGGAGCTGGTATGCAACCACTCATTCAAGTTTTACGCTGAGGAGCCTATATAAGGTCCGGCCATTTCAGCGGGTAGTTCAGCGTTGTGGTAGGAGGGACCAACATCTCGTTCCCTCCATCAGGGAATGGAGGTTACACCAGTAACCATGACGTTCCCTATCTGTCACTCACTCGACGTTGGTGTCGATGTAGTGACACTAGGGGTCCCTATACAAAACGCCACAAGGCTGAACTGTGTTACGTGAACTGGCGGTGTGTGGTGGGCAGACTTGCTGTGTGCCTCATAGCCAGCACACCAGGTCGACACGTAACCTCCCCCAACACAGTTATGAGTGTCGAATGGCCCTTTTTGGGGACAAGTCGACTACCCAGAGATAGAGACAGGCTTAACCCAGTCGTGGCCTCTTTCCCCTTCTCTTTTTCCACTCCCTAAAAAAGAAGGGGGATTATCCGACTGGGCCGCCAGGTCTAGTTGGGGGGTGTCCCTCCCAAGGGGAGGACACCGCGGAGACCACACCTCGCCCCAAGAGAGGGGGGGATATTTAAGTGGAAGAATACATCACATGGTCTTTCCAACCATGTGGAGAGCCTTCAAGGTAGATCCTGCCCAATGGGGGAGGAGTTACTACAACATGGAGACTGGGGCAGAGGGGCTCTGCCCAAGGAAGACGCAGTTTGCCAGCAGGGAAATGAATTAGCGGAAGATATAGATTGCATGGGGTTAGCCTTACAGGGAACCGCCACATACGGAGCACCTACCCCAGAACCGGGCTCTTAGTTAGCGCGTGTACTGGGCCGGCAGCGAGTCTCTCCGAAAACTCGACTGCCACAGGGCTTGGAGGAAGTCAACCAGGGAACAACTTTTGTGAACACTACTGGGAATTAACAGCGCACGTCTTCAGCTCAAAAGGAGGTGGAAGGCGCTATGTGCAAGCGATACACCCGGCCGGCTATCCCGGGCTTATCCGCTTGTGTTGCGTGCCACTACCTGGGACGAAACTGGTTCCACCCGGAGGTTGTAGAACCTTGCAAAAGTGTTGGGTGTTGCCCAGCCCGCTGCTGTGCAAATGTCTGTTAGAGAGGCACCTCTGGCCAGGGCCCAAGAAGCCGCTACACCACAGGTAGAATGGGCTCGTAGCCCTACCGGGGGCGGCATGTTTTGGGCGAGATATGCCATAGTTATGGCGTCAATGAGCCAGTGGGCGATCCTCTGCTTGGAGACAGTGCTTCCTTTCCGCTATGCACCAAAGCAGACTAAGAGCTGCTCAGAGACTCTAAAGTTCTGCGTGCGATCCAAATAGATGCGTAAAGCGCGCACCAGATACAGCAACGACAGGGCTGGGTCTGCCTCTTCCTGGGGCAGCGCTTGCAGGTTCACCACCTGGTCCCTAAAAGGAGTGGTGGGAACCTTGGGCACATAGCCCGGTCGGGGTCTCAGGATCACGTGAGAATAGCCCGGACCGAACTCCAGGCACGTTTCGCTGACAGAGAATGCTTGCAGGTCACCTACCCTCTTGATGGAAGTGAGCACAGTCAGGAGGGCAGTCTTCAAGGAGAGTGCCTTAAGCTCGGCTGACTGCAAAGCTCAAAGGGGGCTCTCTGTAGACCCTGAAAAACTACAGAGGTCCGATGAGGGAACGAGGCGCAGCCTGGAGGGATTCAGCCTCCTGGCGCCTCTTAGGAACCTGATGATCAGATCATGCTTCCCTAAGGACTTACCGTCGACTGTGTCATGGTGTGCTGCTATGGCAGCAACGTACACCTTCAAGGTGGAAGGGGACAGCCTCCCTTCCAACCTCTCTTGCAGGAAGGAAAGCACTGATCTGACTGCGCATCTCTGGGGGTCTTCCCGACGGGAAGAACACCACTTAGCGAACAGACGCCACTTAAAGGCATACAGGCGCCTCGTAGAGGGAGCCCTAGCCTGAGTGAACGTGTCTACCATCGCAGGTGGGAGACAGCTTTGGTCTTCCACGTCCCGTCCAGGGGCCAGACATGGAGATTCCAGAGGTCTGGGCACGGGTGCCGGATGGTGCCCCTTCCCTGAGAAAGAAGGTCCTTCCTCAGGGGAATTTGCCCGGGGGGAGCTGTCGCGAGGAGCGTGAGGTCCGAGCACCACGTCTGGGCAGGCCAGTAGGGTGCTTACCAGGGCGACCTTCTCCTCGTCCTCCCTGACCTTGCACAGGGTCTGTGCAAGCAGGCTCACTGGGGAAAAACGCATATTTGTGAATGCCAGGGGACCAGCTGTGTGCCAGCGTGTCTATGCCGAGGAAGGCCTCGGTCAGGGCGTACCAGAGCGGGCAGTGGGGAGGATTCTTGGGAGGCGAACAGGTGCACCTGTGCCTGTCGAATCGACTCCAAATCAGCTGGACCACCTGAAGGTGGAGTCTCCACTCTCCCTTGAGGGTAACCTGTTGTGACGGCGTGTCCGCCGAAGTGTTGAGGTTGCCCGGGATGTGAGTGGCTTGCAGCGACTTGAGGTGCTGCTGACTCCGTTGGAGGAGACGGCGGGCGAGTTGTGACATACAGCGGGATCGCAGACCGCCTTGGCGGTTGACATATGCTACCACTGCCGTGCTGACTTTCCGAATTAGCACGTGCTTGCCCTGGATCAACGGCCAGAACCTCTGCAGGGCGAGCAGAATTGCCAGTAACTCGAGGCAGTTGATGTGCCAATGCAGCCGCGGACCCGTCCAGAGGCCGGCGGCTGCGTGCCCATTGCCAACAGTGCCCCAGCCTGTTTTGGAGGCATCTGTCGTGACCACGACGCGCCTGGAGACCAGTTCTAGGGGAACACCTGCTCGTAGAAATGAGAGGTCAGTCCAAGGGCTGAAAAGACGGTGACAGACTGACGTAATGGCCACGCGGTGTGTACCATGGCACCATGCCCGTCTCGGGACTCGAGTCTGGAGCCAGTGCTGAAGCGGCCTCATATGCATAAACCCGAGTGGGGTGGCCACCGCCGAGGATGCCATATGCCCCAGGAGCCTCTGAAAAAGTTTCAGTGGAACCGCTGTTTTCTGTTTGAACACCTTCAAACAGGCCAGCACCGACTGGGTGCGCTCGTTTGTAAGGTGCGCTGTCAAGGAGACTGAGTCCAACTCCAAACCGAGAAAAGAGATGCTCTGAACCAGGAGGAGCTTGCTCTTTTCCCAGTTGACCCGAAGCCCTAGTCGGCTGAGGTGTGAGAGCACCAGGTCCCTGTGTGTGCATAACACTTCTCGAGAGTGAGCTAAGATTAGCCAGTCGTCAAGATAGTTGAGAATGTGAATGCTCACCTCCCTTAACGGGGCAAGGGCAGCCTCTGCGATCTTCGTAAAGACGCAAGGAGACAGGGACAGGCCGAAAGGGAGGACTTTGTACTGATACGCCTGACCCGAACGTGAACCACAGGAAGGTCTGTGTCGAGGAAGGATCGAGACGTGAAAGTACGCATCCTTCGGGTCTACCACCGCGAACCAATCTTGATGCCGGACGCTCGCTAGAATGCGTCTTTGTGTCAGCATCTTGAACGGGAGTCTGTGTAAAGCCCGGTTCAGTACTCGCAGGTCCAAGATTGGCCGCAACCCACCGCCTTTTTTCGGTACAATGAAGTAGGGGCTGTAAAACCCTTTCTTCATCTCGGCTGGAGGGACAGTTTCTATCGCGTCCTTCCGTAGCAGGGTAGCGATCTCCGCGCAAAGTAGCAGCATTTTCGTCTTTCACCAAGGTGAAGTGGACACCGCTGAACCTGGGCGGATGCCCGGCGAAGTGAATCGCGCAGCCGAGTCGGACTGTCCAGACCAGCCCTCGTGACGGACTGGAAGGCGCACGCCATGCGTCCAAGTTCCGCGCAAGGGGGACCAAAGGGACGACGTCATCGGATGTACTGGCAGGTGGGGCCTCGCGGCGGGGCGGAGCTCAAGGTGCCACACCACGTTGTGGCCGTGCTGAGTCCGAGGACATCGAAGCACTTACCTGGCTCCTTGTGACCACCCCCGGAACAGCCTGGGACGGGGGAGGAAGAGGCCTGTCCTCATGACCCGTGGAGACTGTCACATCGGGGGCGGATTTGTGCCACAGCTGTGCGCTCAGGGCGGGAGACCGCCGCTGGAGCACCAACCTGCCAAATGGAGTGGTGGACGGTGGTCGTGATGCCAGCCGTACACACCGGATACGTGACCCAGGGAACAAGGAAACCACTCTTGCTGAGCTCTTGAGTACTGCAGCCACTTGGGCATGCAGCACAATTAAATGCAAAAGGTAACAAAAAGATGAAGATCTGCTTACCAGCTCCAGAGCAGCGGGTTTCGTTGTCCCTGGGTCGCCCGTCTCAAGGGCACTTTGAAGCCTTTCACGGGTTCTGGGCGGCCGCGAGACGGGTGGCGTCTGCTTCCTGCGGTGGGCTCCACGCCGGGGCCAGGCCGAAGGGGCGGGCTGCGGCGGAGCCGGTGCAGTCACTGCAGGAGGATGCCCTTGGCGATGAGTAGATGGGGTGTGGGATCTTAAGCCGCGCCGGGGCAGGATATGCCGGCTAGCATCCATCTACTGCTCTACCATCGAGAACTGCTGGGCAAAGTCCTCGACGGTGTCGCCGAATAGGCCCGCCTGGGAAATGGGGGCAGCAAGGAATCATGTCTTGTCGGCCTCACCCATCTCGACCAGGTTGAGCCAAAGGTGGCGCTCCTGGACCACTAGTGTGGCCATCGTCCGCCCGAGAGGCCGCGCCGTGACCTCCGTTGCTCGGAGAGCGAGGTCGGTCACCGAGTGCAGTTCCTGCATCAATCCCGGGGCGGAACTACCCTCGTGCAGTTCCTTTAGCGCCTTGGCGGACTTGCAGGAGAACCATGGCGTGCAGGGCGGAGGCGGCTTGTCCAGCGGCACCGTAGGCCTTGGCCGTCAGAGACGACGTAAACCTACAGGCCTTGGACGGGGGCTTTGGGCACCCGCGCCAGGTGGCGGCGCTCTGCGGGCATAGGTGCACCGCGAGCGCCTTTATCCACCGGGGGATTGCTGAATAACCCTTGGCTACCCCACCATCGAGGGTAGTGAGAGCGGGGAAGCTGAAAAGATCAGTAAAAAGTGCCTCCCACGACCTTGTCAGGTGACCATCCACGAACGCTGTCTCCGCGTGAGCAGTGCCCAGACACGAAAGACAGTGATCGTGACCATTAGAAGGCGAGAGATAATGAGCACAACCAGGAATAACACACAATCGGAAAAGCATCTTTAAAAAGACGCGTCTTTAAAAAGACGTTCCGTGTTTGCGCTCTTTTTAGAGAAATATATACTCTTTTAGAGGGGAAAAATGTTCTTTCAGAAAATATACTCTCTAGTTTTTCTGCCGAAGCGCCCAGGGGCATTCTCTGCAGTGCACCAGTGCAGAGGAGGGAGAAGCCGCTGAAATGCGCCGTCAGATCCAGCAGAGGTGAATGAACAGTAGTATTCAGCTCAGTGAGCATGACCGTTCAGCTCCGAAGAGAAAATCTGAATGAGTGGTTGCATACCAGCTCCTTTTATACCCGTATGTTCGGGGGAGTGGCATGCAAATACCACTCGCCAATTTTCACTGGCCATTTATCAAAGACCAGAGGTGTCTCGGCTCCCAAGAGTGACCCCTAGTGTCACTACATCGACACCAACATCGAGTGAGTTACAGATAGGGAACACAGTTTCTGTTGAAGAACACGGCTTCTGTGTCCATGTTAATGCACAAGTGGCATTTTTGGCTGCATTACAAATGGTATAAATCAGCCTCCGAAGGGCACATCAAATGGAGAACAATCATAATAGGTATGCTGTAAGATAGCTTCAAACTGAATTTTCAATAAAAATGGTTTAAAAAGTGAACTCCAAATGACTGTTATTTTGGAGCCTCACATCTGTCAGCACCTCCACTGCTCTCACAGTGGATGGTAAAGACTTTAAGGGCAAAAGGGAATAGGGACGATCACTTTTGAATGAAACCCATTTGAAGAGTGCGTATGTGCTCATATGCATCGAGGGAACCCCGGAATCTGATGTAGAAGAAAACCCATCTATTGCAGCACAATGCATCTGTCTCATTACACGATGCACACCAAATTCGTGCCTTCAGCATCTTTTTCGCATTAAACGACTTTCTGATGTACGAGTAAATGAGCTATTATAATTTAATATTTGTGGAAGTTATTACTCCACCCCCTGCGTAACATCATTAATGACAGCTCTATGTTGCTGAACCAACGTGATTCGAACGATGGACGTGCAATGGATTCGAACAATGGTCCGAACGATGGATGTACATAGTTGCTACAGTTTTGGGAAACAGTTGTGACTAGCTAGTTAATTTCTCCAAGGATGCTTCGTACTATGGTGGTTAGACAGTGAGTTATGTCTTTGTATGGGAAATGCAGCCCAGAAATGTTCTAGGAATGAAGATGTCACTTTCCAAACCAACAAATTTTCTTTGAAATTGTCTATTCTGAAAAGAAAAAGAAAAACAATTTGCTTACGACACCTTTAACCCAGCCTCAGCCTAGCTACAATGAAAGCTTAACAAACTCTATTGAAATCTGAATTAAAGGGATAGTTCACCCAAAAAGGATAATTCTCTCATTATTTACTCACCCTTATCCCATCTCAAACTCATATGACTCATATGACCATCTCAAACTCATATGTGGAACACAAACAAAGATTTTTTGAAGGATATATGATGTTTTCTTTCATATAATGCAAGTCAATGGGGCCCAAAATTTTCATGTTCCAAAAAGGACATAAAGGCAACATAAAAGCAGTACATACGACTTGAGTGGTTTAATACATGTCTTCTGAAGTGATACGATCAGTTTTGTAAGCAAAATGTAACTCCTTTTTCAATATAAATCAGCGAACACTGTTGGCAACAGCTTTTGCCATATTTACGTCATGCAAATTTCATAAGCTCAACATTTTCAGAAAGCTCATAAAATCAATTTAGTTGATCTAGGCGCTAAAATAGCGTCATGCTGTGTGTTTTGGAATTAAATCTTTGTCATAATTTTCAGCGCAAACATGCCACTTTTCTATGTCAATCAATTCAGCGCTATCTGCCAGCTGCAATTAAAGTGACTGCCCCCGACATGTTTTCGTTTAACATGTTTAAAGATGTTTGTGTACATTTTCTGGTGATCAAAGCTGCAGTTATTCATCAAATGATGATAAAATGATAGAGAAGAACATTACTGGGAACACATCCAGACATACTGTGCAGTTGATCACAGTGGTGGAACAATGCTGTAAAACTGTATACATACTCACACAGTACACACATCCACACACTTTTGTTTGTTTACAGTGAGAGGCTAACTTAAACGATGTCTACCTCAAGGACATTCATGTGTGTGTGTGTGCATGTGTGTGTGTGTGTGTGTGTGTGTGTGTGTGCGTGCGTGCGTGCATGTGTGTGTGTGTGTGTGTGTGTGTGTGTGTGTCCATAGCCCTAAATGAGAATTGATTTTAGCCTTGTCTGTGACTGACCTGTTCTTCACTCCAATTCACAAAACACCCATTCAACACTGTGACAGCTACACACACTGAAAGTGGCAGTCTGACTTTTACACACTTAGGAAAAAGTCAAACACACAGTCATATGCGTACACACACATGTGCATGTGCATTACATGACGAGTATAAAAAGACGAGGACATTACAGGCACGGTTAACGCAAACACATTTCCACATTCTACACACCCTCTATCACACACACTTTCTGTGTGCCGCTCTTGTTTCATGTCTGATTGCTCTTGCAAATGAAAGTTTACATCTCACAGACAGATCTTATCAGAGCTGAAGAGGTTGGCAGCACACATTAATCACTTGCCCTCGACCCTCCTTGTCTATCTGTCCTGTCTTTCTCTTTGTCTCTTTCTTGCTCACCCCTTCTCCATCTTTTGCTCTCTCTGATGTCCTCTTGATGGATAGATCTTTCGGTTTTCTAATGAAAGAATAGAGGACTATAACACGAACACCACTTGGTTTCCTCAGTGCTTAAAATGAGTTTCAAGCTCTTCCTTTCTTGCTTTCCCTCAATCCCTCCCTCCCTCACTCAATTTCTTTATTTCTTTTGGGTGATATTTTAGCAACGTCATCCACTAACATTTCTGGTCATGTACCATAATTAAACCATGGTGTTCCTTTGAAGTACTTAGAGAAAATGGAATCATTCTGTACCATGGCATAAATCAAAGTGTCATGGTATGTCCCTGTTTTTTGGAAATGTACCATTGTAATACCATGCTTTTTTTGGACATATACCATGGTACAGTAAAATCATGTTTTTGGACATACCATTGTAATATCATGTTTTTGGACACATATCATAGTACATGAAAATGGGATCTTTGAAAGTACCTTTGAATATGGTATTTTTCAAAGTACCACGGCATTATAATGTATTCTAGTACATATTCGTACCATACTAATAACATATTTTTTTTTATATGTGCCATGGTAATACCATGTTTTGAGGACATTTGCCATGGCAATTCCATGTTTTAGGGCATGCATTATGGTAATACCATGTTTTCAGGGAGTACCATGACAATACTATGGTATTCTTGGAAGTAACTTGGAGTACCATGGCTAGTTTGACACATGACTATGGTATAAATCGGTACCATGGTACATATAAAAGCATTTCCATTTATTTATTTTTTTCGTACAATGGTAATACCATGTTTTTGGACACGTACCATGGAAAATCCATGGTATTCTTTGGAGTACCTTGGAGTACCATATTGATAGTATCTTTTTAGGATATGTATCATGTTAATATCATGTGTTTGGGTAAGTACGGTGGTAATACCATGGTATTTTTCAAAGTAACTTGGAGAACCATGTATAGCATGACACATGAATATGGTATCATTCAGTATCATGGTATGTACAGTATATATAAAAGTACAGTGGTATTTCCATGTGTTTTGAACATGGTACCGATTTTGAACGAAGGTTTTTTGACACTCAGCATGGAAATACCATTGTATTCTTTGAGGCACCTTGGAGTACCATGCAAATATCATGGTAAATACATGTTATCACTGAGTAAATATACTATGGTATATATCAAACCACAATGATACTACTGTTTAATTATTTATTTTTTTGTACATCATACCATGTTCATAACATGTCCGGATATGTAACATGATAATACTTTGTTTTTGGGTAATGTTCCCTGGAAAATCCATGTTTTTACACATGTATCGTAGTAAATCCATGTTTTCAGTGAAGTACTGTATCAAGATAATACCATTGTATTCTCTGAAGTACTTTGGAGTACCATGTAAAAACCATGGTAAACGAATACAGTATCAAACAGTACTATGGTGTATATCAAAGTATAATGTTTAACCATGTTTTTTTAGACATGGTAATACTATGTTTTTGGGCATTTACCATGGTAATACCATGGCATTCCTTGAAGTACCTTGGTGTACCATGTAAACCATTTAAAAATTACAATTACTATGAAGATACCATGATTCCTTTATCATACAGTTCTAAGTTATATTTCAAAGAACCATGGTATTATCATCTGATACAATCATTGTACCATGGTACTGACACAGTATTCTAGTAAGGGTCATTATTCTTTAAGTCTCTCATGGCCAGATGGTGGATGTCTGAAATGAGTAGGCAGACAACAGTGTGGAGGATCTGCTGTACATTTCAGAAACTGCAAGGAAAATCTCCACTCTCCAGACACGTTAATTATTAAAAGACTTGTGTATGGCACCACTCTCACATCTTCATGGAAACAGCAGAGGTCATGGTGGCGGATGACATCAAGTGGCAGACAGGGTCAGGAGGGAGAAGAGGAGAGAGAGAACACGACAGAGAGATCAAGAAATCAAGAGAGAGAGAGAGAGAAGAACTTTGGCAGTTCATATGTTTGTGGTTGAATGCTAAACCAAGTTTGTCCAATCCCACAGATGAAAGCTAAACTAGTTCAGTCTTATCTAGACCATGAACACTGTCACTTAATTGCCTATTCCTTTTCTTTCATCTTTAAAGGAATAGTTCACCCAAAAATGAAATTTCTGCAGCCATTTACCTACCCTCATGTGTTCTAGTTTTTTTTTTTTTTGTTTAATGGAAGGAAGTACCACAGCTCCAAGGCTCTTTCTTTTTCTTTGATAGGCTTGATAATCCTGCTTGATGGTTTTGAGAGAGCATGAACAGATTCTAAAGTGCCTTTACGTACTTAACATGTCACATGCATTATTGGGTGCTGCTTTTTACAGATTTAACTTATAATACTAGATAGATGTTAAATCTACAGCTTAAAGGAATAGTTGAATACAAGTTAAGCTCTATGAACTGCAGCTGTGACATATTGTCAATAACCACAAATCACGTAAAAACAAACTAAAATCATGTTTACAGTAATGCACTTACAGTACAATGGAAGTCCATGGGGCAAAGCATTCCAGAGGGTTTAAAAGCAGAAATGTGCAGCTAGTATTTTTGCTAAAGTGCTTATACTACTTCTTCTGCATAAAAATGTGTGTTATTTGAGCTTCTAAGTTGCCAATATCATCCTATTAGAGGTAGGACTACCGTTATAGGGAGTGGCGAGTTGAAATTATTTTTGCGGTAATAAATATTGTGGTATTTGAAAGATTTATGTTCCCTATCTGTCACTCACTCGACGTTGGTGTCGATGTAGTGACACTAGGGGTCACTCTTGGGAGCCCGAGACACCTCTGGTCTTTGATAAAAGGCCAATGAAAATTGGCGAGTGGTATTTGCATGCCACTCCCCCGAACATACGGGTATAAAAGGAGCTGGTATGCAACCACTCATTCAGATTTTCTCTTCGGAGCCGAACGGTCATGCTCATTGAGCTGAATACTACTGTTCATTCACCTGCTGGATCTGACGGCGCATTTCAGCGGCTTCTCCCTCCTCTGCACTGGTGCACTGCAGAGAACGCCCCTGGGTGCTTCGGCAGAAAAACTAGAGAGTATATTTTCTGAAAGAGCATTTTTCCCCTCTAAAAGAGTATATATTTCTCTAAAAGAGCGCACACACGGAACGTCTTTTTAAAGACGCGTCTTTTTAAAGATGCTTTTCCGATTGTGTGTTATTCCTGGTTGTGCTCGTTATCTCTCGCCTTCTAATGGTCACGATCACTGTCTTTCGTGTCTGGGCACTGCTCACGCGGAGACAGCGTTCGTGGATGGTCACATTCTCATTGCGAGAATGTGTCCATGGCAACGTTGCGGTCGCGGCTCGCCTTCGTAAGGAAGCGAGCCACCCCAGAGGCTCCCGCCTCGGTCCTTTTACCCACGGGTTTGAGGCCAGCGCGGCTAGCACTGGGGGCGATTTGGGGACCCCAATGGGACCGCCTCCGCCGGGTATCCCCCCGCGGACCTCCCATTCCCCAGCACGCTCGTCTGCCCCGATCGGGCTTCCGGGTGAGTCCGCCGGCTCGTCTCACGGCGAGTTCGACCTCTTATTTGGAGCCCGCGAAAGTGATGAGCTCTCGAGCGCAGCATCGGAGAGCGGGCTCGTCCAGTCGGAAGTCTCGGCTGGGCTCCTCCCTTCGGGGTCGATCGCCCAGTCACAGGCTGACGCGGAGATGACGACATGCTTTCCCGGACAGCCGCGAGCGTCGGTTAGAGCGGATTTCACCGCTCTTCCCTGAACCCTCGCGGCTCTGTGATTGGTTCCTGGGCTCGCGGCGCCGCTCAAAGCCACGCCCCGCCCCGTTCCTTTCTTCCCGGAAGTGCATGAAGAGCTGACAAGATCGCGGGAGGCACCTTTTACTGCCCGGTCCCGATCTTTTCAGCTTCCCCGCTCTCACTACCCTCGATGGTGGGGCGGCCAAGGGTTATTCGGCAATCCCCCGGTGGATAAAGGCGCTCGCGGTGCACCTATGCCCGCAGAGCGCCGCCACCTGGCGTGGGTGCCCAAAGCCCCCGTCCAAGGCCTGTAGGTTTACGTCGTCTCTGACGGTCAAAGCCTACGGCGCTGCTGGACAAGCCGCCTCCACCCTGCACGCCATGGCTCTCCTGCAAGTCCGCCAAGGCGCTAAAGGAACTGCACGAGGGTAGTTCCGCCCCGGGATTGATGCAGGAACTGCGCTCGGCGACCGACCTCGCTCTCCGAGCGACGGAGGTCACGGCGCGGTCTCCCGGGCGGACGATGGCCACACTAGTGGTCCAGGAGCGCCACCTTTGGCTCAACCTGGTCGAGATGGGTGAGGCCGACAGGACACGATTCCTTGCTGCCCCCATTTTCCAGGCGGGCCTATTCGGCGACACTGTCGAGGACTTTGCCCAGCAGTTCTCGATGGTAGAGCAGTAGATGGATGCTAGCCGGCTTGTCCTGCCCCGGCGTGGCTCAAGATCCCCCCATCTACTCATCGCCGAGGGCGTCCCCCTGTGGTGACTGCACCGGCTCCGCCGCAGCCCGCCCTTCCGGCCCGGCCCCGGCGTGGAGCCCACCGCAGGAAGCCGACGCCACCCGTCTCACAGCCGGCACCGAAGAACCCACGGAGGTCTTCGAAGCGCCCCTAAGACGGGCGACCCAGGGACAACGAAACCCGCTGCTCTGGAGCTGGTAAGCAGATCTTCTTTTTGTTACCTTTTGCATTTAAATTACGCTGCATGCCCAAGTGGCTGCAGTACTCAAGAGCTCCGCAAGAGTGGTTTCCTTGTTCCCTGGGTCACATATTCGGTGTGTACGGCTGGCATCACGACCACCGTCCACCACTCCATTTGGCAGGTTGGCGCTCCAGGGGCGGTCTCCCGCCCTGAGCGCACAGCTGTGGCACAAATCCACCCCCGATGTGACAGTCTCCACGGGTCATGAGGACAGGCCTCTTCCTCCCCCGTCCCAGGCTGTTCCGGGGGTGGTCACAAGGAGCCAGGTAAGTGCTTCGATGTCCTCGGACTCAGCACGGCCACGATGGGGTGTGGCACCTCAAGCTCCGCCCCGCCGCGAGGCCCCACCCGCCGGTACATCCGATGACGTTGTCCCTTTGTTCCCCCTTGCGCGGAACTCGGGTGCATGGCTTGCGCTTTCCAGTCCGTCGCGAGGGCTGGTCCGGACCGTCCGACTCGGCTGCACGATTCACTTCGCTGGGCATCCGCCCAGGTCCAGCGGTGTCCACTTCACCTTGGTGAAAGATGGAAACGCTGCTACCTTGCACGGAGATCGCTACCCTCCTACGGAAGGACGCGATAGAAACTGTCCCTCCAGCCGAGATGAAGAGGGGGTTTTACAGCCCCTACTTCATTGTACCGAAAAAAGGCGGTGGGTTGCGGCCAATCTTGGACCTGCGAGTACTGAACCGGGCCTTACACAGACTCCCGTTCAAGATGCTGACGCAAAGACGCATTCTAGCGAGCGTCCGGCATCAAGATTGGTTCGCGGCGGTAGACCCGAAGGATGCGTACTTTCACGTCTCGATCCTTCCTCGACACAGACCCTTCCTGCGGTTTGCATTCGAGGGTCAGGCGTATCGGTACAAGTCCTCCCTTTCGGCCTGTCCCTGTCTCCTCGCGTCTTTACGAAGATCGCAGAGGCTGCCCTTGCCCCGTTAAGGGAGGTGGGCATTCGCATTCTCAACTATCTCGACGACTGGCTAATCCTAGCTCACTCTCGATATGGGTTATGCGCACACAGGGACCTGGTGCTCTCACACCTCAGCCGACTAGGGCTTCGGGTCAGCTGGGAGAAGAGCAAGCTCCTCCCGGTTCAGAGCATCTCTTTTCTCGGTTTGGAGTTGGACTCAGTCTCCTTGACGGTGCACCTTACGAACGAGCGCGCCCAGTCGGTGCTGGCCTCTTTGAAGGCGTTCAAACAGAAAACAGCGGTTCCACTGAAACATTTTCAGAGGCTCCTGGGGCATATGGCGTCCTCGGCGGTGGCCACCCCGCTCGGGTTGATGCATATGAGGCCGCTTCAGCACTGGCTCCAGACTCGAGTCCCGAGACGGGCATGGCGCCACGGGACACACCGCATGGCCATTACGTCGGTCTGTCACCGTCTTTTCAGCCCTTGGACCGACCTCTCGTTTCCACGAGCAGGTGTTCCGCTAGAACTGGTCTCCAGGCGCGTCGTGGTCACGACAGATGCCTCCAAAATGGGCTGGGGCGCTGTTGGCAACGGGCACGCAGCCGCCGGCCTCTAGACGGGTCCACAGCTGTGTTGGCACATCAACTGCCTCGAGTTACTGGCAATTCTGCTCGCCCTGCGGAGGTTCCGGCCGTTGATCCAGGGCAAGCACGTGCTAGTTCGGACAGACAGCACGGCAGTGGTAGCATATGTCAACCGCCAAGGCGGTCTGCGCTCCCGCTGTATGTCATAACTCGCTCGCCGTCTCCTCCAACGGAGTTAGCAGCACCAAGTCGCTGCAAGCCACTCACATCCCGGGCAACCTCAACACTTCGGCGGACGCGCCGTAACAACAAGTTACCCTCAAGGGAGAGTGGAGACTCCACCTTCAGGTGGTCCAGCTGATTTGGAGTCGATTCAGTCAGGCACAGGTGCACCTGTTCGCCTCCCAAGAATCCTCCCACTGCCCGCTCTGGTACGCCCTCACCGAGGCCTTCCTCGGCATAGATGCGCTGGCACACAGCTGGTCCCCTGGCATTCGCAAATATGCGTTTTCCCCCCAGTGAGCCTGCTCGCACAGACCCTGTGCAAGGTCAGGGAGGACGAGGAGAAGGTCGTCCTGGTAAGCACCCTACTGGCCCGCCCAGACGTGGTGCTCGGACCTCACGCTCCTCGTGACAGCTCCCCCCGGGCAAATTCCCCTGAGAAAGGCCCTTCTTTCTCAGGGAAGGGGCACCATCCGGCACCCGCGCCCAGACCTCTGGAATCTCCATGTCTGGCCCCTGGACGGGACGCGGAAGACCTAAGCTGTCTTCCACCTGCGGTGGTAGACACATTCACTCAGGCTAGGGCTCCCTCTACGAGGCGCCTGTATGCCTTTAAGTGGTGTCTGTTCGCTAAGTGGTGTTCTTCCCATCAGGAAGACCCCCAGAGGTGTGCAGTCAGATCAGTGCTTTCCTTCCTGCAAGAGAGGTTGGAAGGGAGGCTGTCCCCTTCCACCTTGAAGGTGTACATTGCTGCCATAGCAGCACACCATGACGCAGTCGACGGTGAGTCCTTAGGGAAGCATGATCTGATCATCAGGTTCCTAAGAGGCGCCAGGAGGCTGAATCCCTCCAGGCCACGCCTTGTTCCCTCATCGGACCTCTGTAGTTTTTCAGGGTCTACAGAGAGCCCCCTTTGAGTTTTGCAGTCAGCCGGGCTTAAGGCACTCTCCTTGAAGACTGCCCTCCTGACTGCGCTCACTTCCATCAAAAGGGTAGGTGACCTGCAAGCGTTCTCTGTCAGCAAAACGTGCCTGGAGTTCGGTCCGGGCTATTCTCATGTGATCCTGAGACCCCCGACCGGGCTATGTGCCCAAGGTTCCCACCACTCCTTTTAGAGACCAGGTGGTGAACCTGCAAGCGCTGCCACAGGAGGAGGCAGACCCAGCCCTGGCGTTGCTGTGTCCGGTGCGTGCTTTGCGCATCTATTTGGATCACACGCAGAGCTTTAGACTCTCTGAGCAGCTCTTTGTCTGCTTCGGTGCACAGCGGAAAGGAAGCGCTGTCTCCAAGCAGAGGATCGCCCACTGGCTCATTGACGCCATAACTATGGCATGTCTCGCCCAAAACATGCCGCCCCCGGTAGGGCTACGAGCCCATTCTACTCGTGGTGTAGCGGCTTCTTGGGCCCTGGCCAGAGGTGCCTCTCTAACAGACATTGCAGAGCAGCGGGCTGGGCAACACCCAACACCTTTGCAAGGTTCTACAACCTCCGGGTGGAACCGGTTTCGTCCCAGGTAGTGGCACGCAACACAAGCGGATAAGCCCGGGATAGCCGGCTGGGTGTATCACTTGCACATAGCGCCTTCCACCTCCTTTTGAGCTGAAGACGTGCGCTGTTAATTCCCAGTAGTGTTCACAAAGGTTGTTCCCTGGTTGACTTCCTCCGAGCCCTGTGGCAGTCGAGTTTTCGGAGAGACTCGCTGCCGGCCCAGTACACGCGCTAACTAAGAGCCCGGTTCTGGGGTAGGTGCTCCGCATGTGGCGGTTCCCTGTAAGGCTAACCCCATGCGATCTATATCTTCCGCTAGTTCGTTTCCCTACTGGCAAACTGCGTCTTCCTTGGGCAGAGCCCCTCAGTCTCCATGTTGTAGTAACTCCTCCCCCATTGGGTAGGATCTACCTTGAAGGCTCTCCACATGGTTGGAAAGACCATGTGATGTATTCTTCCACTTAAATATCCCCCCCTCTCTTGGGGCGAGGTGTGGTCTCCGCGGTGTCCTCCCCTTGGGAGGGACACCCCCCGACTAGACCTGGCGGCCCAGTCGGATAATCCCCCTTCTATTTTAGGGAGTGGAAAAAGAGAAGGGGAAAGAGGCCATGACTGGGTTAAGCCTGTCTCTATCTCTGGGTAGTCGACTTGTCCCCAAAAAGGGTCGTTCGACACTCATAACTGTGTTGGGGGAGGTTACGTGTCGACCTGGTGTGCTGGCTATGAGGCACACAGCAAGTCTGCCCACCACACACCGCCAGTTCGTGTAACACAGTTCAGCCTTGTGGCGTTTTGTATAGGGACCCCTAGTGTCACTACATCGACACCAATGTCGAGTGAGTGACAGATAGGGAACGTCATGGTTACTGGTGTAACCTCCGTTCCCTGATGGAGGGAACGAGACGTTGGTCCATCCTGCCACAACGCTGAACTACCCGCTGAAATGGCCGGACCTTATATCGGCTCCTCAGCGTAAAACCTGAATGAGTGGTTGCATACCAGCTCCTTTTATACCCGTATGATCGGGGGAGTGGCATGCAAATACCACTCGCCAATTTTCATTGGCCTTTTATCAAAGACCAGAGGTGTCTCGGGCTCCCAAGAGTGACCCCTAGTGTCACTACATCGACACCAACGTCTCGTTCCCTCCATCAGGGAACGGAGGTTACACCAGTAACCATGACGTTTTTTTTAAAGCTTGATATAAGTTAGGAATAAGTTACTTTACCACAGAAATTAGCCATGAGAGGCCATGTGGTACAGTGATTTTACCACACTCCATTTCACCCACTTACTGTGTAAAATCACTGTAATTCACGGACTAAAGTGGCTTATTGCTTTTTTAAAACGGCAGCAAAAGCAATGCAATAAAGACACCAATAAAGATGCAAATATTCAATAAATAGTGTCATTTATTAATAACAGTAACTACGTTTCCATCCAAGGATTTTTTGCGAAAAAAGTTTTAGCGCATCAAAATAAAGCTGATGGAAACGCAAATTATCGCTAAAATTTCAAAAGTGTTGACATAATATTTTTCAATTTAACTCTAGCACATAAACTCTATGTCGATACATCAAATGTCACGAAAAACTGGTTTGGAAACACTTTTTGTAGAGAAAATTGGCATTAACGCAATGCAGTGTCACATGACAGAGTTTACCCCAATCGTTAGCCTGTGTTAATCATGACGACAAGGTATACATCCTTGAAAGCCAATTTATTGTACATGATTATGGATTGATCTGAACGGCATAAAGATCTGATGCTGCAATCATGACACTTCCAGGAGTGCCAACACAAATATCTCATATAATAATAATTAATGGCCACTGTTTGTGATTAATTTAATCGTGGTAGCCATCCATATATTTATTAAAGTTGCTTTTTCACACCATTCAAAATGATAGACAGCAGTCATGGAATTAGCCCACAATACAAAAAAACATAATTTCTGTGCACAAAGATTAAATTAAATTAAAAATAAATACACAATACTAGGAGAAAAGCTTCAGTGTGCTTTTTTGGAACACGAACATATAGCCCAATTCTTTATTGTTTAACTTTTGAAAAAATGCTGGCAAAATTCCCTGTATTAAATTAAATTATCAAATGAAAACGCATTAAATGAAAAAAATAAATTACCAAATGAAAAAATATATATTTTTAGACCTATATATGCCTTTTCTTTACACAAACTTAAATTAGCTGTACCCTGTTCTTTAGAGGAATAAAGTCGGCTGAATGACATTTTCTACACTTCAAGACTATAAACTATCAGAACTATTTGTCCAATGAGTTCGCTTTCAGAAAACGAGCTTTTGAACCTTTTAAAACTTTTAATTTTTTTTAAATCTAACCCTCTTTACCTCGGATCGCATTTGCTGAGCTTCTTCAGAAAATGTAAATTGCATTATGACACTAAAATTAAGATGACAGTCAAGTTCAGTTGGTTGTTAAGTTGCTGGACAAATATGCAGGACATAATGCAGTTGAGATGGCAATGCTTTAGATTAGATGATTGTTCAAAATAGCCTATTGAAAATCTGGAATGTATCATATGTAAACCCTGATATTACACCGCATCAATTTTTCTTTAATAGCTGTGCACACAGCATATACACATCGATGGATGGTCCTTATACTAAGACTGAAAGTTCCCCCACTACTTAGTGTAGGTTGCCAGCTTGAACAGGGCCATGACGATTCGCTATCAGGTCGGAACCGATGGCAACTTGCAATAGACGCAACATTAGGACCAATATTACAGTCCTATCAGAAGGGCAACTGCTCCATTTTGATTGCAATTCCTCATCTTCTGATTGCATTTATTTGTGAATTAAAATGGCTAATTTCAATGAATTGTCTCAATACTCTACCCATTTTACCAAAACTTCGGAGGAAACAAAATTAGGGACATCTGGCAGGCGAATTAGTGATAAACACACATTTCTGAATGGAAACGGCTTCAGGGCAGATTTCTTTTGTGCTAAATCAAAACTTATGCGACAAAGTGTTTTTTTAGGCATGACGTCATCACGCACACCATTTTTATCGATAAAAGGCCATTTGAATGGAAACAGGCAGAAGACGGCAAATTTCGCAAAAATTCTTTTGCGCATTTTCACTTTATCGATAACAAAATAGCACGAAAATTTGATGGAAACTAAGCTAATGAAAATAAATAATTCTTCCACCAAGTAATGTAGTTCATTAGCCTAACTCTAAGCTGTTTACGGTTGCCAAGCAACCTAGCAACTATGACCATTAATATAGAATGTGCGATCACATGTGTGCGTTTATCTGCAAATGTTAATTGTATTGTTAATCACAATGGTTTTAAGCATGACTCACCCAATCAGTAGTTAGAGTCTGGACTCTGAACTAACAAATTTATAATTTGCATCACAGCCTACATGTTAACTTTTTTAGGAAACGCATACAGTATCTCCGTGTGTGTGTGTATGCATGTGTGTGTGCAACTGATGTGTTCCATTCTGTATTTCCAGAGCATTTTAATGAGGGAAGATCCGAGGTGGGAGAAAAACAGTGTGGCTAATCCCGTAAAGATATTTTGTGTCTCTTTGTTCCAGACCACCAGCCTCACTAATTGGAAAGATTTACTCTGTCTGTGAGAGAACTAGATAAACTAATAAGGAGAAAGAATTATACCATTTTAAAACCAGACCGTCCCCTGACTTTGACTCTATAAGGTGTTAAGTTAACTTTAGGAGTTAAGTAAACTCTTTCAGCAAGTGAGTAACTTTCTGATGACCTGCCATTTATACAACACTAGAAATAAAATATGAAAAGAACACTACATAGGGTTTATAATAGCAGTGGAAAATTGTAAGGCAATTTCTTTAGTCATTCACACCAGAAACCAAATAAACAGAATTTCCCACTAGACTGTTTTTTTATTATTATTATTATTATTTTTATTTTTTTATTTTTCACATAACTCACCCCTATTTGCCGCTACTGATTTCCCATTGTTGGAGAAAATAGAAAATGTACAGTTCATATTTTCTGTTTTTTTTTTTTATTTTTTTTTTTTATTTTTTTTTTAAACACATTGGTATTTCAGAAACTGATCTCTGGTGTTCTGAGCTTCATAAAAGTGTTATTTAATGCCACATGGGGCAAGTTAACTATCAATCAGATACTGAATTTCCTGTCTTAGCAAGAGGTAGAGTCTGACTCTCTCTCTCTCCTTCTGTGTGTGTATCTTGCTGCATATGTGACAGTTCTGACCAGTGCTGGACGAGAGAGAAAGAGACAGAGGCAGAGAGTGCAAGTGATGTGTTGATGTGTTTGTGTGCATGCACACTAAACTTTCCAGAAAATATTTTTACTTGAGGAAAGAGTGGTGTGGTGCTAAAGATAAATGTGTCAACATATACAAGGCTCTGGACTTTAAAAAAAAAAAAAATGACTACAGATTCATTGAAACATTTAGGTGCCAAATGGCTTTTTTAGTTGCCAAATTACAAAACTACATGATTTAGATGGTTATTCATAAGAATGAAAGAAAAGAAAGAAAGCTGATAACTGATTAATCAGCAGATTTCTTTTAAAATCAATACACATATATGTAAATTGGCTTGAAAAAGTATGTGAACCCTTTAGAATTACCTGCATTTATGTATAAATTTGTCTTCAAATCTGGTTTGATTTTCATCTAAGTTACAATAATGAACAAACACATTCGGTTTGAACTAATAACACACACATTATTGTATTGTTCTTGCACATATTGAATACATCATTCAAACATTCACAGTGTAGGTTGGAAAAAGTATGTAAACCCTTAGGGTAATGATGTCAACAAAAGCTAATTAGAGTCAGGAGTTGACCTTGCATCAAATTAATGAAACGAGATTGGAGGTGTGGGTTAGAGCTACTTTGACTTATTAAAAGCACTCAAACATTTTGAGTTTGCTATTCACAAGAAGCATCTGCTGACGTGGATCCATGCCTCGCAAATAAGAGATCCCGGTAAAACCTACAATCAAGAATTGTTGCTTTAAATAAAGCTGGAAAGGGTTACAAAATTAGCCTGAAGAGCATAGACATTCATCTGTCCACAGTTAGACAAATTGTCTATAAATGGAGATGATTTAGTACTATGGCTACTCTCCCTAGAAGTGGCCATCCAGCAAAGATGACTCAAAGGGCACAATGCAGAATGCTCAGTGAGGTAAAAAAAGAACATTAGAGTGACAGCTAAAGTTTTGAAGGAACTGGTTAACATCTCTGTTCATGAGTCTACTATACAGAAAACATTAAACGGGCATGGTGTCCATGGCAGGACACCATGAAGCATGCCGCTGCTTTTCAACAAAAACATTGCTGCGTGGGAAAATATTTTGTGGACTGATGAAACTAAGGTTGAATTGTTTGGGAAGAACACGCAGCACTACATATGGTGTAAAAAGGACATTGCATACCAACATGAAAACATCATCCCAATGATGATGTACAGTGGAGGGAGCATCATGATTTGGGGCTGCTTCGGGTCCTAGACCTCTCTCCAAAAATGAATTCCCAAGTTCATCAAGATATTTTACAGTATAATGTCAGGGTGGCTGTATGCCAGCTGAAGTTCATAAGAAGTTCGGTGATGCAGCAGGACATTGACCCTAAACATCGAATGGCTTCAAAAAAAAGAAAATCCACCTTTTGGAGTGGCCCAGTCAGAGCCCAGACCTTAATCCAATAGAGATGCTGTGGAATGACCTCAACAGAGCCATTCACACCAGACATCCTAAGAATATGGCTGAGCTGAAGCAGTACTGCAATGAAGAATGGTCCAAAATTCCTTCTGAACATTGTGCAGGTCTAATCTGCAGCTAAAGATAAGATCACATTTTATGACCAATTAATATATATATATATATATATATATATATATACTTTGTATATATATTAGGGGTGGAAAAAAATACTGTGTTGTATTGTACGATACAACGTTCACTATACAATACCATATGTATCGTACGCAGGGTTGGGGAGTAACGGGATTACGTATTTAAATACAAAATATAAGTAACTGCATTCCATTACAGTTACAATTTAAATCATTGGTAATTAGAATACAGTTACATTCAAAAAGTACAGTATTTTGATTACTGAAGAGATCATAGAGACTTGTGGATGGCTCTTTTGACTTGGGCCAGTAAGCAACAACCTAACAACCATCCAGAACACCTTAGCAACCACATAACAGTGCCTTAGTAATCACCAGTAATCATCAGTAATCACAGAGTTTTGCAAGGGCAAGTACCACTCACATTTTATTCAGAAAGTGTAAACGTATTTTTATTTCAACCTACAGTATAAATAGGCTAGAACCATGTCAGTGGTCTTAAAAGAGTAACCGCAAGGTTTGATGGGTCATGATTGGCTGTATTATATGTGTCCAATAGGCTTGAGGTTGATGCCTTTTTCATGCATCGATTATAAGAAAATTCTGCAGCGACACAAAGCTCAATAGTTTTCCATTAAATTCGACCCATATCATTATCAAAGTACATCGATTATTTACTCTAGCCATCACTGGATGATATATTGTGTATATGTACACTACCGGTCAAAAGTTTTGAAACACTTGACTGAAATGTTTCTCATGATCTTAAAAATCTTTTTATCTGAAGGCATATGCTTAAATGTTTGAAATTAGTTTTGTAGACAAAAATATAATTGTGCCACCATATTAATTTATTTCATTACAAAACTAAAATTTCATAAAAAATAAAAAAAATGTTTTTGAAATTGATGACTTGGACCAAATAATAAAGAAAAGCAGCCAATAAGTGCCCAACATAGATGGGAACTCCTTCAATACTGTTTAAAAATCATCCCAGGGTGATACCTCAAGAAGCTGGTTGAGAAAATGTCAAGAGTACATGTCTGCAAATTCTAGGCAAAGGGTGACTACTTTGAAGATGTTAAAATATAACACAGTTTTGATTTATTTTGGATTTTGTTTAGTCACAACATAATTCCCATAGTCCCATTTATGTTATTCCATAGTTTTGATGACTTTACTATTATTCTAAAATGTGAACAAAAATTATAATAAAGAATAAGTAAGTGTTTCAAAACTTTTGACTGCTAGTGTATCTTTGATATAGCCTACACAATGTATTTTCAGTTACAACTATGTCTTTTTATGGTTTGACAGCTTGAATGAAACCTCTTTAAAGATTCATAGAGAGAAATTGCACAATTATTTCTAATCGTTCAGTTTGCGCAGTTAAACCAGTTTCATACACTAACCTGCAAACTCATCAACGTCACTTTAACCTGCAAACTCATCAACGTCACTTTAACCTGCAAACTCATCAATGTCACTTTGTTCATTCTTAAAGGTTGTAACTTTTTTGTGTATAGTGACTTGTCCTACCTTGACCAGCTTCAGTAAATTTTATATCATCCTCTTGTGGTCTCCCAAAGCTTTTAAGCCAGACTACATTAAACAGAAGGCCAACTCACAGTGAATTATATGAATAACATATTGATGCCTCAAAAACGTATTGATAAAATAATGTGCCAATCAATAATTTGATATATTGATATTTTATGACATGCCAATTGTACAGCTGGTTACATTGTGTTTGGCTTTGTCATGTGACCCATAGGATGTTCTGGATTTGGTGAACTCTTGACTAGTTCAGAGGTTTTTAAAAATAAATTGTAATTATCTTGGTTTTAATACCTTTAACACATGAAAACAGTCCTCAATATTACCTCACTCTTGGTCTCTCTTCTTTCTCTCTATTTGGGAATAATAGAGAAATGTCTGTGTGTCGTCAGCTTCACATAAATTCTCATTAGAGATGAATGACAATCATTACTTTGTCAGAAACAAAAGGACAGTGTAGTTTCCAGATAAGGAAGGAGTGAGTGTTACCATGCTGAAAAGACTGGCTCGGCCAAGTGTGAATTTTCATGATGGTTTATGCTAGTTAGTGCTGGTTTGGTGCTGATTTACAGTAGCTGGTGGACCAGCACAGCCATGCCTTCTTTTCAACAAGGTAGTGAAAGTGTAATCTAAGAGACTGTGAGAAATTATGTTATTCATAGCGCCGTGCAGGTGTGTGCTTGTATAAACATACCGCAGGAGGGCTGGGCAGTTTTTCCTTTTTGACACCTGCTGTCTGCATGACAGAGACGGATTTACAGCACTCCAGTTTATATATTAATATATTTAATGCAGCGAGAAATTTCCACCCAGGATGTCGTCACATCACCTGCTTCTCACTCAAATCATTTCAAAATGATACAGCGCTCAAAGGATCTTTGAGCCCAGAGTGCTTAAAAAGCAATTTTGATACATGCGGACACACACAGTGTGTATATATGTACACAAAAATGCATACATACATATTTGACAGGTAGTGATTTTTCTGTGGACTCTTTACAGCATACTTTAACATTGCATTGTGAGAGAAACACACACTTAATATGGATGAAAGCTCTGTACTGTAATAGCTAAGTGGGTTTAATTTACAGTTTAAGTAGGGCCATTCAGACAGTCATTCACCTGGGTTTAGTGTATAATCCATGGCTTAAACTGGGCCCTCTCCATTCAAATTGGATAATTACCATCATTTAGTTAAACCACATGCAGCAGTTCGGTTTTCTTACTGCTCTTTTTCTTTCTTTCTTTATCTCTCTCTCTCTCTCTCTCTCTCTCTGATTACTTGATGTCTGACAATAAAAGTTACTGCAGCAGCATCCTTGTTGGGAAGTTTCCACTTTAACCCTATAACACTGTGTGTATCAAATATGATACACAACGTTTGACAGCTCATGTTTCACTCTCTGTTCAAGCTGACAAGCCAAACACCCTATAGTATGTAAGTTTCACATGTCTATGGCATCATCTAGTGGTTATTTGTGGAAAAAATGGTTTCAATGTTTAGATTTTAAAATGGTGACGGACTTGCACGCAGAGTGACTTATGTTGGGATATGTAAATGAAAGCATATTTTAATAAAGTAGAAGTGACAGTAATTATTATATTGTTACTGATATTTTAAAATGAGTTGAAATCCATGTATCAAATATGATACATCAGGCTTTTGTGGTATATCTCTCAATCATCATTACATTCCATTCATGCCCACAACAACAACTACAAAAAAAATTCTGACATATGCATTTTAGAAGATATATTTAAAGTGTGAACCATTCTTTTTTTTTTGTTTGTTTGTTTGTTTGTTTGTTTTTTTCCATATATGCAGCCTGCTCTGTCAATATAAAGATCTCATTATTTTACATTACAAGCTATTATGATGTCATCTTACCATAAGATGTTCCTGAGACCCAGCGAAATCGTTTTACTATTTCCCTTTTTTAAATGTCAGTATAGTGTTTGGTGCATAAAATAAATATGATAAAAATTGTTTATTGAAAAAATTATCTTTTGTTCATATTGTATTTGATGTGCTGAATTGAACTGTGATACTTTTCAATCTATAATTATAGACCAAGGAGAGGAAGTTGTCATGGCCAAACTCTCAAACATTTGGTATCTCTGAAAAGCAGGTAGTCCTCTGATAATACCCCTGTAGATTTACCACTGTAGCATGTAAGAGCTAAGAAAAACTTAAATAACAAATGTCCTACACAAAAATGAATTGCTGGGCCTCAGGAGGATAATGACTTTTAAAGCCTAATGTATCAAATATGATACATTAAAAAAATTTACAAAATGTAAAAAAAAAAAATATTCCAGTTAAATCAATACACCATTTACACTGTATCGTTTCTGTCGTGGTCATACAAAATGCTGCACCATGGTAGGTGATGTTTCGGACTCATTTGGCATACTGCTTTTGGCATACTATATAATCAGGTAGTAGGCCTATTCAGACACAAGGAGCATGTGTATATATGCATTTGTGTGAGTGAATGTGTATAATTAATTACCTTATTGTTTTATCAGTCTGTCATCGAAGCCAACCAGTTTCAAAATAATTTTTCAGTTTGTTTGTTACAAACAAGAACAGCAGACGAAAGACAGAGATGGTGAGCTCAGTGCCTGGTTATTGCTGTGGATAAACACGTTAAACCTTTTCCTAGTCAAATCAGCACAGATTTCTTTCACTGAAGCTAAAAGCTGCATTTGTAGCAGAACTGGGCTGATTCCTTATTTCAAAGCAATCATAATATCATTGAATATCTTGTCAAGTCCTTTCACTCAGGCTTTAATGTGAGGCAGATGTTTTATGTATGTATGCGTGGATGAGTGTCTGAATGCGAATGAGAGCGAGCAAGTCTCTTCGTTTAGAAGCCAGCGCACACGCTGCAGCTTCCCTCCTTCCATATTTTGTATGCTTTAAGCCTCATTTAGTTAATTAGCTGTATTTGGTTAATGAGTTAATGACCTATCCTGTAGACTTTTTCAGAGGTGCTCTGTCAGTCCCAAAGAGAAAGGCTCCACCTGGGTATGGCTGACTCCATTTGGGTTTTAGTGTGTATATGTGTGTGTTTGTGTACGTGTTATAGTTGGGATAGCCTCCCAGGCCTCATTTACACTCAATATGAGCATTAATCACGCTAATTACAGCAGCTCCACCTCAGGGACTGCTGAGATGGTGGAGGACTAAGGTGGGGACTGGCTGATAGACAGGAGAAGTTAGCCACGCTACTGGTTGCTTTGCAATGCAAATGGAGTCAAACATAATTCCTCAGAATTAGCATGTGGCTCATATTGAGACAAGTGGAATTGCATTCAATTTTTCAGGCCTTCAGTCATTTGGAGCTTCACCTATTTCCTCACGTCCTGCACAAATACTGGCGTTGGGTCATTCCTTGTCAACTCAACCAGAGGTCCTGGCTCAATTTTTATTTTTTTTATTTTTTTTTTCTGGTGAAAGAAATACATAAATGAAAAGCCAAAATATTACATTTCATGGATAAATATGTTCTGAGTAAATCATTATAAATGGTGGTAGAGAGCAGTTCAAATGACAATTTCTGCCTACAGTTTGGTGCAAAACAATAACCTTAGCTAAAACTTGTAGCAAAGAAATAACATTAGAAAGGTGCTAGCATCATTATTTTATTTTACAAAGAGATAGATACATCTATTACTTAAATCAGGTTGACTTTAGGGCCCCCTCTTGCATTACATGACAGTGAGTCCAGAAATTATCAGGAATAAATAAGTAAAACTCTGTTGGTGTGTCTATGACTCCAAAAGTATAATATACTTTTAATTTCTGGTTCAGAACAAACTATCCTTTTGGTATCTTCATACTTAAGGCACTATATGGTAAAATCCCATAGATATGGTGCTCTCAGTGTTGCTCCATGTGTAAATTTGACACATTTTCAATGTTAGAAAACCAAATGTGGGCCACATGGTATGAAGCTAGTTTATTTTGTCCAAAAAAACAAAGGTATGAGGAACAAATAATGTTGAAACTAGAACCTACATTAACTATGTACCTTTATGTATTCACATAAAAACAATAATGTCAAAATCTCGATTTTCGAGAGTCCAAAAACACACTATTTAAGAAAAAGTGACACATGTGGCTCTTCAGTTAGCGCAATGCCTAAATCTAATTTTTGGATTTCAGATATAGTATGTAGCTTTAGAATACATCATTAGAGTGTTTATCTGAGTCACTGTAGCCTTTCTGTCAGCTCAAACCAGTCTGGCAATTCTCCGTTGACCTCTCTCATCAACAAGGCATTTCCATCTGCAGAACTGCTGTTCACTGGATGTTTTTTGTTTTTGGCACCATTCTGAGTAAACTCTAGAGACTGTTGTGTGTGAAAATCCCAGGAGATCAGCAGATTCAGAAATACTCAAACCAACCTGTCTGGCACCAACAATCAAGCCATGGTCGAAATCACTGAGATCACATTTTTTCCTCATTCTGATGGTTGATGTGAACATTAACTCCTTAGCTCCTGACCCATATCTGCATGGTTTTATGCAGTGTACTGCTGCCACATGATTGGCTGATTAGAAAATTGCATGGTGTACAGGTGTACCTAATAAAGTGCTCAGTGAGTGTATACCCACTAAAAGCCCTTCTGAAATTGTGTGGCATCTTGAGTTGATGCCAATCTCAAATAAGATTGGAAGCTTTTATTGGAAATTGAAAATCCCATGTATATCCTACAGTTGGGGGCTTTTGTCATTTTTTCTTAAGCGCTCAGTGTAGAGGAAGTTTGTTCACAGGTGCATGCACAACAATATGCTGATACTGTAACTAAAAAACAAAAATGTAAATAAATAAATAAAATGGAAAAAAACTATTGTCACTGAAAATTGAGTACTGTTTTATGTACTGTAATTTTATACACAGTTGTTTGGCACATCTGCTAATTTGTGGCATTCGATAATAATGCAGTTACTAATGAAGTGCTGAGTGTGTTAAACCATGTGTTGACTGTAAGCATTTTAGACAAGAATTCTCCTTGACGGTCTCAGCGGGGACAGGGTTGCTAATTACTGCAGAAGATAAATTAGCCGCATACATAAACACTCTCAGTTTACTTTTTAGACACACTTTATCTTACTGTATCTATCTATAGTTCCTTAGATGCAATTTGGTGCTCTCCTTCAGGTCCTGTGCATATGTTTATTCTTAAATCTTGGACGCTTCAGTCTGTGCTCTCAGCTTCTCAGGTTGACAGCTCTACACTTCTGAAAAAAAAATTTCTTTGAAATATAGATGTAGAAAGACTATACTTTTGCCCCATCTGTCGTGGTTCTCTCATTTGTCTCAGGTTTCATCACTGCAAACCACTCCAGAGAACTGGAAACCTCTAGATTAATTCGTCCTTTTGATAATGGATGTTTTAGAGAGCACAAACTGGCTAAACGCCTGTCTGAGAATGCGGGTCTGGGAAACACACACAGAAACACAAAAATTGTAGCTCATTGTTTCAGATTTTATTTGGTTTTTAGCTTTCTCTGCTTTCAGCTCTGTCTCACTTTCACACATACAAAATACACAATTACATTCATTTCACATGGAGCACTTGGCAAAGGATCATCTGAAATCTCCCATAGTGGCATGCAGGCTCAGTTCCCTTAAAACCTTTAGCCTATCAGAGAGGAGCATGAAATACAAGCTTTTCCCCTCACCGCCTATCAGAGTTAAGCATGAAAAAAATCCCTCCCGTTGCAGGCTGAAAGTGTAGAGCTTGGGATAAAATACTCTTCTGGAGTCTTTAGATAATGCAGCTGGACTGAAGCTGCTTGGAGCCGAGATGAGAGCAAATGTGAGAAAAAGAGACAGAGAAGCGTCAATTAAATTGGAGAGTTCTTTACTTGAATAAATTAAATTTGAAATTATTACATTTAATCAATTCAGTCTGAGATTCTTTGATTTAATCTTTGCATTCATAAGTTGAATCAATTGAATTTGTGATTTTTCGATTGATGTTTAGAAATAAGTTGAATCCAGCCTAGTCTCATAGGATCATGCTGCTAAAAGGATATTTTAGCTAAATTATTTTGACCTGCCTTGTTGCACATATGCAGTTTCTCTGGGAAATAAACACTATACAATAGGTTCTACAGTAACAATGATTTTTATACACTTTCACACAAAGCATGCTTGTCGAAAGGTGAAACGAAAGTGTCATGGAAGTACCACGAAATGGCATGGTTGCTTCAGCAATTGCGGTTTTCACCTCACACTTGCTTTGATGACAATATTGGTTAGGGTTAGGTTTAGGTGTATTGTTTAGGGTAGGAACGTCAGTTTTGTTCACCTCACATTTGATTTTATGACACTGTCGGTTAGGTTAAGGTTTAAGGTGTAGGGTAGGGAGTCAGGTTTTATTGATTTAAATCTAGATAGAGCATTAACCTTAAAAACCTCTAAAAATTTAAAACTTTTAAAAATGTAAAAATAAAAACCTTAAAAATTTAATTGAAACTGAATTTGAGAATTCTTCAGTTGAATCAATCACAGTAAAATTGATAATGCATTTGAGAATGCATTTCAGAATTGAATTTGAGACAAAGAAAGAAAGAACAAGAATGAGATTGAATAAAATTTAATTTGAAAATTCTATTCTATATTGAATCCATTGCATTTGAGACTTTGAATGAGAAATTAAGAAAAAAAGAAAGAATTAAAAAAGGTAGAAAGACAATTTTATGTGAATGAGAATTCAATGCATCACCTCTTTGTAAGTTGTGGAAAAGGTTTTAAAATTGAGCTTGTGTTCATCGCATTGACCGTGCACAGTATGTGTGTGTGTGCGTGCGTGTGAATGTGTGTGTGTGTGTGTAAATGTGGTATCAGGTTGTGTCCTGTTCTTCTCCTGTCAAAACTGCTGACAGGTTAAAAGCGCTCAGTGCCACTCTGGTGTCATATTGTGATGGACATTTTTACAGTCAGCTTAGCCAAAGTTGTTTTCACATACTTTAGTTACTAAACCTTCATTGCCCATTCAAATGGAGTTTTAATTAAGAGTTCAGAAAGAGCTTGTTCATTTAATCCTGTCAATGACAACCCAAGGATATATAAGCCGCTGTTTTCCTCAGTCCTGTGACAATTGTTCCAGCCTCCATCTTGTAGTAGTCCTGGGGGGAACGCAGGCAGCAAAAAAATTGACTTTATATGAATGTGTAAACAAAGTAATTCTGTGGTGAGATATCATGATGCACATAAGTAGAGGAAACATTTCCAGTTTTACATTTACTTTTTCAACACTGACAGCTGCTCTCATACGTCTCTTGATGCCGTGGTGATGCTTAAATCATTACTATGGCAAACAATGTAAAGAACTGGATATTGACAACACTGTCTGACCAAATGGATCCAATATTATTACTTGGGAAAGGATAGTCAATCCATAAGGTCGAGATGCAGTGTGAACAAAGCCTTTGAGCCCGAATCGAGTCCTTAGTGCTTGAGCCCCTCCTTGACGGACAGCGAGCCAAATCCAAACAAGTGAAGTCAGGTATAAACCATGAACATTTTCCCACTTTAGCCCAAGTTTTCTAAAGTGGCTAAGTAAGAGGATACACCCCTCTCGAAAATGCTACATTGCTAATTTAATATCTCACTTAAAATACAATTAACCTTAATGAGCTTTTGACCATTTCCCTCCATGTGTGTCATCAGGTACGTCCATACCTTGTACTTGGGAGTGCAGAACCGTTGGCATGGCGAACTGGGTCAGTGTCATTTCTACTGGCGTCTGAAGTTCGAGAGCGCTGACATCAACATGCTGCGGTTGCTGGAGGCGTTTCTGAAGAGCGCACCTCAACTCGTGCTGCAGCTCAGCATCATGATCCACAGCAACCACATACTGCCCCTGCAGGGTAAGATAACACAGACACACACACAGATCTACAAGGTGGGCATATGAGATGCTTTTAGCAGAGCATATTTAATGAGTAGCGTTGAGAAAGAACAAGTGAAAGAGTGAGAGGTGGCAAATCACTTGTGTGATTGTGTCCTGATCATCATGAATGATTCATATAAGAGCTCCAGAGAAGAGATTTGCTTTTGATTAATTAAACAAAATATTTCACATGCACTACTCGATGCAATGTCATATGACATGAAGGATGGGTGACAGAGAGAAAAGGAGTGGCAGAGAGAAAGAGAGAGAGAGAGAGAGAGAGAGAGAGAGAGAGAGAGAGAGAAAAGCTGTTTATTTATACAATAATCATACACACAGTAAGGTTTTTACATATTACTTCATCTCAATTTTCCAGCAAATAGTAAAAAATTATTTTCAACTTTACAAAGTACATCTCCATAAGTTCAAATCTTATTAAAATCCAATACATTTTTCATACAAAAATAAAAATTAAAATCATGTTTAATTCTCGCTTTTACAAGCCTCTTAAACACAATCACTATATTACATTAATTTCCATATTCGATTTTCTGTTTTCTACTTAAATAAATAGACATTTTTGCTTTACCAATAATAAAATTGACCAATTTCCCCCCCTTGTTTTAGATTCCTTAAAAACATCAATAAAAACAGTTATATTAAACATTTCACCAAAGTCAGCAAAAATCACCTCCAAGAGTTCAAAAAGAGGTTTCAACCTCTCACAATATATAAAACAATGAAAGATAGTTTCTCTCTGCTCACAAAAATTACAACTTTCTTTTACTAGCGGATTAAGAATAGAAATAAAAGCATTAACGGCAACAATGCCATGCAAGATTCTCCATTGCAAATCTCCATTAAACTTTGTCAATGGTGGCTTGTATAATGTACCCCACATTGGTTTAAAACTAGAATCCACACTTAAATGACATCGCCGAGGATTATCAGAACGATGCATTAACTGTTTTTTATTCAGCACTTTTACACACACTTTATAAAACATTTTCCACCAATAAACTCAATATTTTGGTCTTTCCAATTTTTTGACACTGTTAAAGGACAGTTAATATCTGTATCTGGCAAATCTGGAGAAATCATCATTGCTGGAAACAAGTCTTCAGTGTTTGGCCTTCTTTTCAATATTGAAAAGTCATAAAGGAGCATCCATTCTTCTTCAGATAAAGAGCCTCGACATTTTTCCAACATTTGTCCAACATCTCTTTTGGACCGAAGTCCAAGTCTTTGAGTCAATGCAACAGTATTACTCAAATTCCATCCAGTCACTTCCACTAAATCCTTCATTGTTATAATCTTCTCGTTTTTCAATTTTTGTTCAAACTATAGCACTATTTCACAGGACAAATTCAAATGAGAACCATTAATAAAGGGTTCTTGCATTAACCAATGCAAAGATTTCCCATCCGTAGACCTTGTTATTTTCATCAAACTCCATGATTTTTGAACACCTTCATAAAAACGTGAAATTTCTTTTAAATTAATTTTTGTACAGTTTGTCCAAAATTATTATTTCTTTAATCCTAACTTCCCAACCACACTTAGAAGCTTAAAAGCTATATTTGTCCAAGACAGCTTTTGATACAATAGCTTTTTAACAAACTTCAGTCTAAAAGCCGCTTTCGAACTAGCAAGGTGTAATAAACCTTGTCCTCCCTCCTCTAAGGGAAGGTACAACACTCTCTTTGGAAGCCAATGTAATTTGTCCCAAAAATAATTAACAAGAGAAGTTTGAATTTTCTCTAACAAGCCCACTGGTGGTTCTAATACTGCTAAGAGGTGCCATAACATGGATGCCACTAAATTGTTAAACATTTTCCCAATTCTTTTTCATTGTTGCCTCATCACCTAAGAAAACCCCCAAATATTTAAAACCTCCATTCGCCCATAACAATCCACCAGGTAAAATTGGTTTTTCGTCCTTCCAATCACCTAATAAAAATGCTGAACTCTTTGACCAGTTAACTTTTGAAGAGGAAATTTTACCAAAATTTTCAGCAGTTTCTGTTAGTCTGTTAATATCTTGTTGGTCATTAACTAAAATTATTACATCACCAGCATATGCTGACATCTTTACAGTAAAATCACTATTATATTTGAAACCACAAATATTCTCCCTTATTTAACTTAAAAAAAGGTTCCAAAGCAATTGAATACAACATACCAGACACTGAACATCCTTGTCTTATTCCTCTTCCTACTTTAAACGGGGCACTCAAGCCACCATTGATTTTCAAAATGCTTTCAATATCCTCATAAAGGACTTTTATCATGTCTATAAAACCAGGAGGAAAACCAAAAGCTTTAAAAGTATCCCATAAGTAATAATGTTCCACCTGGTCAAAAGCTTTTTCCTGGTCTAGTGAAATCAGACCGAACTTTAGGCCAAAAAGCCTAGAAACCTCTAAAACATCTCTAATTAATAAGATGTTATCCACAAACGATCTATCAGCTATACAATATGACTGATCTACATGTACTATCATTCCCATCACCTCTTTTAGCCGATTAGCCAAAGTCTTAGATACAGTTTTATAATCAGCACACAACAATGCCCCTGGTCTCCAATTTTTTATTTCCTTTAAATCACCTTTTTTTGGGAGCAGGGTTAAAACTGCCCTTCTACAGCTCTGTGGCAGCTTTTTTCCATTCAAGCTGTCATTCACAACTACGAGCAAATCTTCTCCCAAAAACTCCCAATAAACCTTACAAAAATCAACAGGTAATCCATCAATTCCTGGTGCCTTACCATTTTTTAAGCTTTGTAAAGAAACATATAACTCCTCCTTTAGCAATTGTTTCACTAGTTCCCTATCTGTCACTCACTCGACGTTGGTGTCGATGTAGTGACACTAGGGGTCACTCTTGGGAGCCCGAGACACCTCTGGTCTTTGATAAAAGGCCAATGAAAATTGGCGAGTGGTATTTGAATGCCACTCCCCCGGACATACGGGTATAAAAGGAGCTGGTATGCAACCACTCATTCAGATTTTCTCTTCGGAGCCGAACGGTCATGCTCATTGAGCTGAATACTACTGTTCATTCAGCTCTGCTGGATCTGACGGCGCATTTCAGCGGCTTCTCCCCCCTCTACACTGGTGCACTGCAGAGAATGCCCCTGGGCGCTTCGGCAGAAAAACTAGAGAGTATATTTTCTGAAAGAGCATTTTTCCCCTCTAAAAGAGTATATATTTCTAAAAGAGCGCACACACGGAACGTCTTTTTAAAGATGCTTTTCCGATTGTGTGTTATTCCTGGTTGTGCTCGTTATCTCTCGCCTTTTAACGGTCATGATCACTGTCTTTCGTGTCTGGGCACTGCTCACGCAGAGACAGCGTTCATGGATGGTCATGTTCTCATTGCGAGAATATGTCCATGGTAACGTTGCGGTCGCGGCTCACCTTCGTAAGAAAGCGAGCCACCCCAGAGGCTCCCGCCTCGTTCCTTTTACCCACGGGTATGAGGCCAGCGCGGCTAGCACTGGGGGCGATTTGGGGACCCCAATGGGACCGCCTCTGCCGGGTATCCCCCCGCGGACCTCCCATTCCCCAGCACGCTCGTCTGCCCTGATCGGGCTTCCGGGTGAGTCCGCCGGCTTGTCTCACGGCGAGTTCGACCTCTTATTCGGAGCCCACGAAAGTGATGAGCTCTCGAGCGCAGCATCGAAGAGCGGGCTCGTCCAGCCGGAAGCCTCAGCTGGGCTCCTCCCTTCGGGGTCGATTGCCCAGTCACAGGCTGACGCGGAGATGACGACATGCTTTCCCGGGCAGCCGCGAGCTTCGGTTAGAGTGGATTTCACTGCTCTTCCCTGAACCCTCGCGGCTCGGTGATTGGTTCCTGGGCTCGCGGCGCCACTCAAATCCACGCCCCGCACCCGTTCCTTTCTTCCTGGAAGTGCATGAAGAGCTGACAAGGTCGCGGGAGGCACTTTTTACTGCCCAATCCCGATCTTTTCAGCTTCCCCGCCCTCACTACCCTCGATGGTGGGGCGGCCAAGGACTATTCGGCAATCCCCCGGTGGATAAAGGCGCTCACGGTGCACCTATGCCAGCAGAGCGCCATCACCTGGCGCGGGTGCCCAAAGCCCCCGTCCAAGGCCTGTAGGTTTACGTCATCTCTGACGGCCAAGGCCTACGGTGCCGCTGGACAAGCCGCCTCCACCCTGCACGCCATGGCTCTCCTGCAAGTCCGCCAAGGTGCTAAAGGAACTGCACGAGGGTAGTTCCGCCCCGGGATTGATGAAGGAACTGAGCTCGGCGACCGACCTCGCTCTCTGAGCGACGGAGGTCACGGCGTGGTCTCTCAGGCGGACAATGTCCTCATTAGTGGTCCAGGAGCGCCACCTTTGGCTCAACCTGGTCGAGATGGGTGAGGCCGACAAGACACGATTCCTTGCTGCCCCCATTTCCCAGGCGGGCCTATTCGGCGACACCGTCGAGGACTTTGCCCAGCAGTTTTCGATGGTAGAGCAGTAGATGGATGCTAGCCGGCATATCTTGCCCCGGCGTGGCTCAAGATCCCGCACCCTGTCTACTCATCGCTAAGGGCGCCCGCCCCTTCGGCCCGGCCCCGGCGTGGAGCCCACCGCAGGAAGCAGACGCCACCCGTCTCGTGGCCGCCCAGAACCCATGAAAGGCTTCAAAGTGCCCTTGAGATGGGTGACCCAGGGACAACGAAACCCGCTGCTCTGGAGCTGGTAAGCAGATCTCTGTCTTTTTGTTACTTTTTGCATTTAATTGCGCTGCATGCCCAAGTGGCTGCAGTACTCAAGAGCTCAGCAAGAGCGGTTTCCTTGTTCCCTGGGTCACGTATCCAGTGTGTACGGCCGTCATCACGACCACCGTCCACCACTCTATTTGGCAGGTTTTGCGCTCCAGCGGCAGTCTCCCGCCCCTGAGCGCCTAGCTGTGGCACAAATCCGGATTTCCCACTAACTCCATCATCCTTAGTTGCACCAACTTTCTGCATTTTGTCTTAGTTTTAGGCACAATTTCCCATTAATTTGTTTTTCTCTTGATTGTTGGAATTTTGAAAATGGTTTCATCATCTCGAAAATTTTCCCCTTCTAGATCATTCAGATCTATTTCATAACTTTCCTGTGTTTCCTTCATATTCCCCTCTATATTTCCATTCACCTCCTCCTTGTCCACATTTCTTTCTTTTTCTTGTTCTTTTCTACCAACTACAAGCACCAGTTCCATTTTATTACTCTCTTGATTCCTTTCTTCCAAATACCTCTCCACAGTGCTATTGTTCTGCGTTTATCTTTCAGGACATGAACGCATTAAATGGCCTTCTTTACCACATCCAAAACACATTAAGCTTTCAGTTGTCACAAAGATAATATAGTCAAAATCGTCAATCTTAAACTTCAGAGCAATGTTCAAATCCTCTACACCACTCTTCAGCACCATATATACTTGTCTCCTGAAAGAAACAACATGTTTCAACAATGGAGACTTACAACCTTAAGGAATCTTCCTTATGGTTGAGACAATCTGACCATGTCTTGAAAGTTCCCTTTCTATTTTATCCTTGTTGAAAGGGGGCATATTTGAAAGCATGACTTTCTTCGCTGGATTAACCAGAGGAAATACTTTCACAAAACTATTATTCAGAGTTATTCCTTATTCAACAACATCATTCACTTTTTCAATCTTATCCAAAAACAAAACAACAGCACCATTCATCCTAGATGCAGACCATATACTATTATATTCAACAATTTTTCCAATCGCTGTACTAACCTCCTCCACCGAGCTCTCAATGCTAACCGGCACTTTAATTCCATGCCACCGGGTGAGCTGGGCAAAACCCGCTCCTCCCAAACTATCCATGGCCACCAGTTTAAAATTGGCTAACCCACCCTAATCCCACTCTTCCCCCAACAAAACCCACAATACCAATTCAGCAAGCTATAACAGTATAAACAAACGTAACAGACCGTAAAAGTTGAGAGAAAAAACTCCAGCCACGCTCTGAAACACACTCCACTCGCTCCACAGACGCTCACGCATGCACAAACACACACACACAGAGAGAGAGAGAGAGAGAGAGAGAGATAGAGAGAGCGAGCGAGCGAGCAATAAGTATGTGTTGGGCAAGCTATTTAAAAAAAATAGCTAGCTAAGCTAACAAATACTCTTCAGAAGAATTAGCTAAGCTAAGCTAAAAGCAATACATTAGAGAAAGTAGCTAGTTACACTAAAAGTTACATGGAAAGAGAAGCTTGATACTCTGTATCTACTTCATATTCCTTATTAGATTTTCAAATAATCTGTTTTAGTCCTAGAATAATTTGTCAATTTGGTTATGACATATTGTCTGTGTATGTTCTAGCAGTAGCAAGTCTTCGTACTTGCTTCTTTAGCAGCAGCAGCAGTGTAGGAGATTTACCAAGACCAAATACCATTGCTGAACTAAGGTTACTAGTAATATTTTGGCTAATATCCATAAGGAATGGATAAATCTATTGTTAGGCAGGGTTGGGGAGTAATGGAATACATGTAACGGGATTATGTATTTAAAATACAAAATATTAGTAACTGTATTCCACTACAGTTACAATTTAAATCATTGGTAATCAGAATACAAAGTATTTTGATTACTGAAGAGATTACTTAGCATTTTATTGTCATTTATTTCATTTAGTATTTAGTCCTTTCAGATGGAAAACATTTATACATATAAATGATGCGATCCAAAGTGCATTTGAACAGCGGTGAAACACTTTCTTATGTGAATTCTATTTATCACTATTTCTTTCGTGTTACATTCATACGAGCAGACAGACAAATAAGTTTGAAGTAAGTTTGGAGCAGAAGAAATAGAAATAAACCTTGTGTAAATTGTCAGCTTTACATTAAGCTAAAATGCTATTTCTAGCCATTTTACATGCATGTTACCAGGCACGATCATATTATTTTATCAAGAAAATTCACGTTAGATCATAATTTCTTTTTTTCTAGTAAGACCTTTGATATTAGGGCAAAAATCATATTCTTGATAATAATTTTTGTATTGTTCTTCTGTAAAAATATCAAAAAATCCTTAAAACAAGATCAATTTGATTTATCTTGTTTTAGAAACAACACTGCATAAGATATTTAGGTTTTTCAGAGAATGTATTTTTAACATGTGTATTTTGTCTTACTGTACTGGCAGAGTTTTTATAGTCAAAACAAGTGAAAAAATCTACCAGTGCTGAAGAAGTAATCCAAAGTATTTAGAATACATTACTGACCTTGAGTAATCTAACGGAATATGTTACAAATGACATTTTACAGCATGTATTCTGTAATCTGTAGTGGAACACCTTTCAAAAGTAACCCTCCCAACCCTGTTGTTAGGGGACCCAAAATAATTGCAAGAGAGCACCAAACTTATTGTCAGGGAAAGCAAACTATTGTTAGGGAATTGCAAATAATCAACTATGTGATTTTTATGTGATTTATATTGCTTGCAAAAAGGAGAGGGATAGTCAGCAGAAAAAAAGACAAAAAAGAGGCATAGAACGAAAGAGGAAGAGTCATGGAGTTAACAGCAGGATTGAGGGCTCAAAGTGGACACGTGATAAGACTCTGTCGAAACAGACAGAGATTTTCTTATTAATTCTGGGTCATGGGTTTGATTTACAACAACCTTACAGAAAGGCTCTGGCTTTTTCTCCCTGCATCTTTTTCTGATCTCATGTCCCAGAATGTCAGTCCAACTTTAACTTTTTGACCTTTATATTGTGTGAGCGAATTCCTTTTGAAAGTGAGCATCACAATGCCCTACTCACTATGTAGGGTAAAGCACTTGAAGTGAGTACTCTGAAGGATGCAGGGCATTAATGTCACTACAGCTCTCTGGAATACTTTATTCTGACTGGTTAATCGTGCCATTCAAACATATGTGATTTGTTAAATTTAGCTTGAGCGTGTTAGCCAACCTCAGTCCAACACTTATATTTCAAGTCAAATAATTTTAACTTGTATAGTGCTTTTCACAACACACAGCGTTTCAAAGTTGCTTTACAGAAAATTATGCTTTAACAGAAGTGAAGCTGTAATATCTGTAATGTTTCAGAGTCATCATTTGTGTTTTGATAAAACGTGATTGTAAATTGTGCCTTTAAATAAATAAATAAATAAATAAAATTTATATTTAGACCTCCAGTTAGTAAGCTAAAGGCGACTGTGGCAGGGAACACAACTCCATAAGATATAGGTTAATGGAGAAAAATAACCTTGGGATAAACCAGGCTCACTGTGGGGGGCAGTTCCCCTAAACAGCATGAATATTGATTTATTGTCTATGTATTCCATTTTAAGTGTGTAGTTCACCCTTTGACCAAGGTGATGCAGGCAGAGGTCAGTGAGGTGCATCGCAGGAAGCTTGTGGCAGTTACTTTTGGTAAAGTCCATCCTAAATCCAAGGTTCAGACAGTGGCCAGTGAAGTATCCCATGTCTTACAGTTGAAGTTGGCATCAGTTTATCCTCTGTGAAATCCATCGAAGTAGACTGAATTGATATCTGGCTGGCACAGGCTGCAGTTAGTCGTCATCACTCAGCAACACATAGCAGTGGGAGCCAGACATCAGGAAGGACCGGAGCTGGATCTGGCAGGCTCTGGTTACCTCATGATATGTATCCCGAGGTTGAGACAGGAAAACAAATAAAATAATATTAGCGCAGATGACATTCACTTAAAAGCAGAATTATACAATATGAGAAGTGTTTCTGGTTCTGACAGACCTGACTAATACAGCATAACTATGAGTTGATGGGTAAATTATGTGTATGCCTGGCTGAACAGAGTCTTTAGTCTAGACTTAAACTAAGAGTCCAGAACAATGCTAGGAAGACTTTTCCATAGTTTAGGAGCCAAATAGGAAAAGGATCATCCTCCTTTTGTAGATTTTATTAACCGGCCAGAGTTTTGCAGTCATAGTGAAAGTGATGGAATTTTGCATGATATAAGTACTGTGGAGCTAGACCATTCAAAGCTTTGTAAGAAGTAACAGAATTTTAAACTGAATACGAAATTTAACAGGTGGCAATGTAGCGACAATAAAATCGGGCTGATATGATCATATTTCTTGGTTCTAGTCAGCACTCTAGCTGCTGCATTTTGAACCATCTTAAGTTTATTTATTGAACCTGCAGGACATCCTCCCAGTAATGCATTATGATAACCTAGTCTTAAGATCATGAACGCATGAATTATTTTTCGGCATCAGAAACAGAGAGCATATGTCGTAACTTAGTAATTTTTCTGAGGTGGAAGAATGCTGTTCTACATACACTGGAAATTTGATTTTCAAAGGACAGACTGCTATCAAATATAACACCTACGATCTTCGCTATAGAAAACGATGTAACAGTACATCCATAGAGAGTTAAATTATATTTTAGTTGCTTATTTTTAGAGGTTTGTAGTCCAACAATTCATACCTCTGTTTTTTTTTAAATTGAGTGGACATTTCTAGCCATCCAATCTTTGATATCACTGATACACATTGCTAATTTCTTTTGGTTTTCGAAGAAATATAAATTTGGGTATTTTTGACATAACAGTGAAAACTAATTCCAAGGTTCCTGATAATGTCTCCCGGGGAAGCATTTATAAGGAGAAAAGCAGAGGCCCTAAAACTTATCTCTGTGGCACTCCATACTTAACTTTAATTTGATCTAACAATTCCTCATTTACACAGACAAAGTGGTAGCGGTCGGATAAATAGGACCTAAACCAAGCTAATGCCTTCCACAAATGCCAACATAATTCTCAAGCCTATCCAAGAGAATATCGTGATCTATGGTGTCAAAGGCAGCACTAAGACCTAAAAGCACTAGAAGAGAAATGCAGCTGCAATCAGATGATAAGAGCAAGTCATTTGTAACTTTGATACCCTTCACAGAAGTTTTGTTAGTTGCCACATTCACCATTAGTATGCTATTTAGGATGCAGTTTGATTCTCTGAGGAATTAAAAGTATCCTTTATGCAGCCGTTCAATATAATCTTACAGTACAAATATTTTTATTAAAACACATTATGTAAACACCTACCATCTACTTCCTTCCACCACATCGTCTAGATGTTTAAGCAAGTGCAATAGCTGGAACTAACACTCTCACTCTCTCTCTCTCTTTCTCTCTCTCTCTCTCTCTCTCTCTCTTTCTCTCTCTCTGTTTGACAGCATTGGGCTTTAACTTGTCTTATCCCTTTCTCTTTAAACTGCACTCTAATCTGAGGTGGTTTTGTGGCAGTGGGTTTGCGCTGCGTCAAATGTTTGATTTAATTAAGATTGCCAGCACATTTCTTCATGAGAGCCTCAGAATCTGAGGCCGGGAGAGAGCACAGAGCACATGGGCAGGCTGGGAGCAGAGCGGGAAAACACAGACTAATGCTTTTGGATCTCTGCTAATTATGATTTCAGTTAATCTGGATCTGCAACAAATGAGTTGCTCGGGAGGACAAGAGAGAGAGAGAAAAAAGTGAGTGAGACAGAGAGACAGACAGAGAAAGTAAAATGCATTTGAGTGCAAATGAGGCTGTTTACATACTTGATTAGATTGCTTGGTCCTAACCAATTTCGATTACACACCTCTCTCCCAGCTGGTCTCTTTTCACATTGTACTTTTGAGTCCAAACCACAGTACATTTGCATTATCAATGTGAGAAATGACTCAGTACGAAGAGATGCCAGCTTTAGTTTTATTTTCATGTTTTTGTCCCTTTGTTTTATTCATGTTTTTGTCCACCTGGATTTGCCATTCAAACTTTGCATGTACAGAACAGCACTTTTGTTCGTCTGCCGTGGATGCATTGCAAGAGATGCATATAATGCAAGCTCCTCTCCAAACCCTGCTAAAAAAAAAACAGCACTAACAAGCATAACCAGTCTAGACCATCATGGGAATTACATGCAGGTTGAGCAAGTCTTTTTAGCAGGAAAGGCAGAAATAAATGACACATGTACATATTTAATCACACATAAATGCTTTTTGTGATATATTTGCAACGTAAATGATCATTTCTAATTTTGTCATTCATAACCACCAATCTGCCGAAGTAGCAAGCGTTTAGAATAAAGTTTAGGTCAAACACCTTTATAGCCAACATTTGGGAAGCGATCATTTTGACAAACTTTGCGAGTTGAATTGTAATGATAAATCATTTCATACTGCTGTGCTGCTCAGCGTGAACCGCTAGAGGGCACCGCATGCCCTGGACTCTATCGGCAGCAGTTAATAATTAAACATACAAATTGTTTAATATACAATGAGAAATTCTTTAGATAAACTTGATAATTTATAGATATTGATTTTTAGATAGCTTTATGGACAGACTTTGTTTATGTAAAAAAATAATACCTACATTGGTTAAGAAGTATTTTTGAGTTACATTCTTTTTAAGCTGACACAGCATCTAAAAAACGTAGCACTTCTGTGCAAACGCTGACAAAACAGCGAGATGCGGAGAAAAACAGTGCAGACGAATGCAAAAACATGCTGAGTGTGAACGGCCCCTAAGACACTGACTCTGGATCTGCACCAAATATGTTGCTTGTGATGACAGGAGATAGAGAGAAATTGAGCGAGACTGAGAGACAAACAGAAAACGAGATGCCAGTGTTGTAGTATTCAAGACTGGAGATCTGTCTCAAGTCTGAGTCCATGACCATATTTTCATGGTCTTGGTCTTGTCATGGACTCATGGGCAATTTGACTCGGTCTTGACTCGAAATCGAACTAGTGTGGACTCTGACTTAACCTCGAGTCCAGTCGAGTCCCTTTTCAAAATATATACAGTGAAAGCTTCAACTTATCTGACAAATATTTTTGACTGACAATATCAGACATATTGACGTTTGTCCCACATTTCAGTCTGTTGTGTAGAATCAGAACTAGTGATGCCCAGTTCACAAATAAATTATTCTACTGAGTCGGTTCTTTTCAGCGAATTGGCCAAACAGGTTAGCAAAAAGGTTTGAATCGATTGGCTATTCAGTCCGATTAGTTCGGATTGCTATCTCACTGAATAATTTGAAGCCGTTTCTCACTCATTAAAACAGCATCAGGATTTTAGAAAACGGAAAACAATCCAACCGTTGGATAAAGTGGATATTTACCTACAGTCAACAAAAGACTGCTTTTTTGAGAGGTAACTTTGAGAAACTTCCATTGGTGCTGTCTTGTTAATAAGGGGTTGTTCACACCAAATGTGTTGTTGCGTCCATCCATGCTGTTTTTCAGTTGTTTTTCTATGTAAACATGCTAAACAGATGTCTTTTACCATTGCATTACGTATCGCTGTTTTTTGCCCTTTTTTGTGCAGGAGCACCAAAAACAAAATTTACGTTCTTTTGTCAAGTTAAAATGAACATCAACTGTTAAAAATGACTCGAGACACCTGTGTCATACTCTATTCCCTGATAGCACTCGTACAACACCCAGATGTCTATTTGATGTGTGTGTTGATATCTAGAAGACGTCTATTTTACTTTGTTTGCAATAAGACGTATGTCAGTAAGTATGTCTCAGATGTCAATAAGACATTCAGCAAATGTCTTTGAAACATTTATGATTTATAATGATTGTAAATCTGATCTTTTTAAGATGTTTAGCAGATGTTAGGTGCTTTCCAGATGAAACGATCTAAAACAGACATCTCGGAGACATACGTGTGCTATCTGGGTTTGTTGCACTGCCTTGGTCTGAACAGTGCAGAACAGCGTCTAGTCTTTTAGAACACATACTGTATTGAAGAAAATGTAAAAATATTTCTCTCGATATCATCAGAATTGAATAATTTCTGCATACCTCGAGATTAAATCTTGCAGGCAAAAGTAAGCAGAAATGCTTACTTGACTTACAACAACTTACAATTGTTTGGTTTTTAGGCCCATTTTTTCAGGGTTTTTGATTGATCTGTCTCTCTTCCTTGTCTGCTCTGTTTGTGTCTGTGTTTGACAGCTCGCTTTACAAGCTTGGCTTGTTTACCTCCTGTTTGACAGTTGTCACGTGGCGGCGTGAATGTGTTGCCGTTCGGATATTCAGTGTGTCGGCTCGTTTGTCTTATTGTTGTCACCTGTTTGTTCGTGTATTTATTTACTGCTTTTCACTCATCTCTTCACTGGATTTTCTTTCTTTGCTCGCTACTCTAGTCAGCCGTTGACGCTCATGCATTTTGCTTCTAGCTTTTGTGTTTCATTGGCATTATGGATCCAGTTGGACTATTTCTCTACAGTTTAATTCCGTGTAATTGTATTTCCCTGTTACTGGCGGCGAACTCCGTCAACCCTGTGGATTTGCCTCTCATTTGGAGATGACAAATTTACCCTTCTGTTCCTCTGTGTGTGTGTGTGTGTGTGCCAGCCCAGTGTGTTCAAGATTCCTCTGTTCTCAGACCCCAGGAGGTGGCCGGCTTCAGAACATTCCTCTCCACGTCTCACGCTCATTCCTAGCATGTCTGAAGACTCTGATTGCTCTCCCTGGTTGGACCAGATCCACTTCCAGAAGACCACCATTGAAGCCTTCATCTTATTTATGTTTTTGTCTTGTTTTCCCATTCTCTGCATCTACAATAAATAACGGTTATTACATCTGCTACTGGATTCAGCCTCCCTTCTTCCAGACATTGTCACATTTTAGTTATAGTACAGTAATACTGTATTTTGTAAAACAAAAATGTACTTGACTTGAATGGAATATAATAGTATACAGAAGCTGGTAGTTTGTATTGCCATGTTAAGACACATAGGCACTTTAAACCTTTAATTTGAGTTTTTCACTGACATTTTGTTAACACTGAACATGTCGAAATTGTAATACCAATTTGTGCTCTTAACCTAGGACATGCCCTTTATTTATTTTTTATTCTTAACTGGTAATGTTGTTTAACCAACATAAGGTTAAGCAAATAATAAATGAGGTTTATTTGATATAGTCAATAGTCCTTTAAACTATACATTTAATACATTCATAAAAAGCTCTTGTCTTAGACTCCTTTAGCCTTTACTGGTCTCGGTCTTGACTTGGACTTGGCCCTCTCCGGTCTTGGTCTTGACTCAAAACTCGACCCTCTTCTGGTCTCGGTCTTGACTCGAACTCAACCTACTCTGGTCTCGGACTGGACTTGGACTCGGATGAGATGGTCTTGACTACAACACTGCGAGATACAGTATGTGTAAATGAGACTCAGAAAGATTCTAGCCAGGAATCAAGTAAACACTTAATAGCCAGCAAGGTTCAAGTTTGTGCAAAGGGAAATACAGAATATGATATGTACTGTGTGGGCTTGAATTGGAAAATAAAAGTATGACTTGAATTATTTATGCCAGGATCGACCTTCATAATTGAAAATTTCACAAATCCAGACCTGACCACAAGCGATGGGCTGCAATCTTTTCATGTGGTGTTTTGAATGTCCTCGGCTGACCTTATTTAAGCTTGCCTGAGGGGACTGAAAAAAGGTTATGCTGAAAGTGTTGGTTCCTAAAAACTTGTGTGTGTGTGTGGATTGAGACAGGGAGGTGAATCAAGCCAGAACAACATCAATCTGCAGGGACCCAGCAGATAAACAAACATGTGGTGGGATGTATTAATAAAGAGTTGATTCTCATGATAGCATCATCTCTCTGTGGAAGCCTCCTAAGATAGCTCCATATCTCTCAATCACACAAGAACATACACAGTCACTCACTCACACACACACGTGCTCTACACCCGTGCACTCAAACTTTCCTCTAGAGGCTCTTATTCCCAACTAGAGGTATGTGTGATCCCGGAGGGTACTTAAGCAAGTTCCAAGGGGAACTTGGAAAGATTTGTATTTTGCTTTGTTAAACCTATAAAATAGACTTCAAAATATTAAGGCTGTCAAAAGATTTACATAACTTAAACAATGAATCTTGCAATTTGTTTGTAATTACTGGCTTAGCACATTCAGTTACTTTTTAAAGGAATAGTTTACCCAAAATTGAACCAGACTTTAAGCCATACTGTGGGGGTACCTCAGACAAAAAAGGTTGGGAAACAATGCGCTAGTGTTCAGTATGAAATCTCAGTATGAAGTGCCTGTCTGTCTCCCTGTCAGCAAATCAAACACACACATACACTCTCTAGAGCGGGACACACTCTCTGGCAGTTGGGGAACAAGCCCAGAGATTTGTTGTCTCAGCAGGTGTTGTAGCTTCTATAAATTATGTTTAGAAAATTTACAACAAAAACAACTAACGCAACATTTATTTATTTATTTTTTTACATTTGTCGTTTTTCGGCATAACTCTTTACTTAACTCTTGATAAAGCCACTTTTTAATCTCTGCCAGCTCATGACAGTTCATGTTTCATAAGAGCTGCTGTGATGTGTGGAATTAAAATCAATTTGCATCTTTGCCTTGTCAGAATCCTTTCTCTCGAAATGTGCCCATCATGACGCAAGGTATATTCACACATACAGTATATATATATATATATATACAGTATATTATGAGTCAAGAGATGCAAGAGACATTAATTAGGGCCTGAATTATTCATTTTTCAAAAGTTAATATTTAATCACATGTCCAATTAGCAATGAATCACATCATATTTAATTAAATATTTAAGGCAGAAGGCTGAGAATGTGGAAATGAAGTCATTCATAATGATTCTGATTAGGTATATTTAGCACTTGTTATTTTCAGGCTATTTAAATGGCTACAGACTACTATAGATGACAGCTTTTGACTCAGGCCCTTTTAAAATGTGTTTAATGAGATAAAACTTTATAATAAGCTATTTGATAAGCTATTTACACATGTCCATGGAATAATTTAGGTTACAATGTGCATGAATGTATAAGGGAAAGGGTATATTTTAGGCGCTGTGACTGGTCACCATTATTCTGAAGTTTTCGCCATTATAATACTCTTTTTTCCTTCACTAGTTCATTTTAAATGGTGCTACAGTGTGACAAATTAGTTGTAAGACCTTCAAAAGTACAAATATTCCATGTAGTCTCTCAATAAGTATGTACATAAAAGCCATGCATGCATAGTAATTTTAAAAGAATTAGAATTAGCAAAATCCTATTTAAAATAGTTTTAGATGGAGTATAGCATGACACACCGCAGGACATCTCAACTTCTCAAAAGTATTTAATGTCAAATACCCAATAACCAACACAGTCTTTGTGTATCATAAATATAATTTGTGTGGCTTGAATGAGAGTATTCTTTCAGAGAGCTTTGAAGAATGTTATGTGGTTGAGAAACACACATATACAGTACACACTCTTAGGTCTATAACAAGTACGTTAATGCTTCTAGCTATTTCTAGAAAGATTGATTTTACACTTCATTGCATTCTGAAATGTGTCAGAACGCAAAACAATGCAACTCAAGTATGCATTACATTCTTGGCATTGCCACAAGGCATGTTGCCACATGGCAAACTGTTTTCTACAGTCAGTTTTCTCTTTTAGGTCAACTACTGTCATGGCGGGGTAACAGTGAAGTGAATCTTGTTTAACAAGTTAGTGAAAGTTGGTTAAATGGTTGACATGTACATTTACATTTATTCATTTAGCAGATGCTTTAATCCAAAGCGACTTGAGTCACTAAATGAGGAAGTATACAACATAAGTGATTCATCTTAAGGAGACAGTAACACGAAAAGTCCGGCATTGCCAAGCTTCAATTGCATAAGAAAAGTACTAGCCAAGACAGAGATTAGAGTGCAACAAGAATATATATTTTCTTTTTTCTTTTTGGTCTATGGTCAAGTGCTCACAAAGAATTTGTGTCTTTGGATGTTTTTTGAAGACAGAGAGGGAGTCTGCTTTACGGATGGTGTTGGGAAGGTCATTCCACCATCGAGGTACAGTCAAGCAGAATGTCCGGGAAAGTGATTTGGTGCCTCGTTGTGTTGATACCACAAGGCACTGCTCATTTGCAGACCGCAGCCTTCTGGTGGGAACATAGCTCTGCAAGAATGATTTTAGGTAAGCTGGAGCAGACCCAGTGACTGGTCTGTATGCCAGCATCAGAGCCTTGAACTTTATACATGCAACCGGCAGCCAGTGTAGAGAGACAAGGAGAGGTGTAACATGCACTCTCTTATACATGTAAGGTGAGTCTCTAGAAACAGCTGAATTTCACATCTGAATTCTTTTGGTGTTTATTTAGCAAAAAATTACAATCTGACTGCTCATTATCCCGCTTATTAAAAGGCTACTTGCAAAAGAAAAAACAAATGGACATGAAGTATTGATTTTATTTAATTTAGAAATTATTTTATTAGCTTACTTGTAGAGATCGCAGAGAAACAGGAAAAGATGACTCACAATACCCGGATGACCAAAATATCACTTTATCCCAGGATGTGTAGTATTTTCTCAGAAATATCAGACCACTGGATGGAGCAATTAACCAGTCAGAATTAAGTATTTCAGAGAGCAGTGTAATAAGCATTTATAGCAAGATACCTGACTAATAACACATGCAGTTTAATGGCAGAGATATTTGAAGGTTACTATATCACCCCCTTAAGTACTGAGGTTTTCTTTTCTCTTTGTAGGTCTCTCTGCATCTGCATCATTGGTTTCTCTTGCCTGGATGATTGCCTCTTATCAGAAGGTTCTGCGAGACTCCCGAGATGATAAGCTCCCCATGTCCTACAAGGCTGTGATTGTCCAGATGCTCTGGCACCTCTTCACCATCGGTGCTCGAACCATCGCCTTCGCCCTCTTTGCTTCAGTCTTCCAACTCTACTTCGGGATCTTCATTGTGGCCCACTGGTGCGCCATGACCTTCTGGATCATCCAGGGCGAGACCGACTTCTGCATGTCCAAGTGGGAGGAGATCATCTACAACATGGTGGTGGGTATCATCTACATCTTTTGCTGGTTCAATGTCAAGGAAGGACGTGCCCGCTTTCGACTGGGCGTCTACTACTGCGTGACCTTGATTGAGAACGTTGGACTCACCGCAGCATGGTACATCCACAGAGGACCGCACACCTCGGACTTCTACGCCTTGATTATCGTGTGCGTGGTGGTGTGTAGCTATGCACTGGGAACATTCTTTATGTTTGTGTATTATTGCTTGCTCCACCCAGACGGGCCCATCCTGGGCACTCAGTGGAGCTGTGTAGAGGAGGGAATGGGGGTTATCGGGCTAGGGGGCATTGGGGATTTGGGTACACCTCTGCCCCAGCAAGATGTGGTCACCAGTCCTCCCAGAACCCTCCAGAGGACTACAGGTGGGGATCGGGAAATTGGGTCGGGGGATAGAGACAGCTGCTTACCTGTATTTCAGGTGAGGCCTCCTAGTGTGCCCCCAGCTCCCTCCTCTCATCCCCCAAGGACTGAGGGTCCCGTTATTCGCATCGACCTGCCAAGAAAAAGGTACCCGGCCTGGGATGCCCACTTTATTGACCGTAGGCTGAGGAAGACCATCCTGGTGCTGGAGAATACGTCTCCTGTGACGCCTCGCATCCAGTACTACAGCTTCAGCAACCCCAAAGAAGTGATGGAGTATGAGACTACAGTGTAGTGTTGCTCATACCTCCCTCCACCAGGGGCTCCACCTTCCAAGTGACATCTCTATGCAGAGAAGATGCCAAGACGGGACATTCCGATCATTGATGGTCGGCATGGTGCTACACAGTGGGACCTCTGCATGTTTGGCATCAGGAAACATCTGTTGCCAGGGAATGATGGACTGGTCTGAGAGGTACTCTAAGCAGGCAGGAACATGAACGTGCCATTTAAACGTCAAATGAATTGACCTGCATGGGAAGTGACGAAAGGGACATACCTTTCTACCAAACATTAATAGAGATGCACTGAACATAAATAGAGAGAATTTAAATGACAGTGATGCTTGTGATGAGCAACAAGAGGAAGTGGGCATATGTAAAATATAGATGAACTGACCAATCAGTATTCTTCAGGACCACCCTGACTGCTGTATTGGTCTAAGTCTCTTTAATGTTTCAGTGACCTGAAAAAAGTACAAATTGTGTATTATATGCTTCTGTGAATGGTGAGGTTAGCAAGTTCAGTCAGTCATCTGTTTCCTCAAAAGAGTTCTTCTGTAATTATTGACTTATTTATTTATTAGATTTATTTTTATGACTCTGTGGCCATGTCTTTGATATAACTCTTCTAATTGAACATTCATATATAGATATTATCTTTTGTTATATATAATAGAACGGTTGCCAGTGTGTCGGTTTGAATGTTAATGGGTTGTCTGTACGTTTGACTGGTCTTGGATCATGCTGCATTGTTTATCTGTAAAGATAAATGAAAAAAAAAAAAAAAAGTAATATAATAAGACAAAAAGCTGTGATCAAACTTTGGTTGGAAAAAATTATGTTGTAAAAAAATATTCAGATGACAGCCTCGGAAAAGTAAAACAATTGAATTTGTGTGTGTTTGGGAGCTTAATGAAAACAATAGTAATTTTTCAAAACTTGTCAATGCTTTTAAGAGAAAGGACCTGTTTGTTTTGCCATGTAAGTGATAATTTTATTCAAAACAGTGGTTTTTTTGACACAGAGAAGATCCAAATGATTGGCAGAGTGAATTCTAATCAGATGTGTGAACTGATGTCTCTTTCTTAAGAGTCATGGGTTGCTCCATCCGCAAGCCTCAAAATCCTTTTACATGTGTTCATTTCACCCATTATTTTGTTATTTGGTAGGGGGAAGACGATTGCTGTGGTTATGGGGAGTTTGGGTTCTAATGTTTTTGGGGCTTTGTGGTTTGGCAATTGTGAATGTTCCTTTTAAGCCATGTAAAGCTGCACTTGAGGAACGCTGGGGATGAAAATACAGTATGTGTGAGAGTACTTATCTTGAAAAAGAGAGACTTTTTTGTCACCTCATAAAATTTTAAGACCACTTTTTTTTTGACTGCTCATCCTTCTTAGCTCTTTTCTAGTGCTTTTTTGAGTTAGAACAATTGTAAAGAAATCACATCACTTACAAAACTATCACAACACATCAGCTGTCTCTCTCTCTCTCTCTCTGTGAGGTCTTTTGGAGTCGTGCTGCTTTGAAATTCCAGTGCCCGGTTAAAAAGCAAGCAATGAAATTCACATATATCCAGAGATGTGGTGGGTAATTGTCAGTGGCAGGAATCCTGTTGTCCAATACAAAGACTCTGATGGAGTAGCAAATGATGCTCCACAGCTGTAATTATGCTGCACTCTGAGGGGGTGTTCACACAGGATGCGTTCTTGCATTATTTTGTGCTATTTTTAAATTGTCAGTCTACGTACACATACATAAGCAGACATGTTTGGCCGTTGGAAGTTTTTTATGTTTTTTATTTATTTATTTTTTGCAACGTCTTGTGCCATGATTGTCATTTTCTAAGAGGGAGCATTCACACAGGATTCGTCTTATGTCCATCTATGCTATTGGTCTATATGAACATGCACTAGATGGGCTTTGATCATTGGGCCTCAATGTTTTTCTAGCATCTCTTGACATGATCACTGATTTTTTAAACAGTATATTAAATGACAAAAATGACAATTCTGTCATAATTTACTGACTTCCTTCAAAGCTTAAAAACGCACACACAAAAAAAGTGTTAAAAAGTAGTCCATGCAACTTGCGCATCCATATTCCATGTCTTTTGAAAGCATACATTAGATATAGGTGAGAAACAATCCAAAATGTAAGTCATTTTTCAGTGAAAATCTAAAGTGCTATGAGAGAAGCTTGTTCACAGTGGCACACAATGTAAACACAGAAAACTGTAAGCAGTTTTGGTCGTTTTGCTAACTTTTGCCACTTTTGCTAATTTCAGCCACCCACTCTGTCTCCAAAGCCTCATCTAGTGCTGTCACAGAGACAGGTGTGATTTCTCAAGACACCTATTTCAGTGGTATCTGTCATGTAGTAAGGACATTTTATTTGCAGTATTCAAAAAAGGCCTACAGCACCATTAAATACATGTTAGAAGGCAAAAATAAACAATTTGGTGACAGAAAAAGAAGTAGAAAGACATCAACTTTGAGATGAATGTCCTATCCTTTGACAGGTTGCTGTGGTAACTGCAAGATGATTAAGCAGGGCTGCGTGTCAATTTGTGTATATATGTGTGTGTAGAGCTTTCAAACGTGGCCCTTCTCCTGAAAGCCGACCCACCATTAGCTCATCTCCTCCCCACCTCCACTCATGCCCCTAACGGGGACAACTGTGTTTAGCGCGCTCGTGCACGCACACCCACCCACCCACACACACACACACACACACACACACACACACACACAGAGCTATGATTATGAGGACTCTTCATAGACATAATGATTTTTATACTGTACGAACTATAGATTCTATCCCCTAACCCTAAACCTAACCCTCACAAAAAACTTTCTGCATTTTTACATTTTCAAAACAAAATAGTTTAGTATGTTTAAGCGATTTGAATTATGGGGACACTACAAATGTCCTCATAAACCACATTTATAGCATAATACCCTTGTAATTACCAGTTTGTAACCTAAAATAAATGTCCTCGTAAACCACCCAAACCCGCCCACACACACACACACACACACACACACACACACACACACACACACACAGACACACACACACACACACACTGGGCTTCTCTGGTCAACAGTACGCTCTTCAGGAGAGAACTTTAAAGAGTTTCACTTTTAAACTCGGGCACATGTAGATGCAATGCAGTATGTTTCTCATCAGCCTCTCCTGGTCCAGATCATCTGCCAATGATTTCCATGGTCTGTTTGGCCACTGTCCCAGTATGACATTTTGGGTTTTCCCCGGGGCTGATCCACAATTCAACAATGCAACTACACTATCTTTGACAAACTGAACATTTCAAGATAACTTTAGGTAGAATCCAGCTTTCATGATCATATGATAAAGTTTCAATGACAATCTTCTAATATATGGCATTGACCATGCTAAAAACTACACTGTTACACATAACAGAATCGAACAAATAGGCAACTCTTCATATAAGAGTACAACTATGCCAGCTATTAACTGATCTAACTGTATGACACTCCTATATGAGAGTATTTAAAGGATACAACAAGGGGTTTTTGGAAAGCTCTTCACTGTCTGCAGGAGATTAGCTTTTCAGTGTAGCCTCTCATGAATGTGCCACTCCCCATTCAACCAAACGTCCTGCCTCACACTGCCTCCCTGTGGAAGGTTTAAGTTACTGTAGCATGATTGGCATACCGGCTGCAGTGGGTAAGGTCAGACTCATAACTGCTGAGCATTGAGAGGGTGATGGAATTGTCTTTATAGGCATTGCAGCAGAGTCGTAACCCCAGTAAACATGAGAGGGGATATTCAGATTAGTGCTTGACCGACATGAGTTATTCAGTGGCTGATTCTTAAATTTTCACCAACCATTCCTGAATATGTGGCTACATGCTTGGCATTAAGAGCATAGATTGCAATTTTGCAGTTTCTTCTAAATAACAATGTATAAAAGTATGTGCAAAAAGTTGTGTTTTTATCTTAAACTGAGCTGAATCTGATCTATTTTAAAAGTCTAATTGGAAGAAGGCTTAATTGCATTTTTTATATATATATAAATAAATTATAATTATTGTTATTCAATAAACAAATAATTTGTAGGCATGTAGTGTACGTTAATTTTTAATTGTGTGCTAATGGAGACGCATGAGATTACTGGGGTCTTAGAGGCAGGAATCTGAGAGGCAGGAGCCTTAATGGAGAATCTCCATTTGCTCCCGATTTAATCTAATAGCAATCCAGGAGGCACAATTGAGATAATAATGTGTCTTCTTCTGAACAACTTTTGATGTCTTGACATTTTAGTAATGTTTGTTTGTGAGCGTGCTTGTTTGTGACCTAACTCTGTCTAGTTTACTGTGTGAGTATGGGTGTTTATGCATGTGTGTTATCAATATTTTAAAAGTGGAGGTGCTGGGGATTTTAGATTGGACTCTCTGGTGGAGTTTCCTGTCCAGCAGGAAGTGAGTTTCCTGCACAGTCCTGCCTGGCTCCAGGGGGCTCAGATGAGAATCAGGGCCAATCCTACACAGAGACACACACAAACACAAACTTTTGCACACAGCTTCAGTAGTCATCGGGCAGGTCAATATGGACTATTAGCCCAAGAGAGCAAAGAAGGTAAGTTCTTCGTATATGTCATAACATACCTGTACATATTGAAACCAGCTTAACATAAACTTTGGAATTGTTTAGCTTAATCAAAAGTTTTGGCTACATAATGTGTGTTTGTTTGTTGTAGAGTATGTCCCACATTCTCAGTGTTTCTGATCATGTGACCTCTAATGTTTACGTTCATGAATATGCTTGTGTGTGCAGAGAGGGATCTGACCAGAGAGGGATCCTATTATCCATACAAAGACAGTAGTGACCATGTCTTTTAAGCTCCAAAAAAAAACAAAAAAAAAAAAAAACATTAAAACATGATAAAAGTAGTCTGTCTGTGAGGAAAACATTTAAAACATTTACTGATATTCTTCCTCTCCTATGAGCTGTTACTCTAAAAACGCTGCAAAGTAAATGTAATGTAAACGTACTCAATGAGTCTGTCATTGTGTCCAAATATCCATACTTCCCTACTATAGTATGTCAAAAACAGTATGCCAGTGGAGTAGTATGTCCGAATCCTTAGATGAATTACGAGTGGGGGGACTCAGGGTTTATTCGAGGATTTATCGATTAAAGAATTATGGCCTGAAGCAAACTGTTATCGGTATTAATTCAGTTTTACTGGAGGATTTTGACCATTTAAGTTTGTATGCACTTTTTGTACTGTTAATGAAGAATAATGATAAAACTTGCCAGAAAATAAAAATAATTTCGCTGGTTTATACAGCATCAATCGATTGCAACAAAACTACATTTCTCATCATTATAAACCAATCCCTACAAACATTGCAGTGCATGCGCAGTAAGTGGTGGCAGAAAGCCGACAAACTGTTGTGTTAGATTTGACAGATTAGACAGCTAGTGCTAGCTAGCACCTCAAAATATGCTAAAAGATAATATAGAATAAAATTAGCCTTCAGATTCAAAGCTGACTAGATTTCGGTTCTCTATTGCTAACACATCTAGTTCGATTAAATGTAAGTACGACACAAAGCCATCATAAATACAGAAATATTCTAAGCTATACTAGTATTATAATGATAATAATTATTAATTAATTAATACAAGTAAGTTGATAACATACCTGTAATTAAATGATCACTGCAAAGCCATGAGTTGGAAATTATCTCCTCCATCTAGTCAGCTCAGATAAATCCGATAAAAGTGAAGCCTTCGGTTTTTTGCCACTGCGATTTTGACAACCATCAGCACAGCAAATTGACCTTAATCTGACAATTTAAAGGTAATAGCTTACTTTTTGAGGACTGTTGCGTCAGCTAACTACAGGTTTGATTTACTGTTTATGCCTGTCTTTTTGCCACCACTTCCGTCTGTGACGTAGGCGGTGATGCTGCCAAAATATTGATCTATACAGCACCGCATGACTTTAAAATCACTGTACCAGTGATAACTTGGCATAGAGGTGAACAATTAATCAAAATAAAATCGAAATTGTGATATGAGGATGTGCAATTATCAAACTGCAAGGGCTGCGATTTAATTAATTAAATAAATGGTCTGCACGTGCTGCTTATTGCGCTTGCTGTGTGTGCAGCTCTGTTCTCTGTACACATGCTCAAAACAATGTTATTCTTCATTAACAGTACAAAAAGTGCATACATACTTAAATGGTCAAAATCCTCCAGTAAAACTGAATTAATACCGATAACAGTTTGATTCGGGCCATAATTCTTTAATGGACACAGCCCCGACTTGGCAAGTTGGGGCTCGAATAAACCCTGAGTCCCCCCACTCGTAATTCATCTAAGGATTCGGACATACTACTCCATACTACTACCTAATGAGCTGAGCATGTTAAATTTACAGCGCTCTACATTCACTGATTGTACATTATTGTGTTTCCAAATATGCTTGTCTGTTCAATGTTACCATCCAAATCAAAATAATAAAATAAAAAAATAAATAAAAGCATAACACCGGTTTTTGTGGACAGAAGAGTAGATAAGAGCATTTCTCTGCAGTAAACGGCCATTGTGAACACAATTTCAAACAAATGTCTTTCTTCATGTCCTGTCAAAATAAAAGCTATGCCAAAATAAAGGCTAAAGGGTTTAACCGAACCGCATAGCAATGCCGCAAGTGTAAAGTACATGAAAATAGTACAGAAATATGCTATTGTTTAATTATTATTATTAGTAGTAGTAGTAGTAGTAGTAGTAGAAGAAGTAGAATTTTACAAAAATATATTTCCATAATAATTTCTAAATAATAACGTATTATTGGGTTCCAAAAAATAATGTGAGTGGTCTATCTAGGGCTCTATCACAAAGTGGACAAAAACAGGTACACAGCAAACAGATACAATGTGAAGGTGATGTGAATCTGTTTTTCACCCTCTTTATTTCATTTACTTTTATTTTTATTTTTTTTTATTTTGTTTTAATCTTTTTAATGTGAGCACCTTTTCTTAAACAGTATTTATATTGGCAGAAGAGCATGCTTGCCCATGACTTAATAAAAAAAATAAAATAAAAAAGAAATTTAAAAAAACGTACAAATTATTATTTTTTTTATATAAATTTTTTTTTTTTAATTAACATTATTAACATTTTATGTTAATAATCTTATTAGAGTTCAAATCACAATCACAGTATTTTTCTAAATAATCCAACAATTATATTTTTTGTCCAAATCGTTCAGCCCTAACTTGGCTTGCCAGTGAATACTGTTTGTTTGCTCACGCATTTGTATCTCAGCTGTGTTGTTTGCGGAATGTTACAACACTTAACTTGAAAGTAACTTTTTTATTATTATTATTTCTTTAGGCCTGCTGCTTATTCATAGAAACAGGTCTAAGGCTTGTTGATTCATATGAACATGGAAAATTCATGTGAATATTACACATTTTCTATGTAATTAGTCATTTAGAAGACATTTTCGTCCAATGTTACTTTCAAAACCAGTACACTTACATGGACAATTCCCCAGCAGCAAACCATGGTGAAGTGTCTTGATCAATGGCACAGTGGAGCTCATTGATCATTCCTTGTGAGGCTTGATCCTACAACCTTCTGATTACTATTACAGATCTTTATCGATTGCGCAACATGAAAGTTTTCATATTCATGTCACAAAATATTTCAACATTTCTCAGTTCAGTCATTGCTGTTTTGGGGAAATGACGATGGCATATGGTAGTATGCAGGGTACCAAACCTTCTAAGAATATATATTTTCCGAGACTGCCATGATGAGCTACACCACATTCAGAGGTGGACAAAGTACACAACTCCATTACTTGAGTGAAAGTACAGATACTACTGGTCAAATATTACTCCATTACAAGTGAAAGTTGTAAAAATTTTTACTTAAGTAAAAGTACTTGGTTTTAAAAGTACTTAAGTATCAAAAGTAAATTTCCTTTTTTATGTCAACGCATTGTTTTATTATTGTTGCAATGTTGTATGTAATACTTACAATACCTTATGCCTCTGAAGCAACCTACTGAATACACTGACAAGCTTGTAGTATCTGTGGAATAAAGAGCTTTTAGAATGTTACAAAACCTATAGAAATGAAACAACTGAATTGACAAAAAAGACATAATCATCTTCATTGTTTTTATTTAACACTCCTACCCACCCCCACAAAAGCAGCGTGGTAGTGTTCTCACACAGCTCTGGCAGTGTGCACACATCTATGTGTATTCATTCATCCACATTTGAATCAAGCGGACAGTGAAATTGCTGTAATTACAGACTGATCAGAAAAAATACAATAATCCAACCTGCTTTAAAACCCAGCTACACAACCGTAGCTGTATAACTGCCCAACAGCAACACTGCTTTAAAAAAAAAAGCAAAACTGATGTATTTGACATCAAAACAAGAACTTCAAACAAGTTGTTGTGACAACAAAGATACTGTCTCTCACAGGTCACTTGGAGAGAGAAATTTTATGGTTGAATCAGTAAATAATTTGACCGACTATAATTCATACTGAAATTTTAGCTCTAAAGCACAGATAATTTCAAGCTTTCACAAGAAATTGAAAGTTTACATACCTCAATATGCTTCCGCAGGTTGGATGGCGAGTTTTTGAAGGCTGTGATATGGTTAGTTTTAGGCAAACATTTAAAACGAAACGAATCTTTAACATTTTCAGAAAACTGGAACATATTTTCTAAGTATGGCCATGGGTGCACGCACTGCGCAGAGGAACCGCCGCCTTCCATTTTGCCAACTGATCAGTGTTAAAAAAATGCTGGGAAATCATTGAACTTCACGATACGTGACCCTACAAGAGTGATTATTGATAGGCTGTCTGTCACCTGCAAAAAACCAATCACGTTTTAGAGAAGAAAAAAAAATCATACACTGATTTTTAAAGCTGCTACATAGTAACAACTTTCTACTCGAGGACCTTGATAGAAATGTAGTGGAGTGAAAAGTGCGATATTTGTCTTTCAAATGTAGTGAAGTTAAAGTCACATGTTTACAGAAAAAATAATACTCAAGTAAAGTACAGATACTCAAAAAGTGTACTTAAGTACAGTACTCAAGTAAATGTGTTTAGTTACTGTCCACCTCTGACCACATTTTCAAAGACTGTTAGTATATCTCAAGGGACAGAAGCTGGCTGGTTTCAGGACACACAAACACACACTCAAGGGATTTCATACACAGAGATATCTGTGGTCCTAATGCTACTGGGACCACATGTAACTGCATCAAGGTCATTCAGCACTGATCACATCACAAGAAATATATACATGTGTGAGCATAATGAATATTACTTGTTCATTACAATTTATTTATTTATTTATTATTATTATTATTATTATTATTATTATTATTATTATTATTATTATTAAACCTGGAAATAAATAAAGTTTTAGGATTTTGAAAAATGTAATACTCCTGAGTACAAAAGGTCTGATTTCCTTGCTTCCACTGAAGCACACAAGATGCTCTTTGGAACATTCTCAAATCATGCTGGGATAACATGGATTATGACATATAGCCTATAAAACTATAAACTATAAAGTTCATGTACATTCTGTCATTAAAACAAAAGGGGAGCATTTTCACTAGTGGTCTCCGACTGTTTGATGATTGAAAATACAATGTTATCCTCACAACACAGTTTGGTGTGTTACCTTGAGTCAGATATAATTTAGTATAAGAGGACAATTTTAGCTTCACACAGTATTATCTTCAAAGGATCAGCTCATTCTGTTTGTCTAAGAAAGACGCATTGAAATCGAATGTGGTAATGGAGTTACTGTTTTCTTTTAATGTTGGAACCATGTGACCTGGTTGATTAACTATTTTGGATAGGCCTTGTCTTGAATTTAATGCAGTTTGACCAACACACTGAAAACAGTCAGCATGATTGATACACCTCATTAGCTCACATTTGATATGAGAAAACATACTCAGTCACTGGCATGCCCGAGTGTGTAATTGATTAACAGCTTTACACACATTCCTTGCATACATAACTCTTTAACTCTACCTTTTCCTCTTTCTCACACATACAGTACAGTATGATTACATATGTACACATACACACACATAATTTATCAGTTTGTCAGTGGAGAATGGTGTCTCTAATCTGTTTTCCATGTCTAACAGCTGTCTCTGTGTCTGATGATGTCACAGTTTGAGTTGCAGGCTGTCTGATGTGTGTGCTTTTCATCATAAGAGTAGATTAATGCAGACTTTCACAAATATGAGGTCAAGTAAATACATTTAAATAATTCACAAGAGATTAATTGAAGCACCTCTTTAGTCTGAACAAGAGTTCTATGCATGTTAATATTCAGGTTATTTCCTGACTTGAAATGTCTTCAAGTTCAAAAGGCACATTAACCTATTATAGCCCGGATTTTTCCCAGAGATGTCTTGATTAGAGCACAATTATTAATATGAGCATACTGTGTGTGTTTTAAGTGTATTTTTCCCATGAAGATTGTTTTAATCCAGAATATTTATTGACCAGTGGGCTCCCATAGAAACCTTTGTAAATATTATAGATAAGGGGATTTGCCAACTAAAGTTGGCAGGTGTGTTTGTGAACAACACCCAGAAATGGCAGCATGACTTAAACACCACCACATGGAACAATATTCACCACATTGTCAAATGCTCTTCCTCAAGTTGTTCACTTGCACAGCAGTTGTTTTTAAGCCATCTATAATCACCCAAAAAATATTTATAGATGGGAATTTTGTGGTAGCACCTTTGGCAACTTAAGCAGGTTACCTCACAGACCCACCTAAATCTACATTAACCATAAAATGACATTTATATTTAGCACACCAAACATTTGGTCAAAAACCTAAGGACCGTTTTACAGCTCTTGCTATCTCCTATGCTAACTCTTCTCTCAGGGCTTTGTGTCACCAATAAAGCATCTGGTGTTCCCTAAATACAGCCAGCGACAGGTAGACAAAAGCAATGTGTACTACATACCTCTTCACACTGTCCCCCTCTACCCACCTGACTACCTCATCCATCCAGAAAGACTGATTTATGACTATGTGGGGTCAAGGTTTGTTTGACAACACAAACATACCAAAAGGATTACATTCACACAGAAACATCCATTGATAACATGACTGTAACTTGCAGTAGCTTTTGTGATTAATGATTGGAAAGGGGAAGCTGATTCTGAATATTTTTTGAAAGCATGAATTTTGTGAATGTCTCCAACAGTTCTTGGGACACCTGACATGGATGTCATGTTCCCCGAACCCATCGAGCAGAGACGAGCTGTTGCATCTTCTGGACACAGCTAGGGTGAGAACGGGTCTCGTAATTTACAAGACCAGCTGAGTTTCTCTAAACAGAGTTGTCGTAATTTTATTTTTAGATTCAGAATGTGGCTTGAAATAGACACAATCTATAGGCAATAATGCATACTGTTTATCTCCTTGTATTTCTGCTCCTCTCACTGTCTCTTTTCCTCTCTCTGTCTCTGTCTGTAGAAGCTTAGGGTTTTACCTCTAAAGACCAGCGTAGAGCAAAACTACATTCTTAGTCTCTTTGCTCCCTGTCTGCTGCTCACATGGAGAGACAATGAAAAATTGCTGCTGAGAATCCCCACACATGAAATCGCTGCTGCCTCCTATTTGCGAGATGATGCACTGCACCTTCAAGTGTTAAAAACTGGTGTGTGGGACCTACAATAAGTTCGTCATTAAAAACACTTATGAGAGTCATATAGACAAATAGTGTTTGTGTTATGGGGCTAGAGGGGTCTGAGACCCCCTAGTTTCACTCATAGCCCCCCTAGATATTGTATTAAATGCTATATAATAAACAAAAATATTAATAAATTTGGTAATATAATAATATCTCTTTACTATGATCCTAGCAGTTGGAGACCATTAGATTGCTAATATGAATTCACTGTGAATAAACAACCATAATGTTGCATCAACTGGGAAGCGCTTTTCAAGCTGAATTTCTTCTGAAAGCTTCTGTATAATTTGAACACTGACAGATTATACACTGTGCATGCTGTACTGCCATCATCCAAACAATTTGAAGCTTAGAATTCACTTCAGTTACATGTTCATAAGTTTGTCTTCTGTGTTTCAGGTCTGAATGTGGACACTGTGTTAGCTGGTGACAGTCTAGAGAATAGACAGACTGGTTTGAAAAGCTGAAAACAAACAATAAGCAACATTGACCCTAGACCTGCAGGGGGCACCATAGAGCACGCCGCACCATCTGTGGTGTGGACTGGAAGCTCTCCTCTCGCCACGAGCCAAACAGGGCAGTGTGGGGGGAGGAGGAGGTGGGACTAGTGGCGGAGGAGGCAGTGGCGATGGTGGCAGCCTAGAGCGCAAACACGTGAGTGGGAGTTGGGAGCGTAGGCAGACCCAGAAGCCATGCGGGGGAAGCTGGGAGAAGCGACCGATGAGTGGGAGCTGGGACCCCCGGCCTGTAGGGGGCAGCTGGGAGCGTCGGGGAGGTGGAGGGGTGGTAGGAGGTAGCTGGGAGAATAGGCATGGGCCTGGAGCTAAACCGGGTGGGAGCTGGGAGAGAAAACATATGCCAGGTGGGAGCTGGGAATGCAGACATGGTTGCACGGGAAGCTGGGTGTGAGGGAAGTCCTATGGAAACTGGGAAAGGAGGAATCATATCCCTTTAGAGCCCAAGCCATGTCCTGATGTCTACTGCAACCTGGTAATACTGGCTGTTAAGAATAGGGTGAGAGAGAATGGAATAATAAGATGTTAATGTAGATGGATGGATGGAGGGATGGAGGGAGGGATTAATAAACTAAGGACAGATGGATGGATGGATGGATGGATGGATGGATGGATGGATGGATTAATAAGTAATTAATGTTGATGGATGGATTAATAAGTGATTAATGGGGATGGATGGATGATGGATAGATGGATGGATGGGTGGATGGATGGATGGATGGATGGATGGATGGATGGATGGATGGATGGATGAATGGATGGCTGGATGGATGGATGGATTGGTTAATAAGCTAAGGATGGATGGATGGATTGATGGAGGGGTTAATAAGCTAAGGATGATGGATGGATGATGGATGGATGGATTAATAAATGATTAATGTGGATAAATGGATATATGGATGGGTTAATACATGATTAATGTGGGTGGATGGATGGATGAATTAATAAGTAATTAATGGGGATGGATGGATTAATGAGTGATTAATGTGAATGGAAGGATGGATGGATAATAAGCTATTAATGTGGATGGGTGGGTGTATGGATGGATTGGTTAATAAGCTGAGGATGGATGGATGGATGGATGGATGGATGGATGGATGGATGGATGGAGGGGTTAATAAGCTAATGATGGATGGATGGATATGCAATTAATGTGGATGGATGGATAGGTTTATGAACGATTAATGTGGATGATACATGGATGGGTGGGCAATGCAAGTTTTAAACCATCTAATTTTGCCATTTGCAGAAATGTATTATAATTATTACATATCCTTACAAAAATGAACTGCAGTAAAACTGCAAGAACTAGTAAAAAGTGTTTTGTGTAGTACAATGATGCTGTACTGCACAATGACAAACTGTACTGCACTTACAATGCCTTTTAACTGCAGTACTGATATAGTTCACTGCAGTACAATTGCAGGTCAGTGTAGTACTAATACAGTTCAGTGAAGTATACCTGCATTCCACTCTGGTATAATTGCAGTACATTGCTGTAATAAGATCTTTGATTCAGGAAATGAGGAAGTGGGAAACGGCGTTTCCAACACAGGGTAGATCGTTAATTTAAACAAAACGTCCGCTTAACAGCAATAAAAGAAACCAATAAGGATATCACTAAACCAAAAAGAGGGAGCAAAATCAGGGCAGCTTTAAGTCTGCCGGCAACGACAAGCACATGAACAGCACACGAACAGCTTGCTAGTGGACTCTCTCTCCCTCTGCCTCGTCACTCCTCACTGGAACACAAAACAGGTGTTACGCACATGCGGAAATCATTCACCACTCATCTTCCCCAGCCTCACTCTCCACAGGATGGCACTCAGCCACGCCCCCGCCTCCACAATTGCAAAATAATAGCAGTTCAGTGCAGTACAATTTCAAATCAATGTAGTAGAGCTGTAGTTTGTGTAGTTCACCTGCAGTTCAGTGTAGTTAAACAGCTGCACTTCAGTATAAACAGAGCTTCAACTGCAAAGTTTTCACATTGAACAAAACTGCAGTTCTAAAGCATCCAAACAAGGGCTGTTGAAATTAATGCATGTGATTAATTAAAAATGTTTGTTGAATTATTAATTTTTTTAACGTTTTCAGTACTGCAGTTCAGGTGTGGGAATTTAGACGCAGTTTTCCTGCAGTTTTCTATACTGCAGCACAAGAGTGGTAATTTGGACTTAGTATTCCTGCAGTTTTATGTACTGCAGTACAAGTGTGGTAATTTGGACGCAGTAATCCTGCAGTTTTCAGTATTGCAGTACAAATTTGGATGCAGTATTCCTGCAGTTTCCAGTATTGCAGTACAAGTGTGGTAATTTGATTGCAGTAATCCTGCAGTTTCCAGTATTGCAGTAATACTGCATCTAATTTACCACACTTGTACTAGTTATAAAACTGCAGTTATTTTTTGTAAAGGAGATTTATGAAGATTGTAAAGAATGAATTGGGCTGTGGAAGGTACAGTTTGGTTACTGGAAGTCACAGTCATGGATGTTATAGAGAGCTTTAGCTCCAGTCCCTGCAACTGACGAGATGAGTTGTGTCAGCAGTGATGTAAACAGTGCTCGGAGTAGACTTCCCTGTGATGTAATACTCAGACTTATGTAATGCTATGCTGTGTCAGGGAAATGCGTGTGTGTGTATGTGTGTGTGTGTGTGTGTGTGTGTGTGTGTGTGTGTGTGTGTGTGTCTGTGCGTGCCTGCGGCCATTAATATGGATGGGATTTTATTGACCCAGATTAAAGTCTGAGTGTTTTGTGGGTGTGAAATGTAAGCGTGTGTGAAAGAAAGAGAAAGAGAGAGGGAGGGAGAGACAGAGAGAGAGAGAAAGAGGAGAAAGCATTTTAAACTTGTATGTGGCTGGATCCCTATTAAGCAACTTCTTTTTTGATTGTTAAGTTAATCACAAACACACACCTTTTATACAGGACGCTGCAGAAGAGTACTGCGCCCTCATCTGTCAGATGTTTCAGATCATCTATGGACATCAGACCATTGAGTTTGTCAACAGGGTGGGATATCACTATACCATGCCTGACTGCTATTGGCTGCAGAGGAGTAAGTGACATCACCATTGTCCTTTAGAAGCCAATTACCAATTACTAACCTCTACAGAGCTGGATGTCCTTAAAACACTCCAAACCAGTGGTTCCAACTGGTCGGTTGCGACCAAAAAATAGATCACACAATAGGTCTGTTCTGAAAGGGTTGTGGACAGCAGGAAAAAATCATGCTAAATGCAAATAATGAAATGCAAGTTACAATATAATCATTAGAAACAGGGTTATCAACTTTAAAAAGGGAGGAGAAACGAATCCAATATCTTTTGGTGTTGCCGTCAAAGGCTGTATGTCCAATCACACTTTGTTGTATTTTGGTGTCCAATGTAAAATATGGGCTGTGAAGCAAAGCCAGTTTAGAACCAAGATAATAAATCACTGAAATCACATAGTGTTCATCAGTTATCAGTGTTGTACTGTGCATAACTATGCTACAGTCACCAAAAGCATGTTTTACTGAAAAGCACAAATATATAACATGTCTATCTCTCTCTCTCTTGCCATCAATACTTGTCCAAGTTGACAGCTGCCTCACTGTTATGACATATGGCTATGATACAGACTTCAGCTGCTGCAGCTCATAGTGAGTGTCTGTGTTTGTGCATTCTTAAAATCTATGTCTGTGTCCATGAAATATCATCATATTATTACTCTGTTTATTATACATTTTTTAAACAGAGTTTATTTTAGTTATTTATTTATTTTTTTACTGTTTTCTAACAGGTTGCTCGGCAAACAGGTAGTCCCGCCCCAATCTCACTCCATTGGCAGAGAGCTACTTCCGAGTTTTCTGATTGGCTAACATGGGTCGGCTGTGGTCAGATTTTTTTTTTTGTTTGTTTTTTTTTTTTGCAGTATACTGGGCCTAGGGCTGACACCTATTTTTATTTTATTTTTGTCTTAGGACACCAGTTTTGCTATCTGTTAGGTAGTAGGGACATTTTATATGTGGTATTGAAAGCTGCTTTAAGCCATCTCTGCAGATTTTAGACAAATATGGCTTCATGAATGACTTGTGTACCTCACCTTACAGTGATGGTTCTCAGGAAGCATTTAATCCATACTACAGTGAGAACTATAGTGAGAACTCATCTCTCTCTTGTCATGACTCCCATCAAAGCCTGGCCTCCACAAACAGCGACCTGGAACCCTCTAACGCCAGTCTGCAGGAGTACATGATCATAATAAGGCATTTATACACATATTCATACTTAATAGTTCATAGAATTAAGTAATTTAAGAGATAGATCACCTAAAAATTATAATTCTGTTATTTACTCACCCTCATTCCAAACCAGTATAATATTCGCTTTAATGTGGAATAGCAAAAATGTGGTAGAATGTTCCAGCAGATGTTCCCTATCTGTCACTCTTGGGAGCCCCAAACACCTCTGCTTTTTGAAAAAAGGCCAATGGGAATTGGCGAGTGGAATTTGCATGCCACTCCCCTGGACATACGGGTATAAAAGGAGCTAGTATGCAACCACTCATTCAAATTTTCTCTTCGGAGCCGAGCAGTTGTGCTCAGCGAGCTGAATTACTCTGCTGATCCATTCACCTTGAAAAGCTGTTGGATTTATGGCGCATTATAGCGGCTTCTCCCCCTCTTGCACTGGTGAAGTGCAGAGAACGCCCCTGGGCACTTCAGCAGCTAAAAGAGTATATTCTTCCTACTGAAAGTGTATATTTTCCCTTCTAAAAGAGTTGCATTATCGGAGAGCATCTTTTTAAAGATCCTCTCCGTTTGTGTATATTTCCTGTTTGCAGTCGTTACCTCTCCGCTTCCGATGGCCACGCTTGCGGTCTTACATGCTTGGGCGCTGCCCACGCGGAGACAGCGTTTGTGGACGGGTCATGTTCTCACTGCGAGAGCGTGACCATGGCAATGTTGCGGTCACGGTTTTTCCTTCATTAGAGGGAAAGACAACCCCAGCGGCTCCCCGCCTCGGTCCTTCTACCTACGGGTTTGAGGTCACGTCGGTTAGCACTGGGGACGATTTGGGGACCCCAATGGGAGCCACTCCGCCGGGTAACTCCCCACGGACCTCCCATTCCCCAGTATGCTCATTTGCCCCGCTGGGATTTGACCGCCGGCTCATCTCAGGGCGAGTTCGCGATCTCGTTTCGGCTCTCGAAAGTGGATGAGCTCTCGATTGAAAGCCAAAGTGGATGAGCTCTCGATTGCAGCATCGGAGAGCAGGCTGTCCAGTCTGATGCTGAGGACTCGATTGGGCTCCCACTTTCGGGTGCGGTCGTCCAGTTGCAGCCTGACGCGCAGCTGGCAGCCATGCTTGCCCGGTTGGCTGCGTGTGTCGGTCTGGAGTGGAACTCTCCACCCCCCCTGAACCCTCGCAGCCTGATGATTGGTTCCTGGGCCCGGAGCGCTGCTCACGGCCGTGCCCTGCCCCGGTCCCTTTCTTCCCAGAGGTGCATGAGGAGCCCACGAGGTCGCGGCGGGCACCTTTCACTGCCCAGACTCTGTCTCTGAGCTTCTCCGCTCTCACTACCCTCGATGGTGGGGCTGCCAGGGGGTACTCGGCGATTCCCCAGGTGGATAAAGCGGTTGCAGTGCACCTGTGCCCACAAAACGCCTCCACCTGGCAGGGCTGCCTAAGACCCCTGTCCAGTGCCTGTAGGGTTACGTCGTCTTGGTGACTAAGGCCTGCGGTGCCACTGGACAGGCCGCCTCCACCCTGCATGCCATGGCTCTCCTGCAGGTACACCAAGCCAGGGCACTAAAAGAGCTGCACGACAGTATTTCTGACCCGGGATTGATGCAGGAACTGCACTCGGCGACCGACCTCGCTCTCTGGGCAACGAAGGTCATGGTCTCTCGGGCAGGCAATGTTCACCCTGGTGGTCCAGGAATGCCACCTTTGGCTCAACCTTGTCGATATGAGAGAGGCTGACAAGGCATGGTTCCTTGACGCACCCATCTCCCAGGCTGGCCTGTTCAGCAACACCGTCAAGGGCTTTGCCCAGCAGTTCTCGGCGGGGAAGCAGTAGACAGAGGCTATTCAACATATCCTGCCCCAGCACGGCTCAAGACCCCGCAGCCCGTCTGCTCGTCGCCAAGGGCGTCCTCCTTCAGCAACAGCACCAGCTCCGCCGCAGCCCGCCCCCACAGCCCGTCCCCGGCGTGGAGCCCACCGCAGGAAGCAGATGCCACCCGTCTCATGGCCGGCCGCCAAGAACCGGAAGACTTCGAAGCACCCCTGAGACGGCGACCCAGGGACGAGGAGACCCGCTTCTATGGAGCTGGTCGACAGACCACTCCATCCCCCGGTGGAGGGCCGGGAGGAGAATCTTTTGTCTCCGCATGATCAAGAGGTTGCGGTACCCAAAACTTCAACAAAAGAGTGGTTTCCTTGTTCCCTGGGTCACATGTCAGGTGCGCACGGCCGTCGTCATGACCGACGTCCACCGTCCCATTTTGGCAGGTTTGGACCCCCCGCCCATGTGCGCCACACCGGGTTGGTTCTGACGGACTGCGTGGCCGATATTCCTCCCCCCCTCCTCGACCAACCTTCTGGTGGGCGTCAGGAGCCAGGTAAGTGCTTCGATGTCCCTGGACTCAGCATGGCCACGGGGATCCAGCCCCCATGATGTGGCGCCTCAGGCTCCACCCCGCCGTGAGGCCCCACCTGCCGGTATGTCCGACATGATTGTCCCCTTGGTCCCTCTCGCCCGGAGTTTGGACGCGTGGCTCGCGCTTTCCAACCCGTCGCGATGGCTGACCCGGACTGTCCGACTCGGCTACGCGATTCAATTCGCCAGGCGCCCTGCCCAGGTTCAGCGTCGTCCGCTTCACCTCGGTGAAGGGCGAGAACGCTGCTACCTTATGTGCGGAGATCGCTACCCTTCTACAGAAGGGTGCGATAGGGCTTGTCCCTCCGGCCGAGATGAAGAAGGGGTTTTACAGCCCCTACTTCATCGTACCGAAGAAAGGCAGTGGGTTGCGGCCAATCTTGGACCTGCGAGTTCTGAACTGGGCTGTTCAAGATGCTGATGCAAAAACGCATTTTAGTGCGCGTCCGGCATCAAGATTGGTTCGCGGCGGTAGACCTGAAGGATGCGTACTTCCACGTCTCAGTTTCACCTCGACACAGACCCTTCCTGTGGTTTGCTTATGAGGGCCAGGCAAACTAAAACAAGGTCCTCCCCTTTGGCCTGTCCTTGTCCCCTCGTGTCTTCACGAAAGTCACAGAGGTAGCCCTTGCCCCGCTAAGGGAAGTGGGCATCCGCATACTCAACTACCTCGACGACTGGCTGATCCTAGCTGATCCTAGCTCACTCTCGAGGATTACTGTGCACACACAGAAACCTGGTGCTCAGCCACCTCAGCTGTCTAGGGCTTCGGGTCAACTGGGAAAAGAGCAAGCTCTCCCTGGTTCAGAGCATCTCTTTTCTCGGCTTGGAGTTGGACTCAGTCTCAATGACGGCACGCCTCACGAACAAGCGCGCACAGTCGGTGCTGAACTGTCTGAAGGCGTTCAGACAGAAGATAGCGGTTCCACTGAAACTTTTTCAGAGGCTCCTGGGGCATATGGCATCCTCTGCAGTTGCCACACCGCTCAGGTTGATGCATATGAGAATGCTTCAGCACTGGCTTCAGACTCGAGTCCCAAGATGGGCATGGTGCCACGGGACACATCACGTGGTCATCATGCCAATCTGTCGCTGCCTCTTCAGCCCTTGGAATGACCTAGGATATTTACAGGCAGGGGTTCCCCTAGAGCAGGTCTCCAGGTGCATCGTGGTTAGGACAGATGCCTCCGAGATGGGCTGGGGCGCCGTATGCAATGGGCACACAGCTGCCAGCTCCTGGACTGGCCCACGGCTGCGTTGGCACATCAACTGCCTCGAGTTGTTGGCAGTACTGCTCACCCTGCGGAGGTTCCGGCCGTTGATCCAGGGCAAGCACGTGTTGGTCCGGACGGACAACACGGTGACGGTAGAGTACATCAAACATCAAGACGGTCTACGCAGCGGACGTGCTGTCATGACAGGCTACACTCAGGGGAGAGTGGAGTCTCCACCCCCAGGTGGTTCAGCTGATTTGGAGTCGATTCAGTTGAGCACAGGTAGACCTGTTTTCTTCCCGGGAATCCTCCCATTGCCCGCTTTGGTATGACCTGACCAAGGCACCCCTCGGTATAGACACACTGGCACACAGCTGGCCCCCTGGACTATGCAAATATGCATTTCCCCAGTGAGCCTACTTGCACAGACCCTCTGCAAGGTCAGGGAGGATGAGGATCAGGTCGTCCTAGTGGCACCCTACTGGCCCACCCAGACATGGTTCTCGGACCTCATGCTCCTCGTGACATTTTATGCATCTATTTGGAATGAACGCAGAGATTTAGGAGCTCCGAGCAGCTCTTTGTCTGCTTTGGTGGACAGCGTGTCTCCAAACAGAGGATCGCCCACTGGGTCATTGACGCCATCATGATGGCATATCATGCTCAGGACGTGCCGCCCCCCTGTGGTGTTACGAGCCCACTCTACTAGGAGTGTAGCGGCCTTCTGGGCCCTGACCAGAGGCGCCTCTTTGGCAGACATCTGCAGAGCAGCGGGCTGGGCGACACCCATCACCTTTGTGAGGTTCTATAATCTCTGGGTTGAGCTGGTTTCGTCCCATGTGTTGTCAGGTTCTGGGACAGCTGGCCAGGTGTACCGCTTGCGTATAGTGCCTTTCCCCTCCCATGAGGTGAAGACATGCGCCTTTGACTCCCAGTCATGTTCACAAGTTGTTATCCCTGGATGACTTTCCTCCTTAGCCCTGTGGCAGACGAGTTTGCGGAGAAACTCGCTGCCGGCCCAGTACATGTGCTAACTAAGCCCTGCACTGGGGTAGGTGCTCCACATGTGCTGGTTCCCCATAGGTGGCCCCATGTGATATCTTCCGCTAAATTGTTTCCCTGTCGGTAAATACTCAAAATACCCCCCCTTCTCTGGGCGGGGTGTGGTCTCCATGGTGTCTTCCCCTTGGGAGTGACACCCCACGGCTGCGTTGGCACATCAACTGCCTCAAGTTGTTGGCAGTACTGCTCACCCTGCGGAGGTTCCGGCCATTGATCCAGGGCAAGCACGTGTTGGTCCGGACGGACAACACGGCGACGGTAGAGTACATCAAACATCAAGGCGGTCTACGCTGCCGTTGCATGTCACAACTCACCTGCCGCCTCCTCCTCTGGAGTCAGCAGCGCCTCAAGTTGTTACGAGCCACTCACATCCCAGGCGACCTCAACACCGCAGCGGACGTGCTGTCATGACAGGCTACACTCAGGGGAGAGTGGAGTCTCCACCCCCAGGTGGTTCAGCTGATTTGGAGTCGATTCGGTTGAGCACAGGTAGACCTGTTTTCTTCCCGGGAATCCTCCCATTGCCCGCTTTGGTACGACCTGACCAAGGCACCCCTCGGTATAGACACACTGGCACACAGCTGGCCCCCTGGACTATGCAAATACGCATTTCCCCAGTGAGCCTACTTGCACAGACCCTCTGCAAGGTCAGGGAGGATGAGGATCAGGTCGTCCTAGTGGCACCCTACTGGCCCACCCAGACATGGTTCTCGGACCTCATGCTCCTCGTGACATTTTATGCACCTATTTGGAACGCACGCAGAGCTTTAGAAGCTCCGAGCAGCTCTTTGTCTGCTTTGGTGGACAGCGGAAATGAAGCGCTGTCTCCAAACAGAGGATCGCCCACTGGGTCATTGACGCCATCGTGATGGCATATCATGCTCAGGACGTGCCGCCCCCCTGTGGTGTTACGAGCCCACTCTACTAGGAGTGTAGCGGCCTCCTGGGCCCTGACCCAGTACATGTGCTAACTAAGCCCTGCACTGGGGTAGGTGCTCCACATGTGCTGGTTCCCCATAGGTGGCCCCATGTGATATCTTCCACTAAATTGTTTCCCTGTCGGTAAATACTCAAAATACCCCCCCCCCTTCTCTGGGCGGGGTGTGGTCTCCATGGTATCTTCCCCTTGGGAGTGACACGCCCCCCCCCCCGATGTAGACATTTATGGCCCCCAGTCGGTTAACAAATTCCACTCTTTTTGGGGAGAAAAAAGAGGAAAAGAGGCCATGGCTGGGCTAGACTGTCCCTATTTTTTGGGCAGTCGACTTGTTCTCAAAGGACCGTTCGACGCTCATAAGAGCGTTGGGGGAGGTTACGTACCGGCCTGGTGCGCTGGCTATGAGGCAAACAGCAGTCTGCCCGTCTTGCACCGCCAGTCCCCATAACACAGTTCAGCTAGTTGTGGTGTTTTGTATAGGGACCCCTAGTGTCACTACATCGACACAATGTCGAGTGAGTGACAGATAGGGAATGTCCTGGTTACTTTCGTAACCTCCGTTCCTTGATGGAGGGAATGAGACATTGTGTCCCTCTTGCCACAACACTGAACTACCCACTGAAATGGCCGGGACCTTGTCTCGGCTCCTCAGCACAAAACCTGAATGAGTGGTTGCATACCAGCTCCTTTTATACCCGTATGTCCGGGGGAGTGGCATGCAAATTCCACTTGCCAATTCCCATTGGCCTTTTTTCAAAAAGCAGAGGTGTTTGGGGCTCCGAAGTGTGACCCCTAGTGTCACTACATTGACACAACTTCTCGTTCCCTCCATCAGGGTACGGAGGTTATGAAAGTAACCAGGATGTTTTCCATACAATGAGAGAAAAATGGGGATGGACACTGTCGAGCTCCAAAAAAAAAAAAAAAAAAAAAAGTGTCATAAAATTAGTATATGCTACTTTGAGGTTGTACAATAGCTTTGTTTGAGTAACAGAGAGAAATGTAAGTCCTTGTTCGCTTGAAATCTTGCCCTCCATGCATATTCAAATTTGCTACATCACAAATGGAAGAACCAATATAGTGTTTGGCATGACTGACATTAAACATGGTTTGACGCGTCGTGCTTTATTGTATACATACAGGGACATGAATAAGATTTGAGTGTCATACTTTTACAGTATGTTGCTTTTATGGTTTTTAAAGCTCGATACTACCCATTTACCTTCATTATATAGAAAAAAGCAGCATGAATATTCTGTCTAACATCTCATTTTGTGTTCCACCAAGGAAAGGAAGCTATACAGATTTGAAATGATGTGATGATGAATAAATTATAGCTTTTGTGTGTGTGTGTGTGTGTGTGTGTGTGTGTGTGTGTGTGTGTGTGTGTGTGTGTGTGTGTGTGTGTGTGTGTGTGTGTGAACTGTTTGTTTCACTGCAGTAATCCCTGGAGTCTTTATAGTTCTATTGTGTGTTTTTCTGCCCTGTTCTCATTGGTTAGTTGAGGAGTAAGCTGATACCTCAGGAGATTCAGCAGTTTGCTCTGTTTCTGAGAGAATACAGACTAGGTGCTCATATAGAGCAATTCTGCATCAACCTGCTGGAGCTTTATGGAGACTCACGCAAGTTCCTGCAGCTCAGTGAGAACACTCAACACAGAATAAAAATTTTTATATACATTCAACATAAACATTATAAATACAACCTAGGTTTCAAAATAGTATTTAAATCACTCCACTTTGTCTGATGAATATAATATTATACTAGTAACAAAAGCAAATCAATAATGTAGACTTTTCTTTTTTAAATACTGTATTATATTCATAACAATGAAGTAAAAGATGTGATGTGGAGGACTAAAATAGAATACAAAAGTTACCATATAGCTTCACTCTCTCTGTTTCTTTTCCTATCTTGAGCAATTGATATGCCTGTTTTATTTTCCTAGGGGCATGTTTGTACAATTGAGTTCCATCTCATGCTATGGTCATACTATAACAGCAAAATAAATAGTTTTATTTAGCAACATATTTATTAGATTTGGCATTGTATTAAGGGTTTGTGTAACTGAATTTCATTCTATCATTAGTTCATTAGAGGAATTAGAGTAACATCCAGTCTAATCAATATTCATGAGCACCTGGTTTGCTCCAGAGCAAGTCGTGGTGTGAAATTGTGATGTAACAGCCCTCTCAACAACATCACACTTTCACAGCATGACAGAATTACAAATCTCATTACTTACACCAGTCACTGTTGGAATAGAAACACAGTCCTAGACTATAAATGTCTATGATCATGATTCAAACCTATAGACTATAAATAACTCTGCAACTTTACTTATTTTTCACAAATACTGTACTTATTTAGAAAATGGCTCATCAGAGATGAAGTGTGGTATCTATGCCAAAACAGAATTGCAAAAATAATGTATGCTTTCAAACAGGTTTCCCTGAACACTCCCCCTGTCTTGCATTAGTCGACAAACAGAAAGTCCTGCCCCCAAATCAAGCCAGTGGTTGATCCAATGTTGCAATGTTAAGCTGGACAGGATGATCAAAAAATCTGAGCAATGTTTTAATAGAGCCACAAAGTTCCAGTGTTTAAATTTCTTAGGGAAATCAATTTACGGAAGGTTTACTTATTGTTGTCTCTGTATATTAAGCAAGGATAGAAGAAACTGTTTCAAAATCTACACAATTCACCTTTGAATAATAGAAATAGAACAATTTATCATACAATAAATGTCCAGTGTGAAACAAATTGTCCCAGTTAATCACTCTGTCAGTGTAATTCTTCTGAAGTGAGCTTGTCAGGGATAGCTATAGCTGAAGTGTGTGGCGGGACTGTTTGTTTGATCAGTGACAGACTTAGTAGATAGCGTAATTAGAAAGTTGTTTAAGAAAAAAATATGTTTATTTTTGCAATAAACAAAAATCCACTGTTCAGTGGCGCTAAAGGTGTAGAAAATATTCACTTCAGCTTTAATTCATGCCAATTGTGCACAACACAGACACAATTACATAATACTTTCACAAAGCTACTTAAACTTCTGCTGGCCATACACTCATCTAACATGACACGTATGCAAAAGACTGAATCAGCTCTATGCTGGACTGGATTTTGAATGTAATCAGAATTCAGTGTTGTTAGTGTCCATTTTTAGAAAAGAGTGGCAGTGCTGAAAAGGGTCACTACATCATTTGCAAGCTGCCGTGTTCTCACAGGAAAAAGCAGTTTAATATGTTGATCTGTTCTAGAGATAGAGCCATATTAACAGAGAAGGGGATTATGTGTGTGATGTGCACTGGCTTGTTTGCATTTGTATTTGTTTTTGTTAAAAATTAAGCAGCTAGTCCCATTATGTGGTAAATTATTAATAGAATTGTTCAAATAAAGTATTGAAATCTATTTAACTTAGTAATAAAAAAGAATAACATTTGCAAATTCTGTTAACATTACTTTTGTTAGTACAACTTAAAGGGATCATTCATGAAAATTCTGCTCTCATTTACTCACCCCTATGTTGTTCCAAACCTGTCTGATTTTCTTCTTCCAAGAAACACAAAAGGAGATGTTAGGTGGAATGTTACAGATACTGACAGCCTCAGTCACCTGTCATTTTCATTGCATCTTTTTTCCATACAATAAATGTGAACAGTGACTGAGGCTAAAATTCTGCCTTGCATCTTCTTTTTTGTTTCACTGAAGAAAGAAACTCCCATGTGACCAGACATGAGACCCTTTATTCCAGATAAGGATGTAGGAGTCTTCGAGACATTTTTGGAGGACATTGGGATCCGAGAGGGTGGTATTTCCCCTCCGGCTCCCAGGACTTCAACCGCAGAATCGATGACATCACACATGACATTGAGGCCTTGGGCTTTGAGGAAGGGAATGGAGACATGGAGGAAGAGGATTCTTACTTCTAAAAAAACGAAGAAGATGATGTAGAGATAAATAATAATAATAATAATATATATATATATATATATATATATATATATATATATATATATATACACACACACACACACACACAGTTGTGGACAAAGATATTGGCACCCTTGGTAAATATGAGCAAAGAAGGCTGTGAAAAATATGTCTTTATTGTGTATCCTTTTGATCTTTAATTCAAAATATTCACAAAAATCTAACCTTTAATTTAAGTAATTGAAAGTTGGGAAAAATCTCATAAGTAAATAAATATTTTTCTCCAAATCATGTTTGCCACAATTATTGGGACCCTTAGAAATTCTTATGAGTAAAATATATCTGAAGTATATTCCTATTCATATTTTAACATTTTTAGTACACCTGGGTGACAAGGAACTTGAAACTGTTTAGCCATGACTTCCTGTTTCACATGGGTATAAATATGAGGTAAAACACAGGCCAAATTCTCTTGGTCATCCATCACAATGGGTAAGATCAAAGAATAAAGTTATGATGTGCGGCAAAATGTTGTTGAGCTTCACAAAATGGGAAGTGGCTATAAGAAAATAGCTAAAGCACTAAAAATGACCATTTCCACCATCATGGCAATAATTAAGAAGTGCCAATCAACTGGAGATCTTACGAATTGGCCTGAAAGAGGACATGTGTCTATATTGTCTCCACGCATGATGAGGAGGATGGTTCGAGTGGCCAAAAATTCTCCAAGGATCACAGCTGGAGAATTGCAGGAATTAGTTGAGTCTTGGGGTCAGAAAGTCTCCAAAACTACAATCAGACGTCACCTACATTACAACAAGTTGTTTGGGAAGGTTTCAAGAAAAAAATATCTGCTCTCATCCAACAACAAACTCAAGCGTCTTCAGTTTGCCAGACACTACTGGAACTTCAGATGGGACCGGGTTCTATGGTCAGATAAAACAAAAACAGAGCTTTTTGGCAGTAAACACCAGAGTTTGGTGCACAAAGAGAGGTAGCAATATGGAAAAGTACCTCATGCCCATGGTTAAATATGGTGGTGGATCTTATGTTGTGGGGCTGTTTTTATGCCAGAGGTCCTGGACATCCTGTTCGGATACATGGCATCATGGACTCTATCAAATACCAACTGATAAAAAATAAAAACCTGATTGCCTCTGCCAGAAAGCTTACAATGGTCTGTGGTTGGATCTTCCAGCAGGACAATGATCCAAAACAAACATAAAAATCAACACAAAAATGGTTCACTGACCACAAAATCAAGGTTCTGCCTTGGCCATCCCAGTCCCCTGGCCTGAACCCCATAGAAAACCTATGGGGAGATACCACCAGCATGGACCGCTGAATTTGAAGGATCTAGAGAGATTCTGTATGGAGGAATGGTCTCAGATCCCTTGCCATGTGTTCTCCAACCTCATTAGGCATAATAGGAGAAGACTCAGAGCTGTTATCTTGGCAAAGGGAGGTTGCACAAAGTATTGAATACAAGGGTGCTAATAACTGTGTCACACATATATTTAGTTTTTTTTTTTTTAGACAAAAATATTAGTTTATATGTATATGTATATGTATATATATATATATATATAACTTGTGTTGTGTTTGGAATTGTTTGATATCTCTTTGAGGATAGATTTTTGTGAATATTTTGAATGAAAACCAAAAGAATGAACAATAAGGATGTATTTTTCACAGCCTTCTTTTCTCATAAAATCAGCAAAAAACTTTCAACTGTATTTATTTTCAGCAAGCTTAACATGTGTAAATATTTGTATGAACATAAAAAGATTCAACAACTAAGACATAAACTGAACAAGTTTCACAGACATGTGACTAACAGAAATGGAATAATGTGTCCCTGAACAATGGGGGGGTCTAAATCAAAAGTACCAGTCAGTATCTGGTGTGGCCACCAGCTGCCTTAAGTACTGCAGTGCATCTCCTCCTCATGGACTGCACCAGATTTGCCAGTTCTTGAGTGAGATGTTACCCCACTCTTCAACCAAGGCATTTGCAAGTTCCTGGGAATGACCCTAGCCCTCACCCTCTGATCCAACAGGTCCCAGACGTGCTCAATGGGATTGAGATATGGGCTCTTCACTGGCCATGGCAGAACACTGACATTCCTGTCTTGCAGGAAAACATGCACAGAACGAGCAGTATGGCTGGTGGAATTGACATGCTGGAGGGTCATGTCAGGATGAGCCTGCAGGAAGGGTACCACATGAGGGAGGATTGAGATTGCCTGCAATGACAACAAGCTCAGTCCGATGATGCTGTGACACACCGCCACAGACCATGACGGACCCTCCACCTCCAAATCGATCCCGCTCCAGAGTACAGGCCTCGGTGTAACGCTCATTCCTTCGATGAAAAATGCGAGTCCAACCATCACCCCTGGTGAGACAAAACCATGACTCGTTAGTGAAGAGCACTTTTTGCCAGTCCTGTCTGGTCCAGCGAAGGTGGGTTTGTGCCCATAGGTGACGTTGTTGCCAGTGATGTCTGGTAAGGACCTGCCTTACAACAGGCCTGCAAGTCCTCAGTCCAGCCTCTCTCAGCCTATTGCGGACAGTCTGAGCACTGTTGGAGGGATTGTGCGTTCCTTGGGCAGTTGTTGTTGCCATCCTGTACCTGTCCTGCAGGTGTGATATTCGGATGTATCGATCCTGTGCAGGTGTTGTTACATGTTGTCTGCCACTGCAAGGATGCTTAGGATCTTAGGCGTCTCACAGTATGGACATTGCAATTTATTGCCCTGGCCACATCTGCAGTCCTCATGCCTCCATGCAGCATGCCTAAGGCATGTTCACGCAGATGAGCAGGTACGCTGGGCATCTTTATTTTGGTGTTTTTCAAAGTCAGTAGAAAGGTCTCTTTAGTGTCCTAAGTTTTTATAACTGTGACCTTAATTGCATACCATCTGTAAGCTGTTAGTGTCTTAATGACCGTTCCACAGGTGTATGTTCATTAATTGTTTATGGTTCATTGAACAAGCATGGAAAACATTGTTTAAACCCTTTACAATAAGATCTATAAAGTTATTTGGATTTTCACAAAATTATCTTTAAAATACAGTGTCCTGAAAAGAGACGTTTCTTTTTTTTGCTGAGTTTATTTACCAAGGGTGCCAATAATTTTGGCCACAACTGTATATACAATGATCAGCCACAACATTAAAACCACATGCCTAATATTGTGTTGGTCCCCCTCGAACCGCCAAAACTGCGCCAACCCGCATCTCAGAATAGCATTCTACAATGGTACAGAGCAGTCATCTGAATTACCGTAGACTTTGTCAGTTCGAACCAGTCTGGCCATTCTCTGTTGACCTCTCTCATCAACAAGATGTTTCCATCGGCAGAACTGCTGCTCACTGTATTTTTTTTTTTTTTTTTTTGGTTTTGGTTTTGGCTCCATCCTGAGTAAATTCTAGAGACTGTTGTGTGTGATAATCCCGGGAGATCAGCAGTTACAGAAATACTCAAACCAGCCCATCTGGCACCACTGGAGAAGTTTTTTAAAGCAGGGTTTTGCTCACAAATGTTTTAATATACAGTGGCCCCAAAAAGTATTTATATTTATATATTTTTATGCATTTGGCAGACACTTTTATCCAAAGCGACTTACAGTGCCCTTATTACAGGGACAACCCCCCTGGAGCAACCTGGGGTTAAGTGCCTTGCCCAAGGACACAATGGTGGTGGCTGTGGGGATTGAACCAACAACCTTTTGCTTACCAGTTCAGTGCTTTAGTCCACTACATGGCATGTCAAAAATAAACAATGTTTCAAAACAGCTTTCACAATATGTCCCTCATCTGCAGTTGTTCAAACAGTCAGATAGTCCCGCCCTCAACTCACCATTGGTTGAGTAATGTTGTTGTGGTGGGTCTAAGTTGGTCGCTCAAAATAAACACAGGAATTTTTATATCGCCACAGAGACAGTGTTTACAGTTTTTGAGAAAATGAATTTCAAAATTAATCTATGAATGGGGTACTTATTGTCTCTGCATATTAAGCTGGGATAGAAGTAAGTATTTTAACATTGAAAAATGTACATTCTTCAGCTTTAAGCCACAAGTGAAAATAAATGAATGTCATTGCAATAGATAAAAAGTATCAAACCAAGTAACATTATTTTTAAGACATACAGCACACAGACCATTGTCAATCATAATATTCCACAAATTTAAATAATATTTAAATAAATTATTTGTATTTATTTGTTCAAAATTAAGACTTTTTTGTTTGTTTTAAAATGTTCATGGAACATTTCTATTGTGTAATGAACTACAGTACACCTGTGCTTACTCTGCTAGGACATCCTGTGTGAACTTGAGGGGAAGTGACTTTATGCATCCACTAAAAATAACTTTACACACACATTTAGTCATTTAGCAGATACTTTTATCCAAAGTGACTCACAAATGAGACACATAGCAAGCAATTTGTCATAGAAAGTTTAACAACATCTGCAGTATAGGACTGCCATGTTCTCACAGTGGCTGGAGTACTAGAGATGCAAGCACAGAAAAAAAAATTTTGTACATTAAGTGCAGGTTAAGTGCAGTAGTAAGTGCAATTAGTGTGGGTTGGTTAAGTGCATGTGGAATAGATGTGTTTTCAGCTGGTTCTTGAAACTTTGACCAGTTAGTACACACAACTAACTGCATAAATGGCTCAGAAAAGCTAAGTAAATTCTGAGAAAAGCTCTAGCATTATTTTTTTTTTTTTTTTTGCAGATGCCACATGGTGTGATATTTTGTTATGCAATACAATGAAATTCATACATATTTATATGTTATTTAAGTGCTTAAAAGTGTCCAGATAGTTTTTGGGATGACAACAGTGTTATTATACCTATATTAGCACATGTCCTTAAAAGAAGTTAAACATTTATATGTCTGTGCACTTTATTTGGCTACTGAGTTGCTGTTAATGATAAATGGGCTTTTTGCATCCAATTTGCATCTGTAAATCTGCATATTATTTGCATGCAAGTTTGGTTATTTCTTCCAAATAGGATTACCATCACAGTGAGGGAGAGCCAGAAAGAACAGAAGCAGTAAAATAATAAAGTATTTGGAGAAAAGATCACAGAGACATCAAAGCAGAAAAAAAGAAAAAGTAGAAGATGATGATGGTGATGAAGATGGGATTTTTAAAAATAATTTTATCCAGTGCGCATTAATCCCCTGGAGCCGGAGGGTCGTTAAATGGCGCTCTAGGCCACAGGGAGAATAAGTCATGAAAAACTCATGCAGTGACATTCTTTCCAGTGGTACTGTTACCTTGCCACAATCCAATGCCCTTCTCATCCCTGCCCTTTTATGGTAGATGGGCACCGCGCCCAGTATTGAGGTTATCAAAATGGCACATACATTGTCAGGCTAATCATTCATTATGTAATGAGACTGGACAGAGAAGAGCAGGGTGAGACAGGCTTTAGATTAAAGTTAAACCTTCTCTCACACCTAGATAATTTTATTAATTAAACAAGGACTCAAATACTTCACAGTGCTGTTTATAATAAATGTAGACCTATAATATGGCAAGATCTACTAAAGTAAAATGTGGCCATACTGTATATACTGAGGTATCTTAAATTTCATATTATCTCATTTATTTTTATTTTTTTAATCTAATTCAATGTGTGTGTCCTGTCCTAATTTAGTCTTTTGTGACCAATTGCACTCTCTGACCCATAGATCTAAAATGATTGAGTTCTGAAAGTTACAGTATGTTTCTATAGTACAGTGAACTATTTATAATCTCAAAAGATCAAGGAATATTTTATTTCTCATGATATGACCCATTTAATATACCACAAATGTTTCCATGTGGGTTGAAAGGACACTTTCGTTTTGTTACACAGTAGTGTTGATGCATCTGCAAACATATGAATGACTCTCTGTAATGCATGACTATAAATCTTTGCTCCCTAATATCAGAAATTGAGCAATAAAAAAGCAGCATGAGCAGTGCATCTAGTCTTTTGACCCTATCTCTCTCTCTCTCTCTCTCTCTCTCTCTCTCTTAATTTTTAAGTACTTTCTTTTTTGGCATGATTGTGTTTACATTTTTTGCAAAATCATTAATACACAAAACAGGTAATGACAAGACAAATAATAATAATAAAACAGTCACAAATAACAATAAAAATACAATTAAAATAAGAATATCTCTCTCTCTCTCTCTCTCTCTCTCTCTCTCTCTCTCTCTCTCTCTCTCTCTCTCTCTCTCTCTCTCCCTTCCTTTTCGCAGTGCTGTTTGTGCTCCTCTTGTCTGTGCAATTCTTTTAAACGTGTCATGACAAAGGCTATTCAGCCAATGATATCCACGCACGCTCTTTCTATTTACTAAAAGCCTGTACTCTAAACAAATCAGATTCGAGTGGGCGTGTCCGGTGAAGTCGCTGCGAGGGTAGAAACAGGGCAGAGCATCAGTGAAGGTGTCACACTTGAGAATGGCGGCTGCTGCGTGTAGGACGCAGAGCACTGTGAACCCATGCTCAGGCAAACTGAACAGAGAGCATCTGCGAAAAAGTAAAGATTCGCGAAGGAGACAAGCTGCTCTTTTATTTCTCACTAATATATCCCTGGATGGACGACCAGTGCGAAATAATGTGGTGCGCGGTGATGCCGAGTTCCAGTGTGCTGACATCGGCGCGGCTGTGAGAGAACTGTCCGCTGCGGCGAGCAGCGATGGGACCTTTAACAGTCTCTCTGTGCCTAGACTCGAGCTGCTCAACGTCCCACCCATTCTGGTTCTCCCGTCGGATTCTGGGTTCGGTAACGTTGGGAGAACCGAGGTGTTACTGGAGAGGGAAAGCTCGTTCTCCTCGCAGGGGAATCTCCTCTCCCCGAGCAGTCTGCAGCCCACTCCGCTGGGACCGCGGAAGTCACCGACGCTGCTGTCCGTGCAGAGCTGCGGCTCTTCGCTGGATTCTCGACCACGGTTGGTTCTGGAGAGGTTTCATTTAAGAGCTTTCAGTTTGATGCATTCTGCTACTTTTCATGAACTTCTCAGAGGCAGTCTCATAATGAGTTTGCTTTCCAGGCAGCATTTTTTGGGCATTATAAACGCGTTTGAAAAACACTATCACCTTTGACAGCTAAATGTCACAGTTATCAGGCTAGAAACTGTCTCTTATCTCCTTCTTATCTTTCCTGTGCTCAGCTCAGCTTTTTACTTGACAAGTTTATCTAGTAGTTTAGTTTAGTTTTTTAAATGATTCAAAGACATTTTCAAGCATTTCTTGGTCAAAGTTTACCTTAGTGTTCTTGTTACAGTGTAGTTACTACGTAAGTACTGAGTAATACTGTTGTAATTAATGTGTTATTAGATCCTGGAGCACTTAATAATAACACATTTATGTAATTTAATAGTACTACAATAACATGGACACATAATGTAAAGTGTACCCCTTACATGGACAAAACATGACTTAAGGGCTGTTCACTTAACACGTTTTTACGGCTGTCTGTGCTGGTTCTGAATTAGTTTTTCAGTGCAAACATGCACTACTAGATGGACGTCTTTGAAGGTTGTGCCTCGTCTCTGTTTTTTCTGCATCTTTTTGTACTGTATAACAACTATGGAGCTGCTGTGAGTTTACAGATCCCTAATCGTTCATTATACTGATGATCCCTCAATATTTGCTTGATGAGAAAAGCAGTACACACAGATTTTCAGTAGTAATGTACTGAACCTCGACCTAACCATAAGCTCCACTCTTCTCCACAGTGGTAACCTCCAAAAAAAGTAAAACTGTTAAAAACGGGACACCTGCTTTCTGTTATATTTGTTGTGCAGCGTCTAGCCTTTTTTTTAAACACAAGGACGTGTTCTTGTGAACAGCCCTTTGCTCAAACGGCAGTGAGTTTTTTTCACAGATTTTTCCCAACCTGCATGTTAAGTGAGAGAATACTGATATGATGAGAAGGTGGAAATGTTTACACAAGACATGGCTTCAGCTTAATGTTGCCAACCTCATCATTCTTCTCACTTCATCATCACCTGTTTATTATTAGACATTTCTAAGAACTACATACGTAAAATGACTAAAACTGAAGTGCATACAGAATTGTGTCTTATTTTTGTGTGTAAAGCATTAAAGGAATATTCCGGGTTCAATACAAGTTAAGCTCAGTTGACAGCATTTGTGGCAGAATGTTGATTACCACACACACACACACACACACAAAACTGAATCGTTCCTCTTTATCTTAAAAAAAAAAAAAAAGAAGCAAAAATCGAGGTTACAGTGAGGCACCTACAATGGAAGTAAATGGGACAAATTTTTGGAGAGTTTAAATACAGAGGTTTGAAGCTTATGATTTTATAAAAACGCTACATAAATTTTTCTGTTAAAACTCATGTGTTATTTGATATGTAAATTTGTTTAATTTGTCGTTTTTAGGGTTGTTTTAAGGGTTTTAGGGTTTACAGTGTTACTTTGTCATGGAAACGGAACTGTGAAATTGGCTATAACTTTACACAGAGAAGGTTATTAAGTGATTTTATCACACTAAAATCATGTTCACATGCATATTGTCTCGTGACTATACTTTTGAAACAGTGAGTATTTTAACGTTTACGGATTGGCCCCATTCACTTACATTGTAAGTGCCTCACACTACCCAGATATTTCCACTTTTTTTTTTTTTTGTGCTTTTTTTTTATCCCCCTTTCTCCACAATTTTGGAATGCCCAATTCCCACTTCTTACTAGGTCATCATGGTGGCGCGGTTACTCACCTCAATCCAGGTGGTGGAGGACAATCCAGGCTCCACTTCTGAGACAGTCAATCTGTGCATCTTATCATGTGGCTCATTGTGCATGACACCGCGGAGACTCACAGCATGGGGAGGCTCATGCTACTCTCCGCGATCCACACACAACTTACCACGTGCCCCATTGAGAGCAAGAACCACTAATCGCGACCACAAGGAGGCTACCCCATGCGACTCTACCCTCCCTAGCAACCGGGCCAATTTGGTTGCTTAGGAGACCTGGCTGGAGTCACTCAGCACACCCTGGATTCAAACTCGTGACTCCAGGGGTGGTAGTCAGCATCAATACTCGCTGAGCTACCCAGGCCCCGTGATTTCTCCACTTTTTAAAGAAAAGGAGAGACGAGTCGAAATGTATTTTCAAATGTCGATTGAGTTTAGCTTGTATTGAACCCGGAATATTTACTTTAAATTTGGTGGTTTTGAGCGAGCCAGTCCTATCTGTTCAATCAGTGTGTAATTTGTTTGCCCTTTAAATATACACCCCGATTTACAATAAATGAACCTTCTGCGGATACCTGCTCACTGGTTTTAGCTGGTTTGAAACACCTCTTTCCAGTTTACTTCCAAAATCCTTTCCGACTCCCAGTATTTTGAAAATATTTTCAAGAATTCTGCAGTTTCAAACTACTAATAGTACAGCTTGTAGAAAAAGAGGCTGAAATGACAAACCACCACCAAAGATTTTATTTGCTTGACTTTTAAATGTTCAAGGGGTGCAAAAGTATGTGAAAAAGTATGTTTTCATTCTCTCTAAACGCTTGTAGACCACAGAGTGAACAAACCCCTTTCTGGAATTCAGACGACTTCACACCCAAACAAACTCTGCCTAAAAATGGCCATTTGTTCATGCAGTTTTTTCACATTAGGTTGGTTTATCTCTCAAAAATGAAGAATTGAAAAAAGTTTGTCCTCTACAAAAATGAGACTCTGTGTTTAGCTTTAAAACTCAGTGGTCTGTTGAGCAATAGGAGGTCTCTATTCCTTTAACTATACCTTCCACCCATACCCTCTTTCCCCTTTTTCTTCATAAAAGGCGTGTTGTGACAAGTAGATTCAAGCCAAAGTGTCAGTCAGTGCAGACATTTGCTTGGCTTTATCAGTTAGAGCTTTGAGGTCAGTCAGCGCAGAACATAAGGGTGGTATTGCTTTTCTGGCACTGCACACATGCTTTATACACACAATACCTGCAGAGATTAAAGCTTAAGATGTTCTGTCATATCTCAACCCTTTAAAGGGTCTCCGAAGGCCTGAGGCAATGAGTGGCCTCCTCGCTGGAGAATAAATCAAGGCCTCAGAGAATGAACTAGCTTGTTTTAAATGTTAAGAGCTCTTGATATAGTGCACAAAAATCCCCATATCATTACATGTTGTTACGTACATGTTCTATTCAACATGCATTTACATTGAAAAGACATAAATATAGTCTGAACTTGCCAAACTCTCAGCCTCATGCCTCCTCAGAATGCTTTGAAACTTTAAACTGTTTACATACTGTAGTTGCCCAAAACAGAGCTAGTATGCAATTTATAAATAAAGGATATTTAGGAGCCTGCACAAGAGCCACGGCACTGGGATGATTTTGGTTTTGCCTTGGATTAAGGCAAACTAAAGTTAAGTAAGTGTTAACTAGGAATGTGGAAGTAATCTGGTAAAAAAAAAAAAAAAATGTGTGGGTTAGAGTACTTGACTACAAAATTACTTGAAAATGCCTATCCCTAGTGTTAACCTTTGAACAAAGTTTCCTGTTGTAACTTCGAAACCAGTGTATATCAGTTTTTCTTTACATGAAACGTTCACTCTACTAAACATATGAATCTTCAACCTTAAATACCCTACTGTGTCACACAAAGTGCCCACATGTGCAAGTTTTAAAGGCATATTTGAAGCTTAGACTTTGTGAATGACACAAGCTGAAGAGTGTAACTTTTTCATGTTAAAATACTGTCTCCTTTCCCAGCTTAATACAGAGACAACTTGAAGTAAACCATTGATAGGTTGATTTCCTTAGATAGTGTCAAACATTGCTGATTGTCTGAGCAGCCCAACGCAGCAACATTGACAATGCCGTGAGCTTGGGGGCAAGACAGTCTGTTTGGGCAACCAATGGAAGATTGGTGGCATTATTCTTGCTGTTCTGATTTGGTGATGCTAGTGGCACTGAAATAGCACACTTCACCAGTTCAGTTAACCTTTAAATTGTAAAACATTGTATCTACCAGCACTACACCTGATAGTGGAAACAGTTGCTTCCCCATAACCAACAGGGAAGTGTCTACATGAGAGTAAAGAACTGGACTTGTAATGCTGCTGCAGGTAGTCATGTTAGGGAAGTGCAATTGTTTGCAGACTGACCTTGGGTTTGGCTCATGCTTTTATGTCAATAGCACCCATGGAATAATCACAATGTGAACCAGAGAAGCTCCAGGAAAAGGCCCTTCAGAGTGAAGGATGCTAATTAGTGGCTGACCTACACTACCAGTCAAAAGTTTTGAAACACTTACTCATTCTTTATTATAATTTTTTTCCACATTTTAGAATAATAGTAAAGTCATTAAAACTATGGAATAACATAAATGGAATTATGGGAATTATGTTGTGACTAAACAAAATCCAAAATAAATCAAAACTGTGTTATATTTTAGCATCTTCAAAGTAGTCACCCTTTGCCTAGAAATTGCAGACATGTACTCTTGACATTTTCTCAACTAACTTCTTGAGGTATCACCCTGGGATGCTTTTTAAACTGTATTGAAGGAGTTCCCATCTATATGTTGGGCACTTATTGGCTGCTTTTCTTTATTATTTGGTCCAAGTCATCAATTTCAAAAACTTTTGTTTTATTATTAAATTTTAGTTTTATAATGAAATAAATTAATATGGTGGCACAATTATATTTTTGTCTACAAAACTAATTTCAAACATTTAAACACAAACAAACATAAAATCAAAAGATTTTTAAGATCATGAGAAACATTTCAGTCAAGTGTTTCAAAACTTTTGACCGGTAGTGTATATGGGTTTTTTAATGGCCGATGCCGATATCCAGAGAGCAGGGTGGCCGATAGGCCGATACAATGCAGATATATCACACAATTTAATATAGTAAATAACATAAAATTGCTAAAAAATAAATAATAATAAACTCCTATTTAGCACTATATTTACTCAAATTCACTCAAAACTTTAAATTTGTAAGAATCTAAAAAAATTATATTGTATTTTAAAAGGTAGATAGCAGTTTCTTCTGATTTCTGTTTAGTCATCAAATGTTAGTAATTTATTTTCACATGAAGAAATTTTTAATATATTAGGAAGAAGGACATAACAGTACACACAGTAGTCCAGCAACCATGGATGTTATGTCCATGTTAGCAATCACATTTACTCAAAAAAAAAAAAAAAAAAAACCTTTACTTATAGCACACGTGAAGTGCTTTTACTTTGAAGCTGCACCAGAGACTATTTAGCAGAGACGGGCCACTTCTATTAAAATGAATGGGAGAAATTAGAAAGTGGATGTAGATAAGAAGTCCCGCCTTACAGGTAAAATAGCCTATCACCTTTTAGATACAGGCATCGCCTGTCAATCAACTCATGCATGCGCATTAGCTATAAAAGCTGGGAAAATTGCGTTTTTTTAGTGTAATCTGAGGTAAAGAAGCATGATTTATGATACCAGTGTTGTCAGATTTTACTGCTGATTTGAAATACGTTCTTTGATCGTAATCTTGACCAACCGTTTTGGAGATTTCGGTCTTTCCCCATTCAAGTAAATAGGAGCTGCACTGTCATGACTGGAAATAGCCTCCCGAGAGCGTTCCAAACATGGCCGACAGTGGACTGACTTGCTAGAAAGACTTTGGATGCACTCACACGCTCCTGCGGATCCAGCGAGCAGCAGCAATCTCCTGACAGTTTAAACAGCCTGGATCGCCTGCTTAGATTGTGACTACTGACCATCATGATTTGTGAATCAGAGGAAGTTTTGATCCTGATCCTGAAGTTTTGATTCTGGCTGATAGAATACGCGCTTCAGAGGAAGATATTAGATGAGCGCTCGATGGAAAGAAAATGCTGGATTTTCAAGAGGTTCGTGAATTATATCTGTTTAAATGAGATATCTGCATATTTGCAAATGGTAATAGAAGTTTTATTGATATTTGCCTTTCATCAATAGAAAAGAAAGTTAAAAGTGACAGGGAACTGTTGATGAGAGGCTGTTAGAATACATGATTTAGAGGTAAATAAATGAGTGCTCCACAGGATGCTGGATCTGATCAAGTCATGTGAGGTTGGTTTATTACATCTGTAATAAACAATACGTCTGTTGCGGCACTGATCTTCAGACCGTTTAAACAAGACTGTGTTGCACATCAGTCTATTATTATAGTAACACGATGTACGTAACAACAAAACAAACCGTGACTGGTCATTTACATGTCTCAGTCGCTTCAAATGCAAGCAGGCAATTTTCGGGGCCCTCAAGAAAAAAAATCGGACAAAGACGAAAATTTATCGGGCGATGCCGATTATTAAAAAAGTCAGAATATCGGCCAATTTATCAGCCTCGGCAATATATCGGTCGACCACTAATGCTAATAGTGTTATTTGGCTGTGCTCCACCTTTGCTACTTTGGATATACTGTACTAGGTATTACAAGACAGTGTGATGACAGTTATATAATCCATCTCTCATGCAAACAAGAAGGCTCTCCTAAAACTTGGTATTAATAAACATATGATTTTTGAAGAAAAGACGGCAGATGATGTTCATGTTGTTTGCTATGTTCAGATGTTCAGTGGTGCTCTGCCATTTACATGCACAGCGCAAGTGCTACTCACATCATTCCGGCAGCTCTTATCCACGTTTTTCTGAACACAGAAGTGTTCCACAATTCGCCTGTTTTCAGTTTCCGGTCTCAAGGTTTTTCACCCGCATCGGTGTTTCTTCTTAGAGGGTAAAGTTTTACATTTGTAGAAATTGTCAAAAAACATGTGGTTCTATAGTGCCGATACTTCACAGAGTCAAGATGACCGTTTTTTTATTTTTTTTATGTGCCTGTAAAAGTATGTAGATGACATGAAGTGATGGTCTGAGGTTAGTTATGTTGACATTATTAACTACTTTGAGTTGTTATGTCAGCCGGTAACTGCACAAGTTGAGCGTAAAATTTAATTGTTGTTGTTCTCTGTCTGGATCGCTCTTTTCGGTTAGTTTTACTTTGCGTCTTGATACCAGAAACAGAAAATAGGCAATTAGAATCATCATTGCGCTGCCCAGTGGTTGCTCATGAAAACTATGGATAAGGTGCTGGTGTTGTGTTGAATTGGTCCCTATCCCTAAAGCTCACACCAACCCCTACCCCTAAGCCTAACCATAAGAGTCAGAATTCATAGTATAGAAATCATTTGGTGCCAGTATTTTTTAACGCTGATGTGTCTAATTTTCTCAATATTAAAGTTCTTTCTCGTATCCCAGCTTAATATGCTGAGCCAACTAGTAAGCCATTTGTTGGTTAAAAAGTGTAAACACTGTGGCTCTGTGGCGCTATCAAAACATCTAGCCCAACACAGCAGAACACTACCGTCTATGGCTCTTTGGACCCATTCCTTCTCCTCTCATTCCTGTGAAGACTTCTCTGCAGCATACAAAGAGGCTTGTAAACCCTTAGCTCTGTAGACTTCTTTAACTGACTTGGATGCTAATGAACATCTTAGCATGTTTAATACTATCTGCTCAAATGTTTAAACTTAACTGCTCCTCTAAAGGCTAAAAGACCCAAATCCAAACCGGAGCCCTGGTTCAGTGGCACAACCCGTTCTCTTAGACGGGTCTGCAGAAGAGCAGAACGCATATGGAAATAAGACAAACTGCAGGTGTCTTATGAAATACTAAGGGACGCTCTCTCTGCTTTTCAGAAAGCAGTTAAGGCTGCTAAGTCCAAATATCTCTCTGAAATAATAATTTTAAAAAAATTGTCACAGACCTAAAGTACTTTATTCCACCATTGACACCATTGTTTTTAATCCTTTTGATAATGTGATTTCAGAGACATCTGTCTCTCTGTGTGAAAGTTTTCGAAAACTTTTTGATGATAAGATTACTGTTATGAGATCCCAGATCTTACCTTCTGATTATGACTTGTCTGAGACGCCAAGTTACACTGCAGCATGGATTGAGTTTGAACCCATATCTCTCCAGACCTGCAAAGAAGTCATTGAACACTTAAAGCCCTCACTCTGCCCCCAAGATGTTATTCCCCCATGCTTTCTCAAACTAATTGCAGACACGGTTGGGTTCGGCATTGTGTCTATTATCATTAGTACTGGGACTACAACGGTATGAGATTTTCACGGTACGATAACCATCTCAGAAAATATCACGGTTTCATGGTACCACGGTATACGGTATTACACAATTATTATTATCAGTTACAGTGACCCTTAAAGAAGTGAAAACAGAAGGGTTTTTTTTTTTTTTTTTTTTGGTTGAACAAACACTTTATTATAATTGAAACTTGAAACCATTTTTTTAATGGAAGTATGTGTAAAAAAGTCTCCCTTTTGAAAATAAATAAAATAAATAGAATAAATAAGAAAGCTAACAGAATTATAATAATAAACCGAATTATAAACATGATAAAAAATAGCATGTAACTATAACATGTTATATAACTAAAGTATGTTAGTTTACATGTTAGCATAGCATGTTAAATTAAGTACTAAATGAAAAATAAATGGGGGGGGGTGGACCATGGCGACTTGATGTGGTTATGTGGCAGGACATGGAAACAAGGTGTGGGGTGCGTGGTCTGGTGAAAACATGGCATGGAGCATGAGACCAGGGCAGAGCCCATGGGGGGTAGAGCCATGAGAGGCTCGGGGCGGAGCCATGGAAGGCAGAGCCGTGAGAGGCTCGAGGGGTGAAACTATGGAGAACTGGATACCTGGAGAGTAGCCGAAGACTCGAAGGGCCAGGGTGGAGCCAGAGGCAGGGAGGACCAAGGCGGCACCGGAGGCTCAGAGGATTGGAAGACTGAGGCGGAGCCGGTGGGGCTGAGGACCAAGGCGGAGCCATAGGGATGGAGGTCCCTGGTGGAGCTGAAGGATTGGAGAGACGAGGTTTAGCCAGAGGATCGGAGAGCCAAGGCGGAGCCAGGTGACCGACAGACCAAGGAGGAGCTGGAGGGACGAGGGACCCCGGTAAAGCCAACAGGCTGAAGGACCACGGTGGAGCCGATGGAACACATGGCTGAGGTGATGTAGAGGGATTGACAGGCCAAGGCGGAGTCCAGGGTTCGGAGGGTCTAGGCGGAGTCGGAGGTTCAAAAGTTCGCCGAGTCTGGGATTTCTCAGAGGGCGATGATCGAGCCGGTGGCTTGGGGGGAACCGGCTGATCAGGAAACTCAGGGTGGGCACAAGGGTGGGGACCAATTCCAACTTTAATAGTCCAGAGTGCAATGGCTCTGGAACGGACGAGGCTTGCAACGCTGGCTCTGGGATGGACGAGGCTTGCAATGCTGGTTCGTTGGCCATGGCAGACATGGGCATTGGCTCATTGACCGTGGCAGGCTTGGGCGTTGGCTCGTTGACCAGAGGTGAGCCTGAGACATGGCATGGAGCAGGCACAGGCATGGCTGTGACATGGCATGGAGCAGGCTCAGGCGTGGCTGTGACATGGCATGGAGCAGGCTTAGGCTTGGCTGTGACATGGCATGGAGCAGGCTGAGGCGTTGCTGTGACATGGCATGGAGCAGGCTGAGGCGTGGCTGTGACATGGCATGGAGCAGACTGAGGCATGGCTGTGACATGGCATGGAGCAGACTGATTCGTGGCTGTGACATGGCATGGAGCAGACTGATTCATGGCTGTGACATGGCATGGAGTAGACTCAGGATCCGGGGCTAAAGATGGTGCTAGCTCAGCCACCATGATGAGGAACTCTGGCTTGGCGGCCATGACGTGGACTCTGGCTTGGCGGCCATAACGTGGGACTCTGGCTTGGCGGCCATGACATGGGACTCTGGATTGGTGTCCACCTCCCCTACAGTGAACGATGGACCACATATTAGTAGGGCAAGGTCGATATACTGAGCCAGGCTGTGGGTACTCTGACTGCCTGGCATCAGGGAAGAGATTGGCTCATTCAGTCCAAAGCGAAAACAGTCCTTGAGGGCAATCTCATTAAAATCGACAAGGTAGCAAAGACCACAAATCTCTGTGACATAATCCTCCAGGGGATGATTCCCCTGGCGTAAATGAAGAAGCTGGATTGCTGGGTTCATTTTGGTCGGTCAGGTATTCTGTAATGCTGTCGCTGGCAATGACAAAGACAATGAAGATGATGATGTGTGATGAACCCAAGTGCAGTTTATTATCAATCGTGAAATCCAAAACCCGTAACTCCAAACGTGAACAAAATACAAAAACATGAACTTGACGTAACTTGACGTAACTTGACTAAACTTGACATGAAATGACATGACATGAACAATCCTACAATGTTACATTCACAATACCTGACAATGGACAATGGCAAACATGAGGCTTAAATACATGGACAAGGGAGAAACATGACAATGATAACCAATGACAAGACAGAACTGATAACAAGGTAACAAGACAATAAACCAATGAAAGCAAGACACATGAAAATGGAGGGAAACATGAAATCACATGACCAGGGAACCACATGACATGAAAAGGAACAGGAACTAAACTTTCAAAATAATAGACATGAAAACCATAAACAAACACATACAACACTGACACATTACCTTTTATGTTGCATAGTTTTGTTCATGGTTTTCAAGTACAAGGACATGCATCAAGTGACATTATTTTTGTTGTTGACATCTACAACAAAAGCGACAGAAGGTTTTCTCTCCCCCCTTTTAAAAATTGAAGAGCATATTTACTTATATGAGCCCATTATTATCCCATTTGTTTCTTAATTTCAAACATAATTCAAACAGAACATACATATTACAGGAAAGGCTCCTCATTACCATGGTTAGGTCAGTGTAGCTAGTCTTAAATAATAGTAATAATAATAAAAATTATAGTATTTATGAAAAAATAAGTACTAGCTGAAATACATCTTGAAACTTTAACTACAACTGCCACAGTTGATATAAATTGAGGTCTAATAGATTCTACCTTTAGATTATTTCATATGAAACTATTACATTTTGTCAAAATATAACAGTTACTTTTACTCATGTAAAATCGTGAAACAATTTTGTAAAGGTGATGATGTATAATGAAAAAAAAAAAATAAAATAGTGCATAGCACAGTGCTGCTCTTTTTCTCCTCAGTGCTGTTTGGCATGTCAGGGCAGCCTACTGTTTGAGAGGTTCTACTTGACTTTCTCCGTAATGCTTTAAACTAGAAAAGTCTCACTAGAATTGAAATTGGTCACATCAGTTTTGAGGTCTGCAATCCGCAATATCGAGGAAAGCCCGGTTGTTGCACACGCGAACCAGAGAGAAGAGCAGATCATGATCGCGAGCTGGTTCCGTTACACTCGTTTGAAAGTGCAGATGAGAAACCTATAGCTGCGAGATTATCATTAAATTTGCTACGGCAGTCCTAAATAGTCTTATCAAGTGATAAGTGGCCGCCGAAATATCTTCAGTGGGAGAACCATGGCATTGCTCTTCGCCTGCTGTCCGCGACCCAGTCCGAATAGACCTGCGACCCACTTTTGGGTCGCGACCCACCAGTTGAGAAACACTGCTTTAACTCATTATGTCAGACCCCCTCGCCTTGCTTCTCTCTGACATTTTCTCTGCTGCATGTGTGTGTGTGGGGCGAGTTGACGAGTCTGACAGGCAGTCGAGGAGGAAAGGAGATTCACAGGCGCAGGTGAGATTCTCCGTCCGGTTGCATTTTTTTCTCAATACCGTAGATAAGCAAATGTACATGGTATGAAAACCGTCAATTTTCATACGGTGGTATACCGTGAAACCGGTATACTGCTGCAACCCTAACTGGGACTGTCCCTGACTGCCTAATACTGGCCACTGTGACACCACACCTCAAAAAACCTAATCTTGATCCCACTACCTTGGGCAATTTTAGACCCATTTCTAATCTGCATTTTATTGCGAAAGTTTGGAGAAAGTGGTGCTTATCCCACTTCAGTCATTTCTAATCACATATTCCATTCATGAAGTTTTCCAGTCTGGCTTTAACCCTCTGGGGTCTGAAGGTGTTTTGGGCCCTGGAGAAGTTTTGACATGCCATGACATTTGTGCTTTTTTCAGTTGCTTAAAAACATATTAATGGCTAAAGTCTGCACAAACTGGGCTACAATAATATGTGAACAACATATATGTACATATTTGTATTTTTGAGAAAATAAAGTTTATGTGTGGTTTTTGAAAAAACAAAAAATTTAAGTCACTGAAATAAGGCCATATAACACATACTAAAAAACTGTTTACAAGACTTTTGAGAACTGGATCTTGTAGCCTAGAGTTTTTGCTAAAAAATTATGTGAAAACCATCCTGATCACTCATTCATAGAAAACAATATAGTCATGTAACTTTTGTAAGACACTTTTAGTGTTAGAAAGGCCATATGCAAGGAGGCGTGGATGATCATGAATATTGATGTGATTCACACCTGAGGAGACAAAGACCCCTCCCCTGAGAGAGAATGAATGTGAGGAGACTTAATGATTGAATGTATTGTTTGTAGCTTATTCACAAAATCAAGTTTAAGGTAAAAGAAGTAATCTGACTATACATTTTCTTTACTTAAAGACTTTATTTAAAAAATTTAGACCTACACTACCATTTAAAAGTTTTAGATCGGTAAGATTATTTAATGTTTTTAAAAGAAGTCTCTTCTGCTCACCAAGGCTGCATTTATTTGATCCAAAATACAGCAAAAACAGTGATATTGTGAAATATTTTTACAATTTAAAATAACTGTTTTCTATTTAAATATATTGTAAAATGCAATTTATTCCTGTGATCAAAGCTGAATTTTCAGCATCATTTCTGCAGTCTTCAGTGTCACATGATCCTTCAGAAATCATTCTAATATGTGATTTTCTAATATGAGCATATTTACAGCAAATTTTACACATTTACACCCGAACAGATATTTGCAAGCACAAGCTTTGTTGATGATAATGAGGCAGCATAAACACTAGTTAAAATCTAATCTAAACATTCATATTATTTTTATATCATATTACATATCATATTTATATCATACAGCATACAATTTAAATACCTGCTTTAGCCGAAACAACATTTAAATGTAACTAAAACTTGCCTATTAGGACTTATTTCAAATTTCAATACTCTGAATCCTCGCTGGCAAGTCTGGAAATAGTCCAACTAGTAAAATATGTCCATGTTTATATAATATAGCATGTCAACTAATGTAAGTAAAGACTTACTCATCTGAAATTGTATCCTTGGCTGGATCAAGTCGCTCTTCAAAATGCAAACATTCCTCGTCGGATTCCCGCTCTTCTTCTGAGGAAAATGTGAACTCTTCGTCACTATCCAGGACCATCTGTAGAGCTTCCTCACCTGTGTAGCGTGCAATCTTCCAAATGCGCAGAAAAGTGAATGAACTTGATGTTTTTTAAGGCACTGTTGGGGGCGTTTACCATTTGCATTGATCGCCTCAGCACATTACCATATGAATAGCGCGCTCTGCTGGTGGGTGTGATCACATTAGGGATAATTAGCTGAGCCAGGAGGAACTGTACATCACTTTGTTTCATACAGATTACTGTAGGGCTTTACTGGTTGTTTAGATCAGTGTTACTATCAGAAATAATAATTATTTCTTTAGTTATTAATTAATATTTAAATTAATTAATTGAATCTAACTCATTAAAACCTCATATGGGGCTCCAGTAAATGTAGTGTGCTACATTTAGGAGCAAGTTTGGTTATTAGCAATAATTAATAATTATCAAAGATAATTATTAATTATTAAAATCAATAGAACATTGATGAGAATCAATGGTAGCTTTTTAAATCCTTTAAATCAACAATTATCAAAGATAATCGTTAATTGTTAACATCGATGAAACATTAATTAAGATTAACACTAGCTTATTGATCATTCAAATTCAACAATCATCAAAGATAATTATCAATTATCAAAAATCAATAGAATATTAATAAGGATTAACATTGACGGGGCACCACCCTGAAATCAGGGACTAATAACCAGATAGTAAAACAGTCTCAATATTAGATTGTTTTCTTAGGAAAATCGACATCCGGAGAATATCGATTTTTGGGAAAAAAAACAATGAATGAAGGTTTGAATCCGAGCACTGACATCCATCAGCATGACACAGGCGTATGCAAAACAAACCAAAACACTTCTCTTTGTAATATAAACAAAGTTTATTTATGCAGTAATATCAATTAATAATTAATACAATGCAGTCAATAAACTTCCAACTTACAACTACAAACTAAACAGTGATATGATTAGATATGGAAATAAAAATAATCCTATAACACATAAGGTGTTTGTGTGACAGTGTGTGTGTAAGCAGGGACGCACACAAAATGGTGGACGTGACTCTCGTGGAGAGTATGTCACGCGAGACTTCCGGCCAGGGAATATGACCGCGAATGGGGGTGGAGAGAAACCAGTCAATGGCGTCTACCAGTTACCGCGTGTATCTGCTTCTACGATAGCTTAGGGACAAAGCTGGGCTTTAGCATTTAAGCTATCTATGAGCCAAAATGTGTGCCAGAATGTTTGTGAGGGGTCGCGTGCGTGTGTGTGTGTGTGTGTGTGTGTGTGTGGTTAGTACGAGAGAGAGAGAGAAGTGACAGCCCTAAAGCCGATTTCGCGATCGTGGGAGAGAAAGCAGCTGTTAGTTCATCGCTCAGAGACGCGGTGGACAGCTCATAAACAGTCCCGCGTACTTTGACTCTTTAATGGATGAACTCAGTTTACCTGTCTCACCCGCGATGGCGAAATTGCACAACAGTCCAATTTGGTTGGACCACAATACAGTAAAACAAAATCGTGATAATTAATACCCTGAGTATTAATAATGAGCGGACATGGCGGTCCGTAAACTGTACAAGCAAAAACCTAGAAACACAAGAATAACACACTATAATATTCTATCTCTGCCCAGACATAAACCTCTTACTTGAATCGCATGAGGACACAGGTAGAATGTGTTTTCCTCTGTCCTTTAACTCTGACCCGGTTCCTTGAGGCTCGGGTGATGACGGGAGGCCGTTTCCTCGCTCTGTCGGCGGGCGGTACGGCTGTTGATTCTCGGCGGGCTGGCGGAGAACTCAGAAATGTCGACTTGATTGAAGATGGAAGAGAAATCTTTAATCTCTTCACTTCTGTAGGCAAACGGATGAAGATGCGAATTGCTCAGCGGTCTCCTTCGGATCCGTTAGAGTGTTCGGTTGAACACAGAGTAATCTCAACTCGTCCAGCGAGATGGAGATTGTATGGCCACAGTTTCAAGTCAGACGTTACTTCCTTGTGCCACGAGATTGCACCTGAGAGCAGCGATGAAACTGCGTCTATACAGGACGAACAAAGTTGCTGGAAGCAAATCCCGGAAGCATTTCAGAGGTATTTCAGCTCCTGATGATGTCATGTTTGAGGGACGTTCTGTTGGGTGCCTCATCCAATAGGAGTTGAGAGTTTGATCCTTTAGTGAGCAAGGCTTCATGGGATTTGTAGTCTGTTTTGGACTCCCTTTGTTTGATTTTGGCGTGATTTTTATCAGTATAATTTACGACTTGGAATGTGGGGGCTTGAGTTAGGTTTTTACGACTGTGTCAGGCCTGCCTTTGTCTTCTATCTGAATACATGAGGCCCAACATTCCCCTCTTTGTTCTGAAGAGTTGGTTGTTGTCCAGCATCTTTAGAGCAACTGAAGGGCCGAACAGTTCTTGTCGGTTCACAGTAACCTGTGGGTTAAGCCATCCATGTATTCCTGATAGGAAAGAAAAATGGTTGCACAGTCCATACAGTTCATTAGAGTTCACAGAGGCTTTATTGTCTTGACAGAGATTGAGGCACATCTGGGCATAGAACTTCTAGCTAAAACTAAAACTACATTCATCACACATAAACATTACATGTTATTGGAAGGCACAGCATTAACCGTAACACAATCCTTTGTTGTTCTTTGGTCACAACACAAAATCAAAGTAGAACCTGACATTGGTTACTAGGAACAAAAATGTTAGAGGAAATGAGGGTTAAAGGTTAAAAGGCTTATCCTTGGAAATGATGGGGTTAACTTGTGGGATGGGCTCAGACTGGTGTGTAAAATGCGGCTGTATGAGAAGTGAGTCCAGTCTGGCCTGTAGGTGTTGAATGTACCTGTACATGGTGTGTGCAATAATTGCGATGATCCAACCACTAAGGAGGAGCCAGAGGGCAACCAAACTGATAGGGTGTTCTTGGTAAGATGACGATCTGCTTATGTGACTAGGAAATATAGTGGTCAAGCCAGTTGGTTTGAGACTGAACTTCACTAATTTCATCCCTACAGCCTGAAGCTGCTGTTGAAGGGTGTCATCAACGGTGAGGCTGTGACCTCTAAATGCGTCCATGATCTCAATTTCTGCGTCATGTTTGTTGACGTTGAGATGATGGAGGACAATATCGTCAGTGTGCACGATGGCTCCTTGGGGAACCATTAATAATAACGTTTGGTTTGTTAGCCTTAGTTTAGTGGCTGTATCATGGCAGTCATATGACATTGAGATTTCGGTGGCTGGTGTGTTAACGAGCCAGCGATTGCCTGCTCGCTCTACCTTTGTCTCTGTTCCTTTATTTTTGATGGACATGCTACCATGACACTTGTTCAGGGAGGTAGTTAGTCACCTCTCTAACAAAGGGGTTGCATTTTGACAAACCCAATGAATGTACTTTGTCTTGGTACACTTGTTTAGGTTAGGGATAAGGTAGAACGAGGGGTCCTCATCATGGTAGGCGAGTGTTGGTGGTGTTTTGAGGTGAATGTGTGCATTACCTCTCTGAAAACCAACATTAAATACAGACTTTAGTCTATATATATTCTGCCTATGTTGGTAGATTGAGGATAAATCCTATTTTGAGGTTCTGAGGATTTACATGGATTGAAATTTCAATGCCAAAACTATATGCCATGTGTATCTGTGAAGGTTGTACAACGGAGATAGTAGCAGATCTAAGGATTTGTTCGACAAGGTCTAGGGAGACCAGGTAAGCTGGAATCCTTCCACCACTCAGACTGTTGACTGAGGAGCTAATTTCCCTGAGGTCCTGCATTAGATCTCTAACGATACACGCATAAGTTGTTTTCTCTGACAAAGTCCCTAAAGCGTGTAAAGTGTTATTGAAAAGAACGGATTGCAAATTTACAGTGACTATAGTACCCTGAAGTGTTTTACCCAGGCCCTGTAATTGTTCTTATTGGAGTCGTCGTCTCTGCTGGATTTTTGGATGATGGCGACGTGTGCATCTGAAGCTGGTGAACTGTTTTCTGGACCAAGTGGTCTCGGTATGTCAACCTGAGCCCACGTGTGTCCACGACGGCAGTCAATGAGCGGAGCCAATCGGTTCAGTAGGTCCTGGCCAACTAACAGTGGTTCCGTATTAATGGGACATATGTAAACAGGGTCTGTTAGCATCATCCCTTGAAAGGTGTCAATCCAGGCCCGTTTTGTGATAGACGACCTATCTTGTGTGTAGCTTGTGATGCTTACATTGTAGGTCTCTGTCTATAATGGTTTGAAGGTCAGAAAAGGAGGGTGTGGCATGTTAGGAGTGACTGTTTTGGGGAGCAACTTGGACACTGTTCCCCTTTTCCCGACCTACAAAGTAAACTTTGGCATTAACGGGAGGGGGTACATCGTCTAGTCATACTGACGGGGTTTCAGTGCCGTAGGAGGTCGACGGACCTGGTGAATAACGGAGCATGTCAAGCTTGGTTACTAACTCAGTCAAGCATCTCCTTATATCCTCCATTTCTTTTCTCAAATCTTGTTCTCTGAGGGGATTTGAAACCTTGCCTACCCACTCACCTTCTTGTTTGGGTTTTCGTTCGAACTGCGTATTTCCTTTCGGCCGGCAAACGTTTTGTTGTTTAGGCCTGCCGTGACCCTGGGGGTGTGTCTGGTCACCACCCCCCTGGTTCTGTTGCCTACCCTGCTGGCGGGGTGATCGGCAACTCTGGGGTCCTGTTCTAGCATTCACCTTAACACAAGGCATTTCGTTGCCTTCAAGTGCTAGGTCTGCATATGAGGCTTGGATCCCCAGGGCTCTGGCGTCGCCTTCGTGCCCTCGGGCAGGGCGCACGCATGTCTCCCATGCCAGTTGCGTGTATCTTCTGATTTCCTGCATGGTGGGGTTGCCCATTCTGCATTGCATCGTGACGTCATATCGCACGCACTCGTGGAGGTTGTGAAGGAAAAGAGACTTGAAAGCTCGTTCCTCCTCCAGACCTGGTGCGTTACTTTCTTGGAAGTACGTGGTTCTCAGGTGTCTATAATACTCACGCGGAGGCTCGTGCCTCTTCTGGGTGATGGCGAAAGCAGCTATGGTAGCGGAGGCTTCGTCGATGTACAGCGAATACTCCTCGCGTAGGGCTTTACACAGAGCTGAGTAGCGGTTTTGTGTACCAGTCGGTAGCGTTTCCATGAGCACATGGACACTCCTTACCGTGGTCTTCATATAAGCTTGAGTTTTTCATGCGACGAAGCATAAGGCAAATCAACCAGGCAGTGCTCAATTTCTCTACGATAATTGTCGATGTTTGAATCTCGATTACTTGGGTCAAAGCGTTCTATGTCCCCTGCGAGGGACTCGAGTTGTCGGATGCGCAAGCGTTGTTGTCGGTATGACCACGGGTCGTCCGAGTCATCCGAGACACCATAGTCACTCAGATCACTATAGCGATGAGGACGACTTCCTCCCCTTCGTGGTGGGGAAGGAGTCCAGTCGACGCGTGGGGTTGGACCCCGGGTTGCGTACAGCTCCCTGGCTAATGGGATCTTTGAGCCGCTTACCCCACTCTGGGCTTGAAAATAATTGTCCCCCCTCCGTGGTGTGGAATCAGTCGGTTTGAAATGCACGGTGGCATGACTGAAAACTGACTGAGGAGGGCAACTGTAAGGAGGGACACCTGCATCTAACCAGCGGGCCGCTGGAGGAGTTTGAAAGGTGTCTTGGAGGATGAAGTCAGAGACTGTACCACTAGGGGCAGCTCAGCTCCTAGCGTGTGTCCCTGGGTTTCTCAGGGGCACATTTCTACACAAATCACTAAAAAGGGGGCCCTCTTCTATGTCAGATGTTGTGCTGTGCGTTTCAGCTGCACTTACCTGATCTGACTCTACTTTTAGCTGGGCAGCTTGAAGCTGCCTGCGCAGGATTTCGTTTTCCTCCTGCATCTGGGCATTATCTTCCTGTGCCTGGACTTTCTCAGCTTGGGTGCACCTAACGTCTTGGTGCAGGCTGAGATTTTCCTTCTGCACCGCTTGGTAGCTGCTCTGCAGCTGGGCGAGCTGGGCCTGGTGCTCTGCGGTTTGCAGTTGGGTTCTGCGGTGATGAAGGAGGAACATTTGGCCCACTAGGTCCAGGATTGTGAGCATTGGCTTTCCGACCGGGTTGTTGACATAATCAACTAGTTCCTGCAATGCTTCATCACAGTGACTAATATTGTAGCCGTTAAGGTTATCTCTCTCCTCTATGGAGAGACGGAGGACAGCAGCAACCACATCCTGCAGTGCTGGGTCGACTAACCTCTGTGGAGCTTCAGCTCCAGTCACGCAGAGCGATTGGTGACTCATTTTACTGGGGCAGTAAAAATTCTTGTGAAAGTGGCTCTGATAGCTTGTTGTTTTACAGTTGCTATAAGCTGACACTAACACACAGGTGAGAGGCTTCAACCTGTGGCTTACGGGCTACTGTTATGATGTGCGAATTTCACTGCGTTCTCTCTTTGGTGGACATCAATGAAGTGACTTGGCACCTCTGTAACATTTAGATGTATAATTTACGACATGGAATGTGGGGGCTTGAGTTAGGTTTTTACGACTGTGTTAGGCCTGCCTTTGTCTTCTATCTGAATACATGAGGCCCAACGTTACATTGCAGGAGAATATTTGTTTTAAATTTGAATTGTTTTATTTAAAAGTAGACATTTTAAGCTTTGTTTACACATATGTTTCATGTTTGTCTGATAAGTATTCGCGGAGTTTCAGTTCATTTTCGTGACGTGTTTCAGAAAGATGCTCACGGAGACAGAGACAGCTGAAAGCGCACCTTGTTTATTTTCTTTATTTTACAAAAGCACAAGGTTTTCTTGTTATTGTGAGTGTACACAAATAAAAGTACACTTACACTTATCTGTATGCCCAACAATGACGGAGTATTTTAAGTTGTTTCCGCTATTATGAGGAAAACATCCAGCTGGACGCGCTGCCGCATCCTTTGACCCCAGAGGGTTAAATCTCTCCACAGTACTGAGACCGCCCTTCTAAGAGTCTCTAATGATATCCTATTACCAACGGACTCTGGGGATGCCTTGGCTTTAGTTCTCTTAGATCTCACTTCAGCTTTTGATATGGTCGATCACAACATTCTCATGTCCCGGCTGGAGCACTGTGCTGGTATTCATGGCACAATTCTTAAATTGTTTCGGTCCTATCTAACTAATAGAAGGTTCTCCATCAGTCTTGGTCAGTTTACATCCTCTGCTGCACATCTGTCATGTGGTGTGCCACAGGGCTCGATTCTTGCCCCCGTTCTATTTTCTCTATACATGCTTCCTATGGAATCCATTTTTAACAAATATGGAGTTTCCTTTCACTGTTATTCTGATGATGCACAAATCTATTTGCCACTGAAGCAAAATGATAAATATGCCCTAGAGCCACTATTTGCCTGTTTAAAGGATCTAAATTTATGGCTAACTCAATTTTTTAAAAATCTGAATTAGAATAAAACAGAAGTTATTCTGTTTGGACCCAACAACAGCAATAATGTATCCTAATTAGAATAAGGCTGTCTCGCTACTTTTACCATATCCTTTGAATTTAGGCTTCTTGTTTGATAGCAGCCTTAAGTTTGATAAACAAATGAATGCTGTGGTTAGATCAGGGTTCTTCCACTTGCAACTTCTCTCTAAGGTAAAACCTTTTCTTTCTGAGCAAAACTTCCAAAGAGTAATTTATGCTTTTGTCACGTCATGCTTGGATTACTGCATCTCCCTCTATTTTGGAGTAAATCAAGCTTCTATTTGTAATCTACAAATGGTCCAAAATTCTGCAGCCAGATTTCTGAAGGGCAGGCATAAATAAGATCACATTACTCCTATCTTAATGTCACTACACTGGCTGCCGGTCCGATGTAGAATTGATTTTAAAATTCTTCTTTTTGTCAATAAATCATTGAACAACAAAGCGCCAATATATCTCTCAGATTTACTGCACTCACACATTCCATCTCGATCGCTTAGATCTGGGGACCAGGGAATTTCCCTCTGTTCCCAGATCTAGATTGAAGCAGAGGCGATCGAGCATTTGCCATAGTTGGCCCAAACTCTGGAACAGCCTGCCTGTATACATCAGAACTTCTCCATCTCTTTCTGTTTTTAAGTCTTAAAACATATTTCTTCTCACTGGATTTTAATTCACCATGAATCCATGTTGGATGTGCTGACCACTGAGGTATCCCTGTTTTTGCTGTTTTCACATTTATAGTTCTGTTTTATTGACCCTGTATATGTATTGTACAGCACTTTGCTCAACCTTGGTTGTTTTTAAATGTGCTTTATAAATAAACTTTGACTTGACAAAATGTGTTGTGACCAATGTTCCACCTCCAACACATGAGCCCACTGATTGAGGGCTGACATTTACACCCACTCATGTCCTCCCTCTGCAGCCTGTATTAGGGGGTATTTAAACTTGGTTTCTTCATGCGTTTTAATAGAGCCCGACTGATATGGGATTTTTGAGACCGATACCGATTTTAGAGGGGGAAAATTCACAAATTACCGATATGGTAATTTTTGAGCTGGAATGAAAACAGACAATTCAATGTGCACTGTGCAACGATATGACTATAAAAAGGTACTCAGAAGGCTGCTTTCTTAAATGTTTTTATCAAAGAATATTTGACATTATTATTATACATTGTCAACATTGGAAAAAGTACAATATTTCCCTCTGAAATGTAGTGGAGTGGAAGTATAAAGTAATAGAAAATGTCATGGTAATACTCAAGTAAAGTACAAGTACCTCTAAATTGTACTAAAGTACAGTTTTCTTGCTTATCAAAACATCATCAGCAATATTTTGCTGTTAATGTATAACAAAACAGTCACAAAAAAATAACTCATGGTTCGCTGCTGCCGAGTCAAGAGATAAACAGCGGCAGCGGTGTTACACCATATTCCAGTGGAAAACCAGACTTTTAAATATTACATTTTGTAAATGCAATGACTGGAATTGTTCGGTTGAAGGGGGTAACAAACTGCGAATCCTGAACAAAACAGTTTGGTGAATACATGTTTACATATTAGCTTCCACTTAGCTGACAAGGTATGAAAGTAGTTATGTGATTAGCTAGTTTGCTATAAGCTCGTTGTCATGGAGAGGAAAAGATGGACGTTGTTTATTTACTTTCCAGAATTGCTTCTCACCAACTAGGTAACAACATAGCGTGAAATCAACACTCAACAGACACAATCCACCACCACACCATTGTCTGCTGTGCTGCAAAAAGATGCTCTGATGCTTACCTTTCAATCTGCGATGTTACTGACTGCACTGACAAACTATAGCTGGCTAACAGCAAACAGATGTGATAAACATGAGTGACATGGTTGTCAGGGACAGAGTTAACGTTATATTAGTTATACTGAAAAGGGAAAATGATGGAGTCATTGTTTATTAACTTTCCAGTATGTATTTCACAAACTAGTTAGCAACTTACCGAGAAGACACCACTTAACTCTGCACCGCTTAACTCTGCCCTGTCTGCAGAACCACTGCCAGCTCGGCTCTGTAAACAATGGAGTTGGTGCGTGCTCTGCTGGACAAACTACGTTATGACACCAATTCTAAATCACCCCAAGCATTGTTTTCTGCATTATATTTTCTGAAAAATAAGTTTTAATATCTGCGCGTATCGGAAAACATATACGCCGATAAATTGGTCAGGCACTAGTTTTTAATGATTGGATTGCTATCCAATTGAATAAGCACATTCTATTTAGACTTGGCCACATACCTGTAAATGTGTCTCCAAACGGATTTAAATTCAATCTTCAATTCCTGTGCTATATGCAAATAAAACTGCGTTCACTTCCGTGATTATGCTAATGCCATACAGCAAATTTAAAAGATGTCATTTATTATTTGATTCCAAGTGACTTTGTCCTGCGTGTGTGTCTGTGTACGCTGTGTATTTTTCCCCTCGGCGCTTGTTGTAGCTAAGATATGTCCATGCGGCTCAGCTGCTCTCATTGTCAGTGTTTAATATCAGTTTTGTCAGCGATCTGCATCTGCAATAAATGAAGAAAAGAGTTCAGTCTCTACAACGTGTATCCGTTTCTTGATTTGTTATCATTTATTCTGCGATGTGAGCCAAATGCAAATACTAATACAATACATATGTTGCTTGAACAGCCATATGCATTTACACTTGACTGAGTTTCGAATAGAATACGTCACCTCCGGAGGTGGTTTGAGTGATTGGATTTACAGTATATCCATCTCAAATCCGTCTTGGAGGACATTTACACTTTTCATGATTGGATAGCTGTGCAGTCAGTAAAAATCCATGAAGTGACCAAGTGTAATTACCCCCATACAGTGTTTTCGCACTTTGCACCAGCTCTGGTAATCCAGCCTAGTCCGAATCTTTCATCCCTTTGTGGCATTGGAACATTGGAGCCATGGAATCTGGCCATATGTTCTCTCGGTGCTCTAATACTGTGCATGTCCAGTCCGGGCAGGATTACGGCAGGGTATATATTCAAAGCCTTGTGACGTGACTGTGGCCTGAACACAGAATCACAATTGATCCCTTGGAACGAAGGGCAGGGATACTGGACCTGAGATTATAGGCTATTAAACACACATTGAACATGACAAGAGAGTAGTGGTACACGGAGGGAGATATTTTAACCTCACTGTAGTCAGAACCAAGCTGTGTTTAAAACCAGAAAACAATTTACAATATTAAACCAAATATTCTCAGAATTTGAAAAGTAATCTTAGAAAGTCAACATCAAATCATTGTTGTCATTAACTGTGCATAAAACATTATTTATGCCTCGGATATCCATGAAAATGGTAAAATCCCCATCAATTATAGTACGCATCCAATTTAAGATGCCCCATAAACATATACACTGCTTAATGCACCTTATTAACTTATTTTTCCTTGTTTTAGCTGTCCCAGACATAATAAGTAAAAACTAAGTAAAAACCAATACATTTTTCAATTTAACTGAATATTCTGGCCCATGAATATATATAAACAGGTGAAAAGTTGTTTTACCTAATGATGAATCCATTGGGTTAACAGAGAAAAAGACCACCCTACTACATTAAAAAACACTCCATGGAGTGAGAGATAAAGAAAAAGAGAGGGTTAACATTCTCTCTGCAATTTAGCTTGAGTTATTCCCCTGGGATTGTACATTTTGTTTATCTTTGCCAGTCTGGTATGTGAGATTCACTGGAATGATTCAAGTTTGTCCAGTCATGTGAATGTTGCCATTAGATTTATTTCATCAAAATGTGTCCCTGTTTTACGAATAAGAGTTTATTAGAACTTTTTTAGTGTTTTTTAAGATAAGTACTTCATTTTGACTGCACATTTTAAGAGAGAATAACACTCCACCGGTAAACCACTGAGATAGTCAGATAAAGAAAAATGTACATTTAGCTACTTATGGACCCTTTTCACAGACTGTAATAGTGCATTTCCGCCTTAAATTAGCAGTGTAAATCTAGCAAACATTTTATGTTTTCAGTGTTTTAATTAATGTACATTTATAACACTACATTTTATGTTATATTACTCTGGCATTAAAAAAATAATTAAAAAAAATCAATTGCTGTAATGGGGTTCAAATATAGCTGCTGAGGAAGTGACAGTAAATTGTTGACATTTTTATTATTTTGTTGTTGGAGCTGATGGGAACACAAAAATATTTTTAGCTATGGTATCCCATTTACAGCTATAGAAGTTTACTGACACTGACATGTAGTTTACCTTCACGTTCCAAAGCCGTGTTCCATTATTGATGACTGTGATTGTACCAATTCCACATTCCTGGATCAACATCCTTGCTAGGCTTGGAAAAGCATTCCTATCAACCAAACAGATTTTAGGGTTACGTTTAGGGTTAATGTTAGGGTGGTGCTTGCACATTATTCTCATCAACCTATCATTTACCTCTGATTTTAGGTGTGGGAGTAGGTTAGGGTTTGGTCTATATTTATTTGACAGGAATGTTGTTCCAGGACCATCAAAAGATGTTGATACAGGAACAAAATCATATTGACCTTACTATAATACAGCCCAGCAATTGTAACGATGCTGCTGGCGCTGGCAATGATAAAGACGATGACGATGAAGTGGGAACCCAAGTGCAGTTTATTTACATAAGTGATATCCAAAAACCCTAACTACAAACGTGAAACATAAACCTGACTTGACATAAACCTGACTTGACATAAACCTGACTTGACATAAACCTGACTTGACATAAACCTGACTTGACATAAACCTGACTTGACATAAACCTGACTTGACATAACAACATTACCAAACACACACAATACTTGACCAAGGACAATGGAAAACATGAGGGCTTAAATACTTGGACATGGGAGAACATAAACCAATGAACAAACAGAACTCTAAACAAGATAATCAAACAATGAACCAATGAAAATAAGACACATGAACATGGAGGGAAAACAGTACATCACATGACCAGGAACACATGACATGAAACAGGAACTAAACTTTTCAAAATAAAAGACATCAAAAACATGAATCAACAAAATACACATGACAGCAATAGTTTGGTGCTCTCCTATTGAATGCTGTTTTGGATGATTTGTCCAAAGATATCCGCCTTTTGCTGCGCCATCTGCTTTCTGGTTGTGTTTTGATGTGAATTCTAGTGACTCACCTCACCAAGCTTATGTCTTAGATTCCTCTCTCCATCTAATTTTCTGGGGTTGTTTTGTAAGCAAATGGATTGGGGATTTACGAGGAAAAAAGAAGAGAGAGGAAGAGTGACAGATGGGCAGAGAGAAAATGAGGTTTACGCAAAGCTGTCAGCTGCTTCAGAGTTCACTTTTTTTTTTTTTTTTTTTTTTTTTTTTCTATAGAGATAAAGAAATTGGTTTTAAAGGGATAGTTCACCCAAAAATGAAAATTGTGTCATCATTCGCACACCCTCATGCACTCTCAGATTCCAAACCACTTTTTCTACTGTGGAACATAATAAAGAGATGT